>NC_086447.1:432844655-433163405 GCF_028390025.1 Pseudophryne corroboree | reverse complement strand
TAACGAGGTGGAATTCAACCCTCTATATGCTTCAGAGGTTGGAGGAGCAGCAAAAGGCCATTCAAGCCTATACAATTGAGCACGATATAGTAGGTGGAATGCACCTGTCTCAAGCGCAGTGGAGAATGATTTCAACGTTGTGCAAGGTTCTGATGCCCTTTGAACTTGCCACACGTGAAGTCAGTTCAGACACTGCCAGCCTGAGTCAGGTCATTCCCCTCATCAGGCTTTTGCAGAAGAAGCTGGAGACATTGAAGGAGGAGCTAACACGGAGCGATTCCGCTAGGCATGTGGGACTTGTGGATGGAGCCCTTAATTCGCTTAACAAGGATTCACGGGTGGTCAATCTGTTGAAATCAGAGCACTACATTTTGGCCACCGTGCTCGATCCTAGATTTAAAGCCTACCTTGGATCTCTCTTTCCGGCAGACACAAGTCTGCTGGGGTTGAAAGACCTGCTGGTGACAAAATTGTCAAGTCAAGCGGAACGCGACCTGTCAACATCTCCTCCTTCACATTCTCCCGCAACTGGGGGTGCGAGGAAAAGGCTCAGAATTCCGAGCCCACCCGCTGGCGGTGATGCAGGGCAGTCTGGAGCGACTGCTGATGCTGACTTCTGGTCCGGACTGAAGGACCTGACAACGATTACGGACATGTCGTCTACTGTCACTGCATATGATTCTCTCAACATTGATAGAATGGTGGAGGATTATATGAGTGACCGCATCCAAGTAGGCACGTCACACAGTCCGTACTTATACTGGCAGGAAAAAGAGGCAATTTGGAGGCCCTTGCACAAACTGGCTTTATTCTACCTAAGTTGCCCTCCCACAAGTGTGTACTCCGAAAGAGTGTTTAGTGCCGCCGCTCACCTTGTCAGCAATCGGCGTACGAGGTTACATCCAGAAAATGTGGAGAAGATGATGTTCATTAAAATGAATTATAATCAATTCCTCCGCGGAGACATTGACCAGCAGCAATTGCCTCCACAAAGTACACAGGGAGCTGAGATGGTGGATTCCAGTGGGGACGAATTGATAATCTGTGAGGAGGGGGATGTACACGGTGATATATCGGAGGGTGAAGATGAGGTGGACATCTTGCCTCTGTAGAGCCAGTTTGTGCAAGGAGAGATTAATTGCTTCTTTTTTGGGGGGGGTCCAAACCAACCCGTCATATCAGTCACAGTCGTGTGGCAGACCCTGTCACTGAAATGATGGGTTGGTTAAAGTGTGCATGTCCTGTTTTGTTTATACAATATAAGGGTGGGTGGGAGGGCCCAAGGACAATTCCATCTTGCACCTCTTTTTTCTTTTCTTTTTCTTTGCATCATGTGCTGATTGGGGAGGGTTTTTTGGAAGGGACATCCTGCGTGACACTGCAGTGCCACTCCTAAATGGGCCCGGTGTTTGTGTCGGCCACTAGGGTCGCTAATCTTACTCACACAGTCAGCTACCTCATTGCGCCTCTTTTTTTCTTTGCGTCATGTGCTGTTTGGGGAGGGTTTTTTGGAAGGGACATCCTGCGTGACACTGCAGTGCCACTCCTAGATGGGCCCGGTGTTTGTGTCGGCCACTAGGGTCGCTTATCTTACTCACACAGCGACCTCGGTGCAAATTTTAGGACTAAAAATAATATTGTGAGGTGTGAGGTATTCAGAATAGACTGAAAATGAGTGTAAATTATGGTTTTTGAGGTTAATAATACTTTGGGATCAAAATGACCCCCAAATTCTATGATTTAAGCTGTTTTTTAGTGTTTTTTGAAAAAAACACCCGAATCCAAAACACACCCGAATCCGACAAAAAAAATTCGGTGAGGTTTTGCCAAAACGCGTTCGAACCCAAAACACGGCCGCGGAACCGAACCCAAAACCAAAACACAAAACCCGAAAAATTTCAGGCGCTCATCTCTAATGTACATAAGTATTCGCAGCCTTTGCCATGAAACTCAAAATTGAGCTCAGGTGCACCCTGTTTCCACGGATCATCCTTGAGATGTTCCTACAGCTTAATTGGAGTCCACCTGTGGTAAATTCAGTTGATTGGACATGATTTGGCAAGGCACACACCTGTCTATATAAGGTCCCACACTTGACAGTGCATGTCTGAGCACAAACCAAGCATGAAGTCAAAGGAATTGTCTGTAGACCTCTGAGACAGGATTGTCTCGAAGCGCAAATCTGGGGAAGGGTACAGAAAAATATCTACTGCTTTGAAGGTCCCAATGAGCACAGTGGCCTCCAACATCCATAAATGGAAGAAGTTCGGAACCACCAGGGCTCTTCCTAGAGCTTGCCAGCCGTCTTAACTGAATGATCGGGGAGGAGGGCACTAGTCAGGGAGGTGACCAAGAATCCGATGGTCACTCTGTAAGAGCTACAGCATTCCTCTGTGGAGATGGGAGAACCTTCCAGAAGGACAACCATTTCTGCAGCAATACACCAATCAGGGCTGTATGGTAGAGTGGCCAGATGGAAGCCACTCCTTAGTAAAAAGCACATGGCAGCCCACCTGGAGTTTGCCAAAATGCACCTGAAGGACTCTTAGACCATGAGAAACAAAATTCACTGGTCTGATGAAACAAAGATTGAACTCTTTGGCGTGAATGCCAGGCGTCATGTTTGGAGGAAACCAGGCAACACTCATCACCAGGCCAATACATCCCTACAGTGAAGCATGGTCGCAGCATCATGCTGTGGGTATGTTTTTCAGCGTCAGGAACTGGGAGACTAGTCAGGATAGAGGGAAAGTTGAATGCAGCAATGTACAGAGATATAATGGATAAAAAACCTACTCCAGAGCGCTCTTGACCTCAGACAGGAGCGACAGTTTATCTTTCAACAGGAGAACAACCCTAAGCACACAGCCAAGATATGAAAGGAGTGGCTTCAGGACAACTCTGTGAATGTCTTTGAGTGGCCCAGCCAGAGCCCAGACTTGAATCCGATTGAACATGTCTGGAGAGATCTGAAAATGGCTGTGCACCGATGCTTCCCATCCAACCTAATGGAGCTTGAGAGGTGCAGCAAAGAGGAATGAGCAAAACTGATCAAAGATAGGTGTGCCAAGCTTGTGGCATCATATTCAAAAAGACTTGAGGCTGTAATTGCTGCCAAAGGTGCATCAACAAAGTATTGAGCAAAGGCCGTGAATACTTATGTACATGTGATTTCTTAGTTTTTTATTTTTAATAAATTTGCAAAAATCTCAAAAACACTTTTTTCACGTTGTCATTATGGGGTATTGTGTGTAGAATTATGAGGGGAAAATTAATTTATTCCATTCTGGAATAAGGCTGTAACATAACAAAATGTGGAAATAGTGAAGCATTGTGAATACTTTCCGGATGCACTGTATGATATGCCGGCAGTCAGGATGGTCACCACATGACCGACTACGGCATCCTGACATTGAATATACCAACATTGGAGGGAGTAAGTATTTTTACCCCCCCCTTCCCCCATCCCCTACCATAACCCTTGGGGGGCGGGGCGGATAGGACTAACCCTCCCAGGGTGTTGGCTACAGCTAGTCCTTGGGGCGGAGGGGTGTCATTTAGGGCTAACCCCCCCCCCAGAAGTGCCAAAACCCATTTAGTGCATAACCCTAACCATCTCCACCTCAGACCCTAACCCTAAGGGACAACCCCGATACTCCCCTTCAGCATCCCATCTGTCAGTGATCCAGCGCTGATCTCTTGAGTGCTGCCAGGATTCCGACATGAGTTGCATGACCGCCGGCATCCCGACAGGTGCGATGCTGAATGCATTCCAACAGGCGGGATGCTGAACGCATCCCGACCATACCATATATAAAATCAGTTAACATACTCCATTCATTTGATCTTTATATGATTTCCAATTTTGGAGGTTTAAATTGGCATTATAATTAAATAACTAGTCCATTCTGTTTATGGATAGTACATGCATATGTGTTTTAGAACAAAGTCTTCTGAATATGACATTATATACTGTAGGAAAACGATTCTATCAATTCCATTTTATAGAACAACTAGCTGTTCTACCCGTTCTTCGCACGGGAGTTTCTGATTTTCACGGTTGTAAATATAAACAAGTGTTAAAAATTTGGTAAATCTATAGAGGTGTAAATTTGAGACGTCTTAATGTAAGTAAATATTAATCCATGGTTCTTGGCATTACCCGAGGAGCACCCATAGCAGATACGGTAAAAAGTGACAGGACCATTTTTGTAGTATATTAAATTCTACACACTAGTGGTGCAATCCAAATTTTTATCTGTCAATTTGGACGTTATCCTTCACGCAACGCAAGGCACGCATCGGTAATGATGTCATTATGTCAACCCCCTTTTCATCCCCTTAGGGGAGGTTTATTATAATTCTAATTACGTAGTTTTCCTATTTCCATCTGCAGAATACATGTTACATTTCATCTTCCTAACATACCGGAAAGTAAGAGAATGAGTGAGTGAGTGAGTGAGTGAGTGAGTGAGTGAGTGAGTGAATAAGTGAGTGAGTGTGGGCTTTCGCATTTATATATATAGATTCTTCTAATCAGTTCAGTAGAAAGTACACAGTATATGACAGATGAGTATAAATTACCCATGTACAAATGAACATGCAAGTCATACGCATCAGCTATTTTATTATTACATTTATAATATGAACCAGATTTTTAGACTGAAATCCTTTTTTATTTACTGTACACTGTAGTACATTTCAATTTATGTGGGTAACAGTATCTCTCCTATATTTTCACAGTACTTTATGAAGTCCGATAGAGACCAAGCTAGTATCCATATTTAATTTATTTTATGTGTTACGGTAAGTATGATGACAGATACATTTATATTTCTGTGTGCACATTTATATAAATCCGTTGTAAACCCATTTTTTTTAATCATTATCTTGCGGATCCCTCTTCCAGTATTCTCTGTGAATGTAGCCTATCATCTCACAAGCTTTTTAATGAATGACTTTATACTACGGTGTGAGTACTGGTTTTATTTTTTACAGGTAGTTTACAGGTGTCAGCAGGCCCTTGATGCCTGTGTTTGCTGGTACTTGTGGTTCCCAAAGTGCTAATATGCCTTGGCAGCCTTGCTGAGACATGTAGTATACCAGTAAAGAACAAAACAATTTATACTATTATATACTCATTACCTCCATACCCAAAGCCCTATGGAGAGAAGGGGACCCAATCGGAGACACATGGGATGTGACCGGTCGTACAGACAGTGTTTTTAACTTCAGGGAAGGATAATCTTTCTGCAGTTGCAGCTCTCAGAGGGACCGGAAGGTTCCTCTGCCTCCCTGCACTCTCCCCCAGTGTCTGCCGTTCTGCCGATCACTGCTGATCAGTCAGCACGGGAGGACCCCCCCCACCCAGCAGCTGCAGACAATAGCAGCCGCTGGGGAAGTGTAAATTAGCCCCCCGGGCGATTAAAATAAGAGTCATGATGGTCACAATGTTTTTGATGTTCCGATTGTGCCATCTGATGTTTCAATGTTTGAAAAATATTGTATAAAAATAATAATAATTATTATTTTTTTAAATAAAATCATTTTGGATAAGATTAAATACATATTCTTCAGCTATTTCACTCATTAAAAAAACCCAAAAACAATTTCTGAGCGGTTTTGAAAGTTAACATTGATCCACTTTACTGAGCCACACCCTCTGCACTACCATACAGGAATTCCTCACAGGTTCTCATGAGGAGGCAAGCATGTATGTAAGCATGATTGTGTCTCTGTATGTTTCCAGGTTGTCAGTGACATTTACATTTTTCTCAGCTGAAATTTTTTTCTCAGCTAACAAAATACAAAAATCAGCTCACAATTAAATGGGCAATTTCTATTTAATATGACACATGATACCCACATGTTTTATTGTACATTGGACCTTATTCATGTTTGTAAGTAAAGCAAAAAAAGCAAGTAACTTTAGGTTTGGAACAAACCATGTTGCAATGCAAGGGGAACAAAAATACTTTAATATTTTTTTTGTGCAGGGTAAATCTTGGCTCCCTTTGCATGTAGCTCACATACATTAGACAGCTTTATATTTACACTGCAATTTAGATTTCAGTTTTAATACAGCCCACTCCAATCTAAATCTCTCTGCACATGTTACATCTGCCCCACCTGCACAGCAACATGGTTTTGCCCAGTTGCTTGCTTTTTTGCTTTACTTACACACGTAAATCAGGCTCATTAGTAGATGAAGTGACAACAAATGACAAAGAAATGAGGTATTTTTCTCTTTTAAAACATTTCATTATATATTTCATTAGTGTATACAATATAATGACAACACATATAATTGAAAACTGCCAAAAACACCTGTTGTTCCTTTTCTTGGGTATATTGCAAATCAGAAGCTGATAGTTACATTGGAATACACTAACAAATGGTGAAATGATTATCGCACACTCACAGACACGTCCCAGTGTAACTGTAAACTGCTGGCAGTTATGTATCTCACAGATATGGATCAGTAGATTATCACCGCACTGATAAGAAGTATTGCTAAGTTTAGTGTGAGGTGACTAATGAGTGAGTGACTACAGAAGTGTTAAAACAAAGAGTCTAGTTCAGACCCTGTCGCTGTTTTTGCACATCTGCGCATGCGCGTACGCCGGTACGCGCATGTGCAAGGTCCTAAACTGGAGGGGGTCGGGAACGGGGCTTTGACGCTCTATTTAAGGGACGCGGTCCGGACAATGAAGGCGTGTCCGGGCCATTGCTGGGGCGGGTTGCGGCGGCTGCGTGATGATACCTGATAGCCGCTGCAAACCTTAACATGGCGGTTAGCCTTCTGCCGTCGCATCTAAGCTGCGTAGGCAAAGGGCTACTCGAAACATGCAAATTCTTTGACATGCGCCCCCCCCTCCCGCATGTCAAAGAATTTGATAGTTTCCGCACATCTACAATCAAGTCTGAATTACCCAAAAAATTCAGAAAAGTATTTTTAACAAAAGCTTTTTTCAAACCAGTTTTGTTACAATAAAATTCAAACTTCCTACTTTTAAAGGGGTAAATGAAAAAGGAATATAAAATTAAATTATTCTCAATAATGGAAAAATCAAGCACTCTGTATAATAGCTCCAGCAGAGAAAGATGCATTAAAAATACACACTTGTTATCCAATTCAAATAATTGCAATATGATACAAATATATCAAATTGTGTGGGTTATTCAGGTTTGTTAGCAAAGCAAAAAAGTTAGCATTGGGCAAAATCATATTGCACTGCAGATGGGGCAGATATACATGTGCACTGCAGGTGTGGCAGATATAACATGTGCAGAGAGAGTTAGATTTGGGTGGGTTATATTTTTTCTCTGCATGGTAAATAATGGCTGCTTATTTTCTACACTGCAATTTAGATTTCAGTTTGAACACACCCCACCCAAATCTAAATGTCTCTGCACATGTTACATCTGCTCCCCCTGCAGTGCATTATGGTTTTGCCCAATTTTTTTGCATTGCTTACAAGCCTGAATAAGGCCCTTAGGCGCTAATTCAGGTTGGATCGCAACTCGCGATCCAAATAGAATTGTTGCGGGTCGACATTGACATGGTCGACATGGACATATTGTCGACACATTAAAATGGCCAACACAGGACAGGTCAACACATGAAAAGGTCAACATGGCTTTTTTTTTTTTTTAAATAGATTTTTAACTTCTTCATACTTTACCATCCACGTGGACTATGATTGGGAATGGTAATATGTGCTGAGCACAGCGGTAGTGAAGTGAGGCACCTTGCCCGCAGCATGGTGAGCGAAGCGAGCCATGCAAGGGGAAGCAGTACACTAATTGGGGTTCCTGATCATGTTACGGAAAAAATGACACCAAAAACATTTTAAAAATCCATGTCGACCTTTTCATGTGTCGACCTGTCCCGTGTCGACCATTTGCATGTCTGGACTTTTAGTCCATGTCGACCATGTCTATGCCGACCAATAGTGGTCAACCTAATGAATGTCGACCTTAACATGGTCGACCATTCATACCAGAACCCCCAAATTAACTATTATTTTGCAAATTGGGAAAAAGTACACTGCTATTTTTAATGCAGCACACATTACTATTCAGCTTAAGAATAACCACAGTGCTTACTTACTCAGTGGTTATGAAACTGGAATCTGAAAATCACTGAGAATTCTGTGATATAATTAATTGTAAGCTTGCGAGCAGGGCCCTCCTACCTCTATGACTGTTTGTTTTTACTAGAGATGAGCCTGTTCGGTTCTCAGATAACCGAACCCTACCGGACTTTGCCTTCCGAGCCCGGATCTGAGTCAGGCTCGGGTTTTCCCGCCTGACTCGGAAACCCGAACGCGGCAAAACATCGTCATCCCTCTGCCGGATTCTCGCGGGATTTGGATTCCATATAAGGAGCCGCGCGTCACGCCCATTTTCACTCCAGTCTCGGAGATTGTAGTGAGAGGACGTGTCTCCGTTCTCTAGTGTCTGTGTGGGGGCGGGAAAGTGGGGTGGCAAGTCTTGTGCTGTGTTGTGCTGCTCAGTCTAGTCCAGTGTAGTCAGTGTATTGTGCTGCATCAGTCCAGGCAGTCATAGTGTTGGAGTCCTCTACTGCCAGTGTAGCTGTATAAAGTGTTGTTGACTGTGTTGTGCTGCATCAGACCAGTGGTAGTGTCCTGTCTCATCAGTCATTCCAGTGATGATATACGCTGCTGCTATATGTCCACTGCTGCCGTATAATAATAATAACAACAACCACAAGTCTCTTACAGTATTGTTGTGTTGTGCTGCATCAGGCCAGTGGTAGTGTCCTGTCTCATCAGTCATTCCAGTCATTCCTGTGTTGCATACTGTCTCATATAACTCCCAAAAAATAATGGAGAACAAAAATTCTGAGGATAAAATAGGGAAAGATCAAGAAGAACCACTTCCTCCTAGTGCTGAAGCTGCTGCCACAAGCCATGACATAGACAATGAAATGCCATCAACGTCGTCTGCCAAGGCCGATGCCCAATGTGATAGTAGAGGGCATGTAAAATCCAAAAAGCCAAAGTTCTGTAAAATGAACCAAAAAAATAAATTTACATCGTCTGAGGAGAAATGTAAACTTGCCAATATGCCATTTACGACACGGAGTGGCAAGGAATGGCTGAGGCACTGGCCTATGTTCATGACTAGTGGTTCAGCTTCACATGACGATGGAAGCCCTCATAACTGAGGCCTTGACACATGTTGAAGTTAGACGTGCGTCCGGTATCCGCCATTAGTGCAGTGGGATTTAGACGATTGATGGAGGTATTGTGTCCCCGGTAACAAATCCCATTTAGATTCCACTTCACTAGGCAGGCGATAGCGAGATTTTGCCATTTAATTCCAGTGATTTGGACATATAATTACAGTGATTTTGGCAATTAATTTCAGTGATTTATAATTATTAATTACAGTGATCTTGCTAGTTAATTCCAGTGATTTATAATGATTAACTACAGTGATCTTGCCATTTAATTCCAGTGATTTGGACGTATAATTACAGTGATTTTTCCAATTAATTTCAGTGATTTATAATTATTAATTACAGTGATCTTGCCAATTAATTACAGTGATTTGGACGTATAATTCCAGTTGGAATTGTTTGTTTCGCTTGGCTTAGTCATACAGCTACCTCATTGCACCTCTTCGACATCTTTGCATGAGGTGCTGTTTGGGGCCTAGTTTTTGAAAAGTGCCATCCTGTGTGACACTGCCGTATGAGTCCAGGGGTACTGCTGTATTAGTCCTGGGGTACTGCCGTATAAGTCCACCAATTGCAGATTTTTTTTAAAGTGACTGGAGCGTTCTGGAGATGTTGTCAGTGGACCGAACAATTGCGGCCCACTCTCGACATTCCGTGACACTACTAGATAGGCCAGGTGGTTGTGTCGCTTACCTTAGGCCTACAGCAACCTCGGTGCACCTTTTTTTCTTCTTTGCATCATGTGCTGTTAGGGGCCTTTTTTTTTATATCTGCCCTCCTGTCTGCCACTGCAGTGCCACGCCTAGATGGGCCAATTGTTTGTGTCGCTTGGCTTAGTCATACAACTACCTCATTGCAATTCTTTTTCTTCTTTGCATGATGTGCTGTTTGGGGTCTTTTTTTATATCTGCCCTCCTGTCTGACACTGCAGTGCCACTCCTAGATGGGCCAGGTGTTTGTGTTGTCCACTTGTGTCGCTTAGCTTAGTCATCCAGCAACCTAGGTGCAACCTTTTGGCCTAAAAGCAATAATATGAGGTGTGATGTGTTCAGAATAGACTGGAAATGAGTGGAAATGATTGTTATTGAGGTTAATAATAGCGTAGGAGCAAAATTACCCCCAAATTCTGTGATTTTAGCTATTTTTATGGTTTTTAAAAAAATCATCCAGATCCAAAACCAAAACACGAAAGAGGAATTAGAACCAAAACACAAAACACGAAAAGTGCCCGCCGCACATCTCTAGTTTTTACCCAGTTTTGTCATCTAATTGTGTCCAGTTGTAAAGTACAACGGAATTTGCTGTGCTATATAAGAATCTGTTAATAAATAAATAAATAAATAAATAAATAATATAATATAATTAATGAGAATTTTCTTTTCTGGATAAAAGTGGCTGCGTCAATTACTGCAATAATGACAATTTGTTTTCAACTGCTCTGTTCAAATGTGCTAGACAAACAACTTATTACACAAGAAGTTTGCTTATCACCTTTCTAATATCTGACTCTATTTCCTGACTCAACTGTCCAATATCATTTAAATGATTGACACATTAGTAAACAAACGATGTGTTAGAAATAGAACTGAAAGTGTACTGTGGGATTAGACTCCACCTGAAGGAAATAGAAGTATAATAGAATATTTTTATTTACTGACATTTTCTACATTTGAAAAGAAAACACCACATCATCAACTTAACTCTTATGGTATGCATTTGTGTTTGCTTTGCTGTGGCACTAGAATACCTATGAAGTTACTCACTTCTGAAAGTTTTGTCTCTGCAGATGGTTATAGAAGGAATAATGACGTTTCAATTGACACTGAAATAGGAGAAACATTTGGATAAAGATCTACCCCTCCTTGCTAAACCTGTCTATAACGTTAAGGAGACAACAGAAAAGATGTGCATCCATTAAGACAACAGAAAAAAACGGCACCAATTAAGGAGACAGAAGAGACGTGCACTTATTATGAGGATAGAACAGATGTGCAACCCATTAAGACAGAAATTAATTGCGCTAATTAAGGAGACAGAAAAGACATACACCTATTAAGAGGGCAGAGGTGATGTGCAACCCATGTATACCACTTTTACACCAAAAACCCAGGTTGGACCCAGGTTTCCAGACACAGCTCCAACCAGGGTCAGACCACTGTTTACACTGCACATTGGACCCAGGTTATTCCCGGGTTAGCCCCATTTACACTGAACCCCGGTCTGCCCTGCATGTCATTCAAGACCCTCCCTTGAGGCAGACCTCTGCATACACAGCCAATCAGCTGCTTTTAAGCATAACCCGGGTTCGATAACCTGGGTCGAGCTGTTTATACTGCATTGTTACCTGGGTCCAACCCTGGTGTCTTTTACACCAAACATTATAAGGGTGCAAGGATGATGTGCATTGACATCTGTAGAAAATAATCCCAAAAATTAAGCAGATGAGTAGTCCTAGTCACCGTAATCTGCACCAAGCAGGGCTGGCGCTTCCATTAAAATACACAAATTCACTTTGCATTATTATACATAGTTTACTGGCTGAAATGAGATAAGTGCAGACACATGTCTTAAAATAATATTATTTTTTATTTTTTAATATGGAGAGTATGCAATTACCCCACAAACTTAATATACCATTAAAACATGAACAGTACTCAATCAATTAGCATCCTATTCTACTGCACGCATTCCTCTAAATGCTAAAACACATATGTGTAACAATTCTATAAATAATAACTACTGATAGAGGTGGATCAATTATCTATAATCATAACAGTGCACTGTTAGAAAATAACCACATATTAACTTGTGGATAGTGAGACGTATATAAACTGGAACCTTACGTCCTTTAACCACACACGGAGGTTAGATATTGTCCCGATGCAGGTTTTCACAAATACCAAAATAGTGTTAATACGTTTGCTGCTGTATAGTAATTTGAGCCAGTCTTAATTATCACACCAATGTGTGTATGTATGCTCAATCTAGCCACCTGTGAGGATGATAACGGGCTCACCACAGTCCACTGAATAATTGAATAGAACAGCTTCTCCCACGGCGGGTCAGTGATGTATTGTGAAGGAGTCGGCTAGGAGGCACCAGACGTCTCCGTCCTCCACAGTCTGATTGCCGCTGTGCCTTCCAGTATCCGCCCAATGGAGTGCTGTCACTGACAAGTGGTGAGCTAGTAACCGTACAAGCGTGTCCTCAATGGTGCTTTCCCCGTCACCGCTATCCTCTGATGCGTTTCGCTCGGACTGGAGCTTTATCGAGGAGCTTTAGGCAGCTGCCTATGGGCGGGTGATCTGAAGGGGCAGCCCGCTGAGAATGCCCTGGAAAATTTATGCTGCAGAGTGAAGGTATGCAGCGCTACAGTGAGGAGGGCGGCGCTGTAGTGGCGGGTCACGGCATCGCGCTGAGGAGCAGCAGTGGCAGGGGAGAGGATTTGTCTTTGTGTCAAGAGGTGCAGCGCGCGTATCTACAATAGAGTGACAGAGGCGGCATTTTGAATGCTGCACTAGCTGTGAGCCAATCGCAACTAGTGCAGCATTCAAAATGCAGCCTCTGTCACTCTATTTCAGCTCCGCACGCTGCACCGCTTGACAGTGGCCCTGCAGCAGCCTTGGGGTGTCCAGCTTAGACTCTGTTCCGGACACTGAGGTATTTGAAACCCCCGAGCTGCTCCAAGAGAGGAAAGATCCTTCTCCACCTTCCGGGAAGAGAAGGTCCTGCAGGGTCAGGCTGTAGTGGGTAACGGCCGGGAGCGGAGAAAGGAGCACGCAAGAGAAGAGCCGGACAACCTGCTCCCCGCCACCAGAGCACTTCACAAGCCCCCTTTCTGAGTAAGTATGTGCATCTATAGGTATAGAGAGAATAATGTTTTTACTGCACTCAGGCTGCTGCTGGCTTCCCCGCACTCTGTAAAGTAAGTGGCTGCTACACTGCGCCTACAAGTGTGCTACCCCATCCCACTGCCGGTGATCATTGTGTCCTTGATCATCCTTGTCTATAGAGGAAATTGGATTGTCAACTGCGCACTGTAGTCCTGCTAATGGTGCGGGGAGTGCTGCTAATATATTGACAAGGTTGTCCACCTTGCTAATTCAATACAAATTATACAAGTATATAGCGCTCAACCCCTAAGGTATGTTGAAATGTTCTATTGTACAAATAACAGTGGATATGAATCAGTTGCTTTATCAATGCTTATTTTGCTTGTATTAATTCCAAATGTATCGCTGATCCTTATTAGCACAGGTACTGTATAATGCGGTACCTATCTTAAAATGACTATCATGCAATAACAAACAATGCAATGAATGGATGATATTACAATGCAATTGTCAAACAGTGCAGATGCTCCAGGTTATAGTAACCTCTTACTTCTGCAATGCTTAAGTAAGTCTCTTAGGCTTGTACAGTATATGCCTGTTTCTGCGATGCACTTCTTAATAGCTCCTAATAGCTGCATCCCGCTTGTCTGCTATTTGATTAGCGTGATCTCAGCCTTGGCCAGTTGTTCACCCGGAGGTACGCGATCAGATTGGCTTCGGGCTGGAGGACGTGCTTGAGGAACACGGAGTAATGGGCCCTATACATTAGGTGATAACACTGAACGATATGAACGTTCCCATTCATTAATGAATGAGAACTCATTCATATCTTTCAGTGTGTAGGCACCAATGATGAACGATGCGTGGCCCTGTGCTCGTTCTTCGTTGGTGCCAGGTCGCTTATGCATGCAGGCCAATATGGACAATCTCGTCCATATTAGCATGCAGTGCTTTGGAGCCGGGTGACTGGGGGGAGTGAAGAAATTTTACTCCCCCCGTCAAACCCCCCCCCCCCCCCCCGCTGCCGGGTAGCCTGTCTGCCGAATCGGCTGCGTCGGGTCACGTGATGTGTGGGCCCCATAAGTCCAGGGGATCCGGACCGGCCCTATCTTCCACAGTGTGGCTGCCTATAGTGTTACCCATCAGGGTCACTTGCTGGCGTCACTAACTGTCTTGAGCGGGTAATGGTCTGGGGGACAGGATACTCCTGCTGGAGCTGATTTGCCATGTTCCTCCATCTTACAGAGCTTGCCTGGATACTCGTTCTCTTAGTGCACAGTCCTCCACCGCCGATGTTTTCTGTCTTCTGGTCACGTGACCGCGATGCGGCTTGCACTCAAAGCCGTTTGCCGTGGTCCTGGTTGAAGTCGCTTAGGCGGTGATGTACTAAGCAGTGATAAGAGTGGAGAAGTGAGCAAGTGGAGAAGCTGCTCATGGCAACCAATCAGCATTGAAGTAACATTTATAATTTGCATACTATAACATTATACAGAGCTGCTGATTGGTTGCCAAGGGCAACTTCTCCACTGGCTCACTTCTCTACTCTTATCACTGCTTCATGAATAGACCCCTTAGTGCTTTGTGTCAAAGAGTACTTGTAGTCTCGTTGATATCACCCTTATATATGCTGAATCTGAGGCTGCAGAGCAGACTCAGCAATCACATTAGGCTGATTGGGGGGAGGGAGCAGGAACCTCCTCTTACTCCTCCGTTCCGCTCCCTTTCCCAGCAGTCCTGTGCAGTTTGACAGCCTGCAGGGAGTCAGACAATCCGACTCCTACACATGAAAAGTGACAGCCTGCCTGCAGAAAGGGAGGTTGTCACAACTGCAGTGGTGATCCCTGCGGCATCTGCACTCATTGACAGAGCAGGCTGGTGCCTCACCTATGTTGTCAGCATGGTCTTACATGTCAGCATGGAAAGAAAGAGGTAAATAATTACTTAGGTCTAAACCCTACTACGCTAAAGGTCCCATGATGTCACACGCATGTGGCAACAGGGGGAGGAACATGTGTGCCCAAACAGGGGCGGATCCAGAAGAAAATGACAGGGGGGGGGGCACCATGGAAGGGGCAAGTACATTTGCGGACGCCTTCAGTGCATGCGCTCCCAGAAAAGGGGTGTGTCACCACTACAAGGGGTGAGGCCTCACAGTACAGGGAGAGAGTGAGAGAGAGAGAGAGTGACTTGCAGTAGGTGACAGGGAGAGTGACTATCAGTTGGTGACAGCTAGCGGTTGATGGAGAGTGACTGGCAGTGGGTGACAGGCAGTGGGAGAGAGGGTGACTGGGAGAACGTGACTTGCAGTGTGTGACTGGGTATAGAGTGACTGGCAATGGGTGACAGGAAGTGGGTGATGGGGAGAGTGACTGGCAGTGGGTGACGGGGAGGGTGACTGGCAGTGGGTGACAGGGAGAGGGTGATTGGCAGTGGGTGACAGGGAGACTGGCAGTGGATGACAGAGAGAGGGTGACTAACTGGCAGAAGAGATGCTGAAGGGGAGATACAGGGAGGGTGAGGGTGCTGAGGGGGGATACAGGGAGGGTGAGGGTGCTGAGGGGGAGATGCTGAGGGGGAGATACAGGGAGGGTGAGGGTGCTGAGGGGGAGATACAGTGAGGGTGCTGAGGGGGAGATACAGGGAGGAGGAGGGTGCTGAGGGGGAGATACAGGAAGGGTGAGGGTGCTTAGGGGGGATACAGGGAGGGTGAGGTTGCTGAGGGGAAGATACAGGGAGGGTGTGGGTGCTGAGGGGGGATACAGGGAGGGTACTGAGGGGGGATACAGGGAGGGTGAGGGTGCTGAGGGGGAGATACAGGGAGGGGGAGGGTGCTGAGGGGGAGATACAGGGAGGGGGAGGGTGCTGAGGGGGAGATACAGGGAGGAGGAGGGTGCTGAGGGGGAGATACAGGAAGGGTGAGGGTTCTGAGGGGGAGATACAGGGAGGGTGAGGGTGCTGAGGGGGAGATATAGGGAGGAGGAGGGTTCTGAGGGGGAGATACAGGAAGGGTGAGGGTGCTGAGGGGGAGTTACAGGGAGGGTGAGGGTGCTGAGGGGGGATACAGGGAGGGTGAGGTTGCTGAGGGGGAGATACAGGGAGGGTGAGGGTGCTGAGGGGGGATACAGGGAGGGTGAGGGTGCTGAGGGGGAGATGCTGAGGGGGAGATACAGGGAGGGGGAGGGTCCTGAGGGGGAGATACAGGAAGGGTGAGGGTGCTGAGGGGGAGTTACAGGGAGGGTGAGGGTGCTGAGGGGGAGTTACAGGGTGGGTGAGGGTGCTGAGGGGGGATACAGGGAGGGTGAGGGTGCTGAGGGGGAGATACAGGGAGGGGGAGATACAGGGAGCGGGAGGGTGCTGTGGGGGAGATACAGGGAGGGGGAGGGTGCTGAGGGGGAGATACAAGGAGGGGGAGGGTGCTGGGGGGGAGATACAGGGAGGAGGAGCGTGCTGAGGGGGAGATACAGGAAGGGTGAGGGTGCTGAGGGGGATATACAGGGAGGGTGAGGGTGCTGAGGGGGAGATACAGGGAGGAGGAGGGTGCTGAGGGGGAGATACAGGAAGGGTGAGGGTGCTGAGGGGGCCTTACAGGGAGGGTAAGGGTGCTGAGGGGGGAGACAGGGAGGGTGAGGTTGCTGAGGGGGAGATGCTGAGGGGGAGATACAGGGAGGGGGAGGGTGCTGATGGGGAGATACAGGGAGGGGGAAGGTGCTGGGGGGGAGATACAGGGAGGAGGAGGGTGCTGAGGGGGAGATACAGGGACATACTGTAACTTTGTTTCAGGAAAGAAACAACAAAGGATTCCCTGACAACCTTGCATGCCCCCCCCCCATCCTATCACATTTACTTAGCAAATACCTTAAGTCTTTGCCCCACTGGCTGGCATCCTAGGACAGGAAGGAGCGTTTGTGACTCCTAATGGTGCCCATAAACAGCAGCTTCAGGAGGAGAGAGCGCTCAGCGGACGGTGAGTAAAGGCTTCGTACAGGAGGAGAGAGCGGCAGCGCGCGGCGCGGTACAGGACGAGAGAGCGGCAGCGCGCAGCGTGATGTGTTTGATGTGGGGTTGCCTTTGGTTACGAGGCAGGAGGAGGTGCAGCGCATCGCCGGCGGCTGACAGTGTGAGCTCTGACCGCCGGGCCTCCTGCGCTGGGACTACTGCCCGCTGGCTCTATCAAGGGGAGATTGCAGCAGTGCCGTTGCCGATCTAAAAAAAAAAACTGCCACAAATGACAGGGGGGGCACGGGCCCGAGTGCCCCTCCCCTGGATCCGCCACTGTGCCCAAATGTACGCTCTCCACGCTTTGGGCATGGTTACTAAAGGCAATAGATGGTGAAGTGGATAGTGACAGTGCTATCCCAACCTTGCTGCTTCCCCTGCCGGTGCGTGTCACGTGACTGAGAAGCCAGAGGTCCTTTAGCCCACTAGGATTTAGCATCAACCATAAATAATTACTGGGGTCCTATCAGTAATTACT
Organism: Pseudophryne corroboree; assembly: GCF_028390025.1. Lineage (NCBI taxonomy): Eukaryota > Metazoa > Chordata > Amphibia > Anura > Myobatrachidae > Pseudophryne > Pseudophryne corroboree. Next base: position 433,145,890 of record NC_086447.1, on the reverse strand, counting down.
GCTTGTCCAGCTGTGATGAGGCTACTAGTACCAGCACATCTATGCCAACTGAATGTGTTGGGACTGTAGTGCCATCACAGCTAGAGAGACATGGCGAGTTCTTTTCTGGCACGTGTTCAATTTATATGTGCACGTTGGTATGGTTGTTCTTATTTGAGGTGGCATATCAACCTATTTTGTCCTCTACCATACATATACCCTGATTTCTTTTTTTTCTTTTTTTTATTAAGTTTTACATATTTGTCTATTTTCTATGTACTTACTGGGTAAAATGTTGGCTATTTTGGTCTCTACCATTTGTGGCCATATATTTCTACTTTTTGGGTTTTTTTTATCTTTTTTTGCATATGTGTCTAGTTTAGTTTATATTTGCTAATTGTCATTGTTACCATTATCAAGCTTTTTCACACCACACGTTCTAATTGCAGTATTAACATTTTTCTTTGAAAGCATATATTTACATAAGTGGACTAAGCGACTCCCTATTTTTTTAAACTATGCCCACCTGTTTGTTCCATGTTATGTTGAGATTAGCACCTATCACCATCATCCTGTGCTTCTCTCCATCCCCCACTGCCTCACCCTGTCACTGCTTCTCCCTATCACCTTCTCTCTGTCATCCACTGCCATTCCCCGTCACCGTTTCCTGTCACCCACTACCTCTCTCCCCGTCACCTCTCTCTGTGTCACCCACTGGCTCCCCCTGTCACCCATTTCCTGACGTCAACCACTGCATCCATGTTACCCATTCTCTGGTGTCACCTACTGCCTCTCACTGTCACCCTCTCCTGTCACCCACTGCTCCTCCGTCTCATACTATCTCCCTGCCACTAAATGCCTCATCATCTGCCTCATCACAAGCTTTCCATTGCCCTCTCTCCTGTCACTCTGCCTCTTCAAGGCATCGCTCTTTCCCAGTCATGCGGATATGACATTCTCTTTGAGGCCATGCACCTTGGGGTGAGACCACACCCACTTTTCCAGGGGTGCTTGCGCCTTTGGCACATGCAAATAACACCCTTCCCCAAACATGGTGCCCCCCCCCCTTCCCCCCCTCCAGTCATTTTGCTCTGGGTGTGCCACTGTATACCTCAGTGGCATTAGGGAGTGCCAGCTCATACTTGCCTACCTGACCCTCTCCATGAGGTAGAAAATGCTCTGTTCCTGGAGTTTCCTGGTAATGTATGATTGCCATCACCTGTGGTGAGCTAGTTAATTGATAAGAAAGGTGTTTCACCACAGATGATGGCAATCATACATTACCAGGAAAGTCCAGGAACTGAGCATTTTCTCCCTCATGGAGAGGGTCAGGTAGGCTAGTATGGTGCCAGCTGCCACCTCATTGCACCCAGGTCAAACCTAATGGGAAATGCACTTATTAATATGCAAAATACTATGCCCTGCTCAAAAATACCATCCTATAAATAAACAAAATTCTTTGTCCCATGCAGACACATTTTATCAAATACTGTTGCAAAACGTATCCAGCAAAGACAAAGTCTATACAGTATGTGTAATATTTGTTATTTCTCCTCCTCAGTAAAGTACCATCCCAAATGCAATAGTTAATGACTCAAAAGTTTAAAGTTGCCAGTACTCTTAAAAACCTCCAATTTTATTGACACGTAAAAGGTCAGAAGGAATGCATATTTTATACAGAACACCTGTTCCCTTTACAAGTAAGTGATTACAGGCCAGTAGTTTTTAAAGGGGAGCTCATCTGACCACTGGAAGCCAACCTAATGTGAGTATTCTTAGCTCTGCAAGAAGATGATTTATTTATATGACTGTTTTGTGAGCTGGACGTGGTTTTATTCCAATTTCTGAACAAAGACTTATTACAGCTATGATTAATGTGGAGTTAAAAATGCTTTTCAAGCTTGACAGAAATTTCTTAACAATCAATTATTGCATTGGTGGCAATTGTGGAGTTAAAAGCTTGAAAGTTGAAGATCTCTCCATAAGTGAATTTTGACCAAAAGGTGCAGCGCTGTATCGGTCTCATTTTTCACATTACATACAACACTAAAGTGTTCTTTAGTCTATTTGTTGTTAATAGAGAGGTGATAAAGTATGGGCAATATCCTCTGTCCCTTCTAAAAATTATTCAGCAGCGCCAAAGTCAGCAGCAGCGCCCACTGTGCACACTGTAACCTGCAGATACACTACTGCTCTCCCACATACCCCCACATTCACTGACCAATCACAGTGGCACCAGCTGCGAGAGGTCCACACTGTACACAGGAACAAGCCCACCAACCAGCCAAACAGAGGTCACCGCACAATGCCAGCATGGTGAGAATGAGTTGAACACGGACATAAATATATCAACTCCACACTTTTTCATCTAAGGGGGTGTGCATGGGGGGGAGGGGGGTGGGGGGCGGCTGGTCATGAGTTTTGCCTAGGGTGCCAAATTACCTTGCACCGGCCCTGGCACCAAGGGCTATATGTCCACCCCCCAAAAAAAAATTGTTTTAACATGCTCACCACTGAGTACTGAGTAGTGGGGAGCGATGTTGAGCCGTGGGAGAAATTAGTAGAAACAGGATGCATAAGAAACTGTGATCACAAAAAGGATTAATTGAAAAATTAATCTAATAAATATTTAATCTAATCAATCTAATTTTCTAATGTGCCCTGTTTATATATATATATATATATATATATATATATATATATATGTGTGTGTATATATATATATATATATATATTATAAACACACTGTCGCAAGATCAGGTCAGTGGCTCGTAATTTACTGTACTGTCATCGTAAATGTAAACACTGGAAATAAATAAAATAATGCACTGAAATGGGTGAGAACCATTTAGCATAGTTTACACTTATGTAGCTGATGGAACAATTTGTGATTTTGCTGAATCTGTTTTTTGCTAACTTGGAACTTTACTCTGTTCATGGAAGCGACAGGAGTTCTCTGAATAGAACAGCAGCCATTCACTGTACTAGTGATAATGGAATAATGACTCATCCAATGTCAATGGCTTCCTAGCATTAATAATGTTGAGCTGTCAGTAAGGAAAATTCAGAATTCCATTTATACTTGTGCTGCTGCTGTCTGATATTGTACTGTGACTTTGTCTTTGTTTTCAGGGGAAATGATTTGTTTCAAAGGAAAGAGGTTCAATCACAGAAAGTGCATTATTAACTTTTAGGTTAAAAAGATTGGAGGTGATTTAGGAAGTGCACTCCAGGCATATAATGCAAATGCTATACTGTATGTACACAAATGAGTTTGTTATTTCAGAAGCACATGGGCTGCACTGCAAATTAACAGAACACAACAAGGTGCATGCATTGTTGAATGTACACCAATTTGCGTACCGCACACTGAGTTAAACAATTTCGGATTGTACAGTATGTGTGTAGACTTAAGACAAGAGAGACAAAACAAGGTCATGAAGGTGCATTGTTACATAGGCAAAGCTCAGTAAGGGTGTGTTCTCACAAATTTTCCTTTTCCTTTCAATGTTTAAATAATGCTCATTGTAGCACTATAGTATTTGCTAAACTGTTTCACTTCATCTACTTATTATCATTGTAAGTGCTTTCCTCTTGTGCCCATATGCATATAATATACAATACATTACTGTAGAATTGCAGCTAGAAAACAACAGAAAGACTATAGGCTTGATTCAGAGATGGACGGGATTTCCCTCCAATTTTAAGGAGAAACATGCAGGAGACACCTCCTGCATGTAAAGTAGCTCTGATCCCAGCACTGCGACCGATGCTCCCGATGACCATGCAGACGGCCAGCTGAGTAACAGCTGACCAACAGCTGACCAATGGAAGCGGGGTCGGCAAAGCCAGGAAGTGTGCATGTCACCCAAACCCTTGACTCTGCCCTCCCAGATAACATGGATGACACCCACAGTTAGGCAGTGGCAGAGGGAAACTATAAGCGACAATGCAAGGCCCATTCTGAATCAGGCACAATATTACTGACACCTACATGTTGGAATGAATAACCTTGTTCAGGGGCAAATGCAGGATTCGCAAGGGGGTGGGGGGTTCCTTATAAGTGTGCATAATATACACTGAGGGCTTAATTCAATTGGGTGTGAGTCTGAATGTGGGTTTGTATCATGAAACTCACAGACTTCTCATGAATGCAGATACCCGAGAAAGGCAAGCTCCAATTAGAAATGCCTGTTTGTTGTATTTACGACCAGAGGGTGTACATTTTATACAAAATACACCTGGGAGAACTAGTGCATGAAAATGTGGGGAGACCTTCCTGGACCCCCAAAAAAGTAACAACTTTGTTAGCAGAATCATGTAGAAAGCTTTTAGTGGGCATAAGGAAAGTTTTGGGTGCTCTTAAACAGTGTTTAATGGCTAATTAGTGCATTTTTTTAAGTAAAAAATGATTTAAAAAAATAAATTATATAGTTTAATTACAAACAAATTAAACAAAAAATGCAAAACAAAGTACCAAAAAAGGTGATTTTGGAGTAATTTGAGGCCACTTGAATTGTTTCAATTTTTTTAAATAAAAAAACAGTTTTCATTGAAATAAATACTTTCATTAAATTTCGGTTGCACAAAAAAGTGCAGAAGTTGATTTTGGAGTAATTTGAGGACATGTTATTATTGGTCCAATTAAGCTAAATAAAAACTTCTTCCAACTGATAGATTCAGGAGCTAATTACTTATTTAATTACTATGCTGTGTTACTAAAAATTTCCGTTCAGCCGCAGAGCCACTGCGTGCTTGTGGGTGCACACCCTCAGACACCACATTTTTATTTAAATGGTTCTGTGCTAATACTGTAAGAAGTTTTCTTATATTATGAATGCAGAACTATTTAAATATAAATAAAAACTTCTAAATACTTAATTAGTCATTGGGAGGAGTGTCCATGGGGTTCTGAACCAAGTCCTGACATTTATATTTTAGAATAAGAATTTGTTTTACAATTTCACATATGTGTATCTGGCACTGCACTATTAGGGGCATATGTGTATCTGGCACTGCACTATTGGGGGCATATGTGTACCTGGCACTGTACTATTGGGGGCATATGTGTATCTGGCACTGCACTATTGGGGGCATATGTGTACCTGGCACTGCACTATTGGGGGCATATGTGTATCTGGCACTGCACTGTTGGGGGCATATGTGTATCTGGCACTGCACTATTGCCTATTGGGGGCATATGTGTATCTGGCACTGCATTATTGGGGGCATATGTGTATCTGGCACTATTGGGAGCATATGTGTATCTGGCACTATTGGGGCATATATGTATCTGGCACTGCACTATTGGGGGCATATGTGTACCTGGCACTGCACTATTGGGGCATATGTGTATCTGGCACCACACTATTGGGGGCATATGTGTATCTGGCAATGCCAGGGGCATATGTGTATTTGACACTGCACTACTGGGGGCATATGTGTATCTGGCACTATTGGGGGCATACTGTATGTGTATCTGGCACTGCTAGAGGCACATGTGTATCTGGTACTGCTGGGGGCGTATGTGTATCTGGCACTGCACTACTGGGATCATTATGTGTATCTGGCACTTTATGAACTTGCTCTTAAAAACTGTCTCTTGATAGTCAGATAACTAAGAGGCATCTTTCATTTATCTGTGCGCCCCCAGCTGCCAACTGTAGCCTTTCCTCCCCACCCCAAGTCCTGGTGCCCTAGGCTGCAGCCTAATTAGTGTAATGATTGATCAGGCACTGAATATGCCCCATTATACACCAGCCAATCATCATTTACACTTGAAAGCATGCTTAGAACCCTTTGTTTGTTGCCAAAACACAAAAGTCACCATTAATCATCAATAAAATATACTACACTGTACTTACCAAAAACCTCAGAAGCAACTGACTATAAGAAAACATGTGCGTAAACATACAAAAAAGCATAATATATGCACAAACAATAAAGAAAACACTAATAATTGACAGAGGTATATTCACAACCAGCCAATTACAAGTATTTTAGTGTTGGCAAATGTCATCATCGGCTATTTGCAGCCACCTTCAAACACTCACAAATACAGTAATACTGCTTTCCCATTTGCTCTTACTGCACTAGGCCTTAGAATCCTCTTTCTTACCCCCGTACATCCTCTTCAGGTCGTCGTAAGTACCACAGTTCAACAAAGGTGAATCAGCATGTACCCAGATTTCTGGAATGGACCCCTGTTGTAACAGCATTGCAACATTGACAACGTTACCATATCACATTCCCCTCCTCCGAATGGTTCTCCAAACAATAATCAGCGAGTCCAGAGATACCATAAGTGGAGCATAAAGCTGCGTTTACTGTGCTTGCACAGACTTATATGGTGAGTCCTATCACATCAACCCCAAAGTGTAGTCTTCATTATAAAAGGAATCAGTGACAGCTTTGCCCGATTTATATTTATAAGAGCAGACCGGTAATAAATTAATATGCATCATTCACATTATGACACTCTCATTGTATGCATGGCACTAAATACGTATATTGACTTGTATACACAGTCGTCCACATAATTGCTGTTAAGGTGTGTACACACGGTGAGATAAATCTATAAGGTTTTGGCTATATAGTCAAAATCTTAAGGAAAGTTAGGGCACATCTCAAGGTGTTGGGCAGCTTGCGATACAGATTCGATCCCAATGCACACTCCCGTGGGGCCGGTATCGTAAGGCTAGATAGACTGTGCAGGCAAGTCAATCTTGACTATCTAGTGTACTATCTAATAGAGATGAGCGGGTTCGGTTTCTCTGAATCCGAACCCGCCAGAACTTCATGTTTTTTTTCACGGGTCCGAGCGACTCGGATCTTCCCGCCTTGCTCGGTTAACCCGAGCGCGCCCGAACGTCATCATGACGCTGTCGGATTCTCGCGAGGCTCGGATTCTATCGCGAGACTCGGATTCTATATAAGGAGCCGCGCGTCGCCGCCATTTTCACACGTGCATTGAGATTGATAGGGAGAGGACGTGGCTGGCGTCCTCTCCGTTTAGAATAGATTAGAGAGACACTTGATTTACTAATTTTGGGGAGCATTAGGAGTACTCAGTACAGTGCAGAGTTTTGCTGATAGTGACCAGTGACCACCAGTTTTATTTATAATCCGTTCTCTGCCTGAAAAAAGCGATACACAGCACACAGTGACTCAGTCACATACCATATCTGTGTGCACTGCTCAGGCTCAGGCCAGTGTGCTGCATCATCTATTATCTATATATAATATTATATATATCTGTCTGACTGCTCAGCTCACACAGCTTATAATTGTGGGGGAGACTGGGGAGCACTACTGCAGTGCCAGTTATAGGTTATAGCAGGAGCCAGGAGTACATAATATATTATATAGTGAGTGACCACCAGACACACAGTGCAGTTTATTTAATATATCCGTTCTCTGCCTGAAAAAAGCGATACACAACAGTGACTCAGTCAGTCACATACCATATCTGTGTGCACTGCTCAGGCTCAGGCCAGTGTGCTGCATCATCTATATATATTATAAATCTGTCTGACTGCTCAGCTCACACAGCTTATAATTGTGGGGGAGACTGGGGAGCACTACTGCAGTGCCAGTTATAGGTTATAGCAGGAGCCAGGAGTACATAATATTATATTAAAATTAAACAGTGCACACTTTTGCTGCAGGAGTGCCACTGCCAGTGTGACTAGTGACCAGTGACCTGACCACCAGTATATATAATATTAGTAGTATACTATCTCTTTATCAACCAGTCTATATTAGCAGCAGACACAGTACAGTGCGGTAGTTCACGGCTGTGGCTACCTCTGTGTCGGCACTCGGCAGCCCGTCCATAATTGTATATACCACCTAACCGTGGTTTTTTTTTCTTTCTTTATACATACATACTAGTTACGAGTATACTATCTCTTTATCAACCAGTCTATATATTAGCAGCAGACACAGTACAGTGCGGTAGTTCACGGCTGTGGCTACCTCTGTGTCGGCACTCGGCAGCCCGTCCATAATTGTATATACCACCTAACCGTGGTTTTTTTTTCTTTCTTTATACATACATACTAGTTACGAGTATACTATCTCTTTATCAACCAGTCTATATATTAGCAGCAGACACAGTACAGTGCGGTAGTTCACGGCTGTGGCTACCTCTGTGTCGGCACTCGGCAGCCCGTCCATAATTGTATATACCACCTAACCGTGGTTTTTTTTCTTTCTTTATACATACATACTAGTTACGAGTATACTATCTCTTTATCAACCAGTCTATATATTAGCAGCAGACACAGTACAGTGCGGTAGTTCACGGCTGTGGCTACCTCTGTGTCGGCACTCGGCAGCCCGTCCATAATTGTATATACCACCTAACCGTGGTTTTTTTTTTCTTTCTTTATACATACATACTAGTTACGAGTATACTATCTCTTTATCAACCAGTCTATATATTAGCAGCAGACACAGTACAGTGCGGTAGTTCACGGCTGTGGCTACCTCTGTGTCGGCACTCGGCAGCCCGTCCATAATTGTATATACCACCTAACCGTGGTTTTTTTTTCTTTCTTTATACATACATACTAGTTACGAGTATACTATCTCTTTATCAACCAGTCTATATATTAGCAGCAGACACAGTACAGTGCGGTAGTTCACGGCTGTGGCTACCTCTGTGTCGGCACTCGGCAGCCCGTCCATAATTGTATATACCACCTAACCGTGGTTTTTTTTTCTTTCTTTATACATACATACTAGTTACGAGTATACTATCTCTTTATCAACCAGTCTATATTAGCAGCAGACACAGTACAGTGCGGTAGTTCACGGCTGTGGCTACCTCTGTGTCGGCACTCGGCAGCCCGTCCATAATTGTATATACCACCTAACCGTGGTTTTTTTTTCTTTCTTTATACATACATACTAGTTACGAGTATACTATCTCTTTATCAACCAGTCTATATATTAGCAGCAGACACAGTACAGTGCGGTAGTTCACGGCTGTGGCTACCTCTGTGTCGGCACTCGGCAGCCCGTCCATAATTGTATATACCACCTAACCGTGGTTTTTTTTTCTTTCTTTATACATACATACTAGTTACGAGTATACTATCTCTTTATCAACCAGTCTATATATTAGCAGCAGACACAGTACAGTGCGGTAGTTCACGGCTGTGGCTACCTCTGTGTCGGCACTCGGCAGCCCGTCCATAATTGTTTACTAGTATCCAATCCATCCATCTCCATTGTTTACCTGAGGTGCCTTTTAGTTGTGCCTATTAAAATATGGAGAACAAAAATGTTGAGGTTCCAAAATTAGGGAAAGATCAAGATCCACTTCCACCTCGTGCTGAAGCTGCTGCCACTAGTCATGGCCGAGACGATGAAATGCCAGCAACGTCGTCTGCCAAGGCCGATGCCCAATGTCATAGTACAGAGCATGTCAAATCCAAAACACCAAATATCAGTAAAAAAAGGACTCCAAAACCTAAAATAAAATTGTCGGAGGAGAAGCGTAAACTTGCCAATATGCCATTTACCACACGGAGTGGCAAGGAACGGCTGAGGCCCTGGCCTATGTTCATGGCTAGTGGTTCAGCTTCACATGAGGATGGAAGCACTCAGCCTCTCGCTAGAAAAATGAAAAGACTCAAGCTGGCAAAAGCAGCACAGCAAAGAACTGTGCATTCTTCGAAATCCCAAATCCACAAGGAGAGTCCAATTGTGTCGGTTGCGATGCCTGACCTTCCCAACACTGGACGTGAAGAGCATGCGCCTTCCACCATTTGCACGCCCCCTGCAAGTGCTGGAAGGAGCACCCGCAGTCCAGTTCCTGATAGTCAGATTGAAGATGTCAGTGTTGAAGTACACCAGGATGAGGAGGATATGGGTGTTGCTGGCGCTGGGGAGGAAATTGACCAGGAGGATTCTGATGGTGAGGTGGTTTGTTTAAGTCAGGCACCCGGGGAGACACCTGTTGTCCGTGGGAGGAATATGGCCGTTGACATGCCAGGTGAAAATACCAAAAAAATCAGCTCTTCGGTGTGGAGGTATTTCACCAGAAATGCGGACAACAGGTGTCAAGCCGTGTGTTCCCTTTGTCAAGCTGTAATAAGTAGGGGTAAGGACGTTAACCACCTCGGAACATCCTCCCTTATACGTCACCTGCAGCGCATTCATAATAAGTCAGTGACAAGTTCAAAAACTTTGGGTGACAGCGGAAGCAGTCCACTGACCAGTAAATCCCTTCCTCTTGTAACCAAGCTCACGCAAACCACCCCACCAACTCCCTCAGTGTCAATTTCCTCCTTCCCCAGGAATGCCAATAGTCCTGCAGGCCATGTCACTGGCAATTCTGACGAGTCCTCTCCTGCCTGGGATTCCTCCGATGCATCCTTGCGTGTAACGCCTACTGCTGCTGGCGCTGCTGTTGTTGCCGCTGGGAGTCGATGGTCATCCCAGAGGGGAAGTCGTAAGCCCACTTGTACTACTTCCAGTAAGCAATTGACTGTTCAACAGTCCTTTGCGAGGAAGATGAAATATCACAGCAGTCATCCTACTGCAAAGCGGATAACTGAGTCCTTGACAACTATGTTGGTGTTAGACGTGCGTCCGGTATCCGCCGTTAGTTCACAGGGAACTAGACAATTTATTGAGGCAGTGTGCCCCCGTTACCAAATACCATCTAGGTTCCACTTCTCTAGGCAGGCGATACCGAGAATGTACACGGACGTCAGAAAAAGACTCACCAGTGTCCTAAAAAATGCAGTTGTACCCAATGTCCACTTAACCACGGACATGTGGACAAGTGGAGCAGGGCAGGGTCAGGACTATATGACTGTGACAGCCCACTGGGTAGATGTATGGACTCCCGCCGCAAGAACAGCAGCGGCGGCACCAGTAGCAGCATCTCGCAAACGCCAACTCTTTCCTAGGCAGGCTACGCTTTGTATCACCGCTTTCCAGAATACGCACACAGCTGAAAACCTCTTACGGCAACTGAGGAAGATCATCGCGGAATGGCTTACCCCAATTGGACTCTCCTGTGGATTTGTGGCATCGGACAACGCCAGCAATATTGTGTGTGCATTAAATATGGGCAAATTCCAGCACGTCCCATGTTTTGCACATACCTTGAATTTGGTGGTGCAGAATTTTTTAAAAAACGACAGGGGCGTGCAAGTGATGCTGTCGGTGGCCAGAAAAATTGCGGGACACTTTCGGCGTACAGGCACCACGTACAGAAGACTGGAGCACCACCAAAAACTACTGAACCTGCCCTGCCATCATCTGAAGCAAGAAGTGGTAACGAGGTGGAATTCAACCCTCTATATGCTTCAGAGGTTGGAGGAGCAGCAAAAGGCCATTCAAGCCTATACAATTGAGCACGATATAGTAGGTGGAATGCACCTGTCTCAAGTGCAGTGGAGAATGATTTCAACGTTGAGCAAGGTTCTGATGCCCTTTGAACTTGCCACACGTGAAGTCAGTTCAGACACTGCCAGCCTGAGTCAGGTCATTCCCCTCATCAGGCTTTTGCAGAAGAAGCTGGAGGCATTGAAGAAGGAGCTAAAAGGGAGCGATTCCGCTAGGCATGTGGGACTTGTGGATGCAGCCCTTAATTCGCTTAACAAGGATTCACGGGTGGTCAATCTGTTGAAATCAGAGCACTACATTTTGGCCACCGTGCTCGATCCTAGATTTAAAGCCTACCTTGGATCTCTCTTTCCGGCAGACACAGGTCTGCTGGGGTTGAAAGACCTGCTGGTGACAAAATTGTCAAGTCAAGCGGAACGCGACCTGTCAACATCTCCTCCTTCATATTCTCCCGCAACTGGGGGTGCGAGGAAAAGGCTCAGAATTCCGAGCCCACCCGCTGGCGGTGATGCAGGGCAGTCTGGAGCGACTGCTGATGCTGACATCTGGTCCGGACTGAAGGACCTGACAACGATTACGGACATGTCGTCTACTGTCACTGCATATGATTCTCTCAACATTGATAGAATGGTGGAGGATTATATGAGTGACCGCATCCAAGTAGGCACGTCACACAGTCCGTACTTATACTGGCAGGAAAAAGAGGCAATTTGGAGGCCCTTGCACAAACTGGCTTTATTCTACCTAAGTTGCCCTCCCACAAGTGTGTACTCCGAAAGAGTGTTTAGTGCCGCCGCTCACCTTGTCAGCAATCGGCGTACGAGGTTACATCCAGAAAATGTGGAGAAGATGATGTTCATTAAAATGAATTATAATCAATTCCTCCGCGGAGACATTGACCAGCAGCAATTGCCTCCACAAAGTACACAGGGAGCTGAGATGGTGGATTCCAGTGGGGACGAATTGATAATCTGTGAGGAGGGGGATGTACACGGTGATATATCGGAGGGTGAAGATGAGGTGGACATCTTGCCTCTGTAGAGCCAGTTTGTGCAAGGAGAGATTAATTGCTTCTTTTTTGGGGGGGGTCCAAACCAACCCGTCATATCAGTCACAGTCGTGTGGCAGACCCTGTCACTGAAATGATGGGTTGGTTAAAGTGTGCATGTCCTGTTTTGTTTATACAACATAAGGGTGGGTGGGAGGGCCCAAGGACAATTCCATCTTGCACCTCTTTTTTCTTTTCTTTTTCTTTGCATCATGTGCTGATTGGGGAGGGTTTTTTGGAAGGGACATCCTGCGTGACACTGCAGTGCCACTCCTAGATGGGCCCGGTGTTTGTGTCGGCCACTAGGGTCGCTAATCTTACTCACACAGTCAGCTACCTCATTGCGCCTCTTTTTTTCTTTGCGTCATGTGCTGTTTGGGGAGGGTTTTTTGGAAGGGACATCCTGCGTGACACTGCAGTGCCACTCCTAGATGGGCCCGGTGTTTGTGTCGGCCACTAGGGTCGCTAATCTTACTCACACAGCTACCTCATTGCGCCTCTTTTTTTCTTTGCGTCATGTGCTGTTTGGGGAGGGTTTTTTGGAAGGGACATCCTGCGTGACACTGCAGTGCCACTCCTAGATGGGCCCGGTGTTTGTGTCGGCCACTAGGGTCGCTAATCTTACTCACACAGCTACCTCATTGCGCCTCTTTTTTTCTTTGCGTCATGTGCTGTTTGGGGAGGGTTTTTTGGAAGGGCCATCCTGCGTGACACTGCAGTGCCACTCCTAGATGGGCCCGGTGTTTGTGTCGGCCACTAGGGTCGCTAATCTTACTCACACAGCTACCTCATTGCGCCTCTTTTTTTCTTTGCGTCATGTGCTGTTTGGGGAGGGTTTTTTGGAAGGGACATCCTGCGTGACACTGCAGTGCCACTCCTAGATGGGCCCGGTGTTTGTGTCGGCCACTAGGGTCGCTTATCTTACTCACACAGCGACCTCGGTGCAAATTTTAGGACTAAAAATAATATTGTGAGGTGTGAGGTATTCAGAATAGACTGAAAATGAGTGTAAATTATGGTTTTTGAGGTTAATAATACTTTGGGATCAAAATGACCCCCAAATTCTATGATTTAAGCTGTTTTTTAGTGTTTTTTGAAAAAAACACCCGAATCCAAAACACACCCGAATCCGACAAAAAAAATTCGGTGAGGTTTTGCCAAAACGCGTTCGAACCCAAAACACGGCCGCGGAACCGAACCCAAAACCAAAACACAAAACCCGAAAAATTTCAGGCGCTCATCTCTACTATCTAATACAAAGTATAGTCAAAATCGTCACTTAGTCAAAATCGTACATAGACAAGATCGAAAGTACAGATAGTCAAAATCTGTGCTATCCGGGCTCTGGGGGAGTTCAAGGGAAATCACATAGTCATTGCAAGGATCTCACCGTGTGTACACACCTTAAAACTGCCCTAAATCGAATGTACCAGTCCCATACTTGGTGCGAGAGACCTTTAAGCCTACGCACAACTCAACACTTGTGTCAATGCACCCTTGATCCACCCTCACTAAATTTACCTTACATTGTAAACATATCAAATAATAAGATTTTAAACCTACCAGTAAATCTATTTCTCCTAGTCCGTAGAGGATGCTGGGGACTCTGTAAGGACCATGGGGTATAGACGGGCTCCGCAGGAGACATGGGCACCTAAAAAGAACTTTTCCTATGGGGGTGCACTGGCTCCTCCCTCTATGCCCCTCCTCCAGACCTCAGTTAGAGAACTGTGCCCAGAGGAGATGGACAATACAAGGCAGGATTTAAAAATCCAAGGGCAAGATTCATATCAGCCCACACCAATCATACCATGTAACCTGGAACTTACATAACCAGTTAACCGTATGAACAACAACAGTGACGGTCCAAGACCGACTCCAACTGTAACATAACCCTTATGTAAGCAACAACTATATACAAGTCTTGCAGAGTTTCCGCACTGGGACGGGCGCCCAGAATCCTCTACGGACTAGGAGAAATAGATTTACCGGTAGGTTTAAAATCTTATTTTCTCTTACGTCCTAGAGGATGCTGGGGACTCCGTAAGGACCATGGGGTTTATACCAAAGCTCCCAATCGGGCGGGAGAGTGCGAATGACTCTGCAGCACCGACTGAGCAAAAGCTAGGTCCTCATCAGCCAGGGTATCAAACTTGTAGAATTTAGCAAAGGTGTTTGACCCCGACCAAGTCGCCGCACGGCAAAGCTGTAATGCCGAGACGCCTCGGGCAGCTGCCCAAGAAGAGCCCACCTTCCTAGTGGAATGAGCCTTAACTGAATTTGGAACCGGCAATCCAGCCGTAGAATGAGCCTGCTGAATCGTATTACAGATCCAGCGAGCATTAGTCTGCTTCGAAGCAGGTGCGCCAATCTTATTAGCAGCATACAGGACAAACAGTGCTTCTGTTTTCCTAAGTCTAGCCGTTCTGGCTACATAAATCTTCAAAGCCCTGACTACGTCCAGGGACTTGGAATCCTCCAAGTCACTCGGAGCCACAGGCACCACGATAGGTTGGTTCAGATGGAATGAAGAAACCACCTAGGCAAAAATTGAGGGCGTGTCCTCAATTCCGCTCTATCCACATGAAAAATCAAGTAGGGGCTCTTGTGAGACAAGGCCGCCAATTCTGACACTCGCCTTGCTGATGCCAAGGCCATCAACATGACCACCTTCCAGGTAAGAAATTTCAACTCAACCTTATTAAGTGGTTCAAACCAGTGTGATTTTAGGAACTGCAACACCACGTTCAGGTCCCACGGTGCCACTGGAGGCACATAAGGAGGCTGGATGTGCAGCACTCCCTTTACAAACGTCTGGACTTCTGGAAGAGAAGCCAATTCCTTCTGAAAGAAAATTGAAAGGGCCGAAATTTGTACCTTAACAGAACCTAATTTCAGTCCCATATCCACTCCTGTCTGCAGGAAGTGGAGAAAACGTCCCAGATGAAAATCTTCCGTAGGCGCATTCTTGGTTTCACACCAAGACACATACTTTCGCCAGATACGGTGATAATGTTACACCGTCACCTCCTTCCTAGCCTTTATTAAAGTAGGGATGACCTCCTCCGGAATCCCCTTCTCCGCTAGGATTTGGCGTTCAACCGCCATGCCGTCAAACGTAACCGCGGTAAGTCTTGGAATATACAGGGCCCCTGTTGCAACAGGTCCTCCCTCAGAGGGAGAGACCAGGGATCTCCTGTAAGCATCTCTTGAAGATCTGAGTACCAGGCCCTTCGAGGCCAGTCTGGAACAACGAGTATCGTCTGTACTCTTCTTCGCCTTATGATCCTCAACACTTTTGTGATGAGAGGAAGAGGAGGAAACACGTAGACCGAGTGGAACACCCACGGCGTTACCAGGGCGTCTACTGCTACTGCCTGAGGGTCCCGAGACCTGGCACAATACCTACGAAGCTTTTTGTTGAGGCGTGACGCCATCATGTCTATTTGAGGAATTCCCCAAAGACGTGTTATGTCTGCAAAGACTTCTTGATGAAGTCCCCACTCTCCTGGATGGAGATCATGTCTGCTGAGGAAGTATGCTTCCCAGTTGTCCACTCCCGGAATGAAGACAGCCGACAGAGCGCTTACGTGATTTTCCGCCCAGCGAAGAATCTTTGTGGCTTCCGCCATCGCGACTCTGCTTCTTGTCCCGCCTTGGCGGTTCACATGAGCCACTGCTGTGACATTGTCTGATTGAATCAGAACTGGTAGGTTTCGAAGAAGACTCTCCGCTTGTCGAAGGCTGTTGTATATGGCCCTGAGTTCCAACACATTAATATGTAGACAGGACTCCTGGTCTGACCACAGTCCCTGAAAATTTCTTCCTTGGGTGACTGCTCCCCACCCTCGGAGGCTCGCGTCCGTGGTTACCAGGATCCAGTCCTGAATTCCGAACCTGCGACCCTCCAGCAGGTGAGCACTTTGCAGCCACCATAGGAGAGACACCCTGGCCCCTGGGGACAGAGTTATTTTCCGATGTAAGTGCAGATGCGACCCGGACCATTTGTCCAGAAGGTCACATTGAAACGTCCTCACATGGAACCTGCCAAAGGGGATGGCCTCGTAGGCTGCCACCATTTTTCCCAGAACTCGAGTGCATTGATGAACTGACACCCTTTTCGGTTTTAGCAGGTCTCTGACCATGTTCTGGATGTCCTGGGCTTTTTCCAAAGGGAGAAAAACCTTCATTTGTTCCATATCCAGTATCATACCTAGGAACGTTAGTCGAGTTGTCGGAATCAACTGTGACTTCGGTAGATTCAGAATCCAACCGTGTTGCTGGAGCACTCTCAGAGAGAGCGTTACACTGCTCAGCAATTTCTCTCTTGAACTCGCCTTTATCAGGAGATCGTCCAAGTATGGGATAATTGTGACTCCATGCTTGCGCAGGACCACCATCATTTCCGCCATTATCTTGGTGAAAATCCTTGGGGCCGTGGAAAGCCCAAACGGCAACGTCTGAAATTGGTAATGACAATCCTGTACAGCGAATCTAAGGTACTCCTGATGGGAGGGATATGTGGGGACATGAAGGTACGCATCCTTTATGTCCAGTGACACCATAAACTCCCCCTCCTCCATACTGGCTATAATCGCCCTGAGCGATTCCATCTTGAATTTGAATCTTTTCATGTACAGGTTTAGGGAATTTAGATTCAAAATAGGTCTTACCGAACCGTCTGGTTTCGGGACCACAAAGAGGGTTGAGTAGTAGCGTCTTCCCTGCTGGTTCAAGGGAACCCTGATAATTACTTGCTGTAGACACAGCATTTGAATTGCAGCTAACACTACATTCCGATCTGGTGTAGAAGCTGGTAATGCCGACTTGAAAAATCGGCGCGGGGGCACCTCCTCGAATTCCAGTTTGTAACCCTGGGAAACTATTTCCAACACCCAAGGATTCAGGTCTGAGCTGACCCAGGCCTGGCTGAAAAGTCGAAGACGTGCCCCCACCGGTGCGGAGTCCCGCAGGGGAGCCCCAGCATCATGCCGGGGATTTTGTAGTAGCCGGGGAGGACTTTTGTTCCTGGGCACCGGCCGAAGCGGGTGCTCTTTTCCCTCTAGCCTTACCTCTGGCAAGGAAGGAGGACCCCCGACCTCTTCTGGACTTTTGCGACCGAAAGGACTGCATCTGATACGGTGGTATTTTCTTTTGCTGTTGGGGAATAAATGGTAAAAAAATTGATTTACCTGCGGTAGCTGTGGAAACCAGGTCCGTCAGCCCATCCCCAAACAATACGTCTCTCTTATAGGGTAGGACTTCCATATGCTTTTTTGAATCCGCATCACCCGTCCATTGGCGAGTCCATAAGGATCGTCTCGCTGAGATAGACATGGCATTGGCTCTGGAAGCCAGCAATCCAATATCCCTTTGAGCATCTCTCATAAATAAGACTGCATCTTTAATATGGGCTAGAATTAACAATACAGTATCTCTATCCATGGTACCAAATTCAGCCGTTAGATCATCTGTCCATGCTGAAATTGCACTACACACCCATGCCGACGCAATTGTCGGTCTTAGCACAGCTCCGGTATGCGAATAAATAGACTTTAAAGTAGTCTCCTGCCTGCGATCCGCAGGATCCTTGAGGGCCGCTGTGTCTGGAGACGGTAGCGCCACTTTCTTGGACAGGCACGTTAAGGCCTTGTCCACAGTGGGAGGTGATTCCCAACGCACCCTGTCCTGTTTAGGGAAGGGGTATGCCATATAAATTCTTTTGGGGATCTGCGGTCTCTTTTCCGCAGTCTCCCAAGCCTTTTCAAAGAACTCATTTAGTTCATGAGATGTGGGAAAATTAATAATCTGTTTCTTTTCCTTAAACATGTGTACCCTCGTGTCTGGAACAGAGGGTTCATCAGCAATATGCAACACATCCCTTATTGCCACAATCATACACTGAATGCTTTTTGTCAACTTAGGGTGCAATTTTACTTCATCATAGTCGACACTGGAATCAGAGTTCGTGTCGGTAGTAGTGTCCACAATTTGTGCCAAGGGACGTTTTTGAGACCCCGACGGGCCCTGTGAGTCGGTCCAATCTGGGGATTGACCTCCTGATGCCTCCCCTGATTCAGCCTTATCAAGCCTCTTATGTAAAGAAGCCACACTTGCATTCAACATATGCCACATGTCCATCCATTCCTGAGTCAGCACAACCGACAGGGACACACCACTCATTTGCTCCACCTCCTCCTTGAAGAAGCCTTCTGCCTCAGACATGTCGACATGCACGTACCGACACCCCACACACACAGGGATATACCTATAAGGGGACAAATCCCCAACCAGGCCCTTTGGAGAGACAGAGAGAGAGTATGCCAGCACACACCCAGCGCTCAAATAACACTGGAAAAACAAAATGACCAGATAGCGCTTTTTTATATACTATCCAAATTCCCACTAACTGCGTTACCAATGTGTCCCCCCCCCCCCCCTCCTCTTTTTCCAGCCTGTGAAGTGTTCAGCAGGGGCGAGACCGGGGAGCCAGCGCCACGATGCAGGGAGCCTGTTGCCAACAGGACTCCCTGAAAATAAAAAACCTAACAAAATTCTTTTTCTACAGAAAACTCAGGAGAGCTTTCTGCTGTGTACCCTTTCTCCTCTGGGCACAGAATCTAACTGAGGTCTGGAGGAGGGGCATAGAGGGAGGAGCCAGTGCACACCCATAGGAAAAGTTCTTTTTAGGTGCCCATGTCTCCTGTGGAGCCCGTCTATACCCCATGGTCCTTACGGAGTCCCCAGCATCCTCTAGGACGTAAGAGAAAAAATGTTTTAGTGCAAAATCATATCTGAAACTTTGCCTTATCTATAACAATGTCTCCAGTGCTAGGACATGTGCTTTAACTGCACTTTCTGGTAAATTAACCTGCAAGACAGAACATTCCAAATTAGTATTAATAATAAGTAATATTTATTGGTGTAAGTTATGATTCTTGTTGCAGTTTAGCAATGAAGTGAACCACATATAAAAATCACCTACTGTACATGAATACAGAATAATCAGTATTACTTTTATACTGTTCTTGCTTTACATATAGACTTTTCATTGTTTTTATTGGTAGAGGTTCTAAAACGCGGTCCTCGGCACCCCAACTGTCCAGGTTTTAATAATATCCCTGCTTGGCCACAGATTAACTATTTAGTGCCTCAGTCAATTTGATTTAACCATCCACACTGAGCCTTGGATATACTTAAAACCTGGACTGTTGGGGTTCCTTGAGGACCCCGTTTGAGAACCTCTGGCAAAGTGGTTAGCATTACTGCCTCACAGCATATAGGTCATGAGTTCAATTCCCTGTAATGGCCATTCTGTGTAGTTTGTATTTTTTTCTCTGACGTCCTAGTGGATGCTGGGAACTCCGTAAGGACCATGGGGAATAGCGGCTCCGCAGGAGACTGGGCACAACTAAAGAAAGCTTTAGGACTACCTGGTGTGCACTGGCTCCTCCCTCTATGACCCTCCTCCAGACCTCAGTTAGAATCTTGTGCCCGGCTGAGCTGGATGCACACTAGGGGCTCTCCTGAGCTCCTAGAAAAGAAAGTATATTTTAGGTTTTTTATTTTCAGTGAGATCTGCTGGCAACAGACTCACTGCTACGAGGGACTAAGGGGAGAAGAAGCGAACCTACCTGCTTGCAGCTAGCTTGGGCTTCTTAGGCTACTGGACACCATTAGCTCCAGAGGGATCGAACACAGGGCCCGACCTCGATCGTCCGGTCCCGGAGCCGCGCCGCCGTCCCCCTTACAGAGCCAGAAGCATGAAGATGGTCCTGAAAATCGTCGGCAGAAGACTTCGGTCTTCAACAAGGTAGCGCACAGCACTGCAGCTGTGCGCCATTGCTCCTCATGCACACCTCACACTCCGGTCACTGATGGGTGCAGGGCGCTGGGGGGGGGGGGGGGGGGCGCCCTGAGCAGCAATATTAACACCTTGGCTGGCAAAATAATCACAATATATAGTCCCAGAGGCTATATATGTGAAAAATACCCCTGCCAGGATCCATAAAAAAGCGGGAGAAAGTCCGCCGAAAAAGGGGCGGGGCTATCTCCCTCAGCACACTGGCGCCATTTTCTCTTCACAGTGCAGCTGGAAGACAGGTCCCCAAGCTCTCCCCTGTAGTTTTCAAGCTCAAAGGGTTAAAAAGAGAGGGGGGGCACTAAATTTAGGCGCAAATCTGTGTATTATAGCAGCTATAAGGGAAAAATCACTGTGGGTAGTGTGAATCCCTGCATTATATAGCGCTCTGGTGTGTGCTGGCATTCTCTCTGTCTCCCCAAAGGACTTTGTGGGGTCCTGTCCTCAGTCAGAGCATTCCCTGTGTGTGTGCGGTGTGTCGGTACGGCTGTGTCGACATGGTTGATGAGGAGGCTTATGTGGAGGCGGAGCAGATGCCGATAAATGTGATATCGCCCCCTGTGGGGCCGACACCAGAGTGGATGGATAGGTGGAAGGTATTAACCGACAGTGTCAACTCCTTACATAAAAGGCTGGATGACGTAACAGCTGTGGGACAGCCGACTTCTCAGCCCGCGCCTGCCCAGGCGTCTCAAAGGCCATCAGGGGCTTAAAAAAACGCCCGCTACCTCAGATGGCAGAAACAGATGTCGACACGGAGTCTGACTCCAGTGTCGACGAGGTTGAGACATATACACAATCCACTAGGAACATCCGTTGCATGATCTCGGCAATGAAAAATGTGTTACACATTTCTGACATTAACCCAGGTACCACAAAAAAGGGGTTTTATGTTTGGGGAGAAAAAGCAGACAGTGTTTTGTTCCCCCATCAGATGAGTGAATGAAGTGTGTGAAGAAGTGTGGGTTCCCCCGATAAGAAACTGGTAATTTCTAAAAAGTTACTGATGGCGTACCCTTTCCCGCCAGAGGATAGGTCACGTTGGGAGATATCCCCTAGGGTGGATAAGGCGCTCACACGTTTGTCAAAAAAGGTGGCACTGCCGTCTTAGAATACGGCCACTTTGAAGGAGCCTGCTGATAAAAAGCAGGAGGCTATCCTGAAGTCTGTATATACACACTCAGGTACTATACTGAGACCTGCAATTGCCTCAGCATGGATAGTGCTGCTGCAGCGTGGTCTATTACCCTGTCAGGACAGGGATACTATTTGCTAACCATAGAGCATATTAAAGATGTCGTCTTATATATGAGGGATGCACAGAGGGATATTTGCCGGCTGGCATCCAGAATTAATGCAATGTCCATTCTGCCAGGAGGGTATTAGGGACCCGGCAGTGGACAGGCGATGCTGACTTTAGAAGGCACATGAAGATTCTGCCTTATAAGGGTGAGGAATTGTTTGGGGATGGTCTCTGGGACCTCGTATCCACAGCAACAGCTGGGATGGAAAAAATTTACCTCAAGTTTCCTCACAGCCTAAGAAAGCACCGTATTATAAGGTACAGTCCTTTCGGCTTCAGAAAAGCAAGCGGGTTAAAGGCGCTTCCTTTCTGCACAGAGACAAGGGAAGAGGGAAAAACCTGCACCAGACAGCCAGTTCCCAGGATCAAAAATCTTCCCCCGCTTCCTCTGAGTCCACCGCATGACGCTGGGGCTCCACAGGTGGAGCCAGGTGCGGTGGGGGCGCATCTCGGGAACTTCAGCGACCAGTGGGCTCGCTCACAGGTGGATCCCTGGGTTCTGCAAGTAGTATCACAGGGATACAAGCTGGAGTTTCGGGGCGACTCCCCCTCGCCGTTACCTCAAATCAGCCTTGCCTGCTGCCCTCGAGGAGAGGTAGTACTGGCGGCAATTCACAAGCTGTACTTCCAGCAGGTGATAATCACGGTACCCCTCCTTCAACAAGGCCGGGGTTACTATTCCACAATGTTTGCGGTACCAAAACCAGACGGTTCGGTGAGACCCATTCTAAAATTGAAATCCTTGAACGCTTATATACGAAGGTTCAAGTTCAAAATGGAATCGCTCAGGGCGGTTATTGCAAGCCTGGACGAAGGAGATTACACTGGACATCAAGGATGCTTACCTGCATGTCCCCATTAACCCTCCTCACCAGGAGTACCTCAAAATTGTGGTACATGACTGTCATTACCAATTCCAGACGTTGCCGTTGGTCTGTCCCCGGCACCGAGGGTATTTACCAAGGTAATGGCCGAAATGATGTTACTCCTTCGAAAAAAGGGAGTTATAATTATCCCGTACTTGGACGATCTCCTTATAAAGGCGAGGTCCAGGGAGCAGTTGTTCGTCGGAGTAGCACTATCTCGGGAAGTGCTACAACAGCACGGCTGGATTCTGAATAGTCCAAAGTCGCAGCTGGTTCCTACGACGCGTCTACTGTTCCTGGGTATGGTTCTGGACACAGTACAGGAAAAAGGGTTTCTCCCGGAGGAGAAGGCCAAGGAGTTGTCATCTCTAGTCAGAGACCTCCTAATACAAATACAGGTGTCGGTGCATCAATGCACGCGAGTCCTGGGAAAGATGGTAGCTTCTTACGAAGAAATTCCATTCGGTAGGTTCCATGCAAGGATCTTCCAGTGGGATCTGTTGGACAAGTGGTCCGGGTCGCATCTTCAGATGCATCGGCTGATAACCCTGTCTCCAAGGGCCAGGGTGTCGCTGTTGTGGTGGCTGCAGAGTGTTCATCTTCTAGAGGGCCGCAGATTCGGCATACAGGACTGGGTCCTGGTAACCACAGATGCCAGCCTTCGAGGCTGGGGGGCAGTCACACAGGGAAGAAACTTCCAAGGACTATGGTCAAGTCAGGAGACTTCCCTACACATAAATATTCTGGGACTAAGGGCCATTCACAATGCCCTAAGTCAGGCTAGGCCCCTGCTTCAACACCAGCCGGTGCTGATCCAGTCAGACAACATCACGGCGGTCGCCCATGTAAGCCAGCAGGGCGGCACAAGAAGCAGGATGGTGATGGCAGAAGCCACAAGGATTTTCCGATGGGCGGAAAATCATGTGTTAGCACTGTCAGCAGTGTTCATTCCCGGAGTGGACAACTGGGAAGCAGACTTTCTCAGCAGGCACGACCTCCACCCGGGAGAGTGGGGACTTCATCCAAAAGTCTTCAAAATGATTGTACACCATTGGGAAAGGCCACAGGTGGACATGATGGCGTCCCGCCTCAACAAAAAGCTAAAAAGATATTGCGCCAGGTCAAGGGACCCTCAGGCGATAGCTGTGGACGCTCTAGTGACACCGTGGGTGTACCAGTCGGTGTATGTGTTCCTTCCTTTGCCTCTCATACCCAAGGTATTGAGAATACTAAGAAGGAGAGGAGTAAG
This sequence comes from Pseudophryne corroboree, assembly GCF_028390025.1. NCBI lineage: Eukaryota > Metazoa > Chordata > Amphibia > Anura > Myobatrachidae > Pseudophryne > Pseudophryne corroboree. The sequence goes on along the minus strand of NC_086447.1, from coordinate 433,122,217 downwards.
AACTATACTCGTGGTTCCGGATTGGCGAAGAAGAGCTTGGTACCCAGAACTTCAAGAAATGATCTCAGAGGACCCATGGCCTCTGCCGCTCAGACAGGACCTGCTGCAGCAGGGGCCCTGCCTGTTCCAAGACTTACCACGGCTGTGTTTGACGGCATGGCGGTTGAACACCGGATCCTAAAGGAAAAAGGCATTCCAGAGGAAGTCATTCCTACGCTGATTAAGGCTAGGAAAGATGTGATCGCAAAATATTATCACTGCATATGGCAAAAATATGTTGCTTGGTGTGAGGCCAGAAAGGCCCCAACGGAGGAATATCAACTGGGTCGATTAATGCACTTCCTACAGTCAGGAGTGACTACGGGCCTAAAATTGGGTTACGTTAAGGTCCAGATTTCGGCTCTGTACATTTTCTTCCAAAAAGAACTGGCTTCACTGCCTGAAGTTCAGACTTTTGTTAAGGGAGTGCTGCATATTCAGCCCCCGTTTGTGCCTCTAGTGGCACCGTGGGATCTCAACGTGGTGTTGGATTTCCTGAAGTCGCATTGGGTTGAGCCACTTAAATCCGTAAGAGCTAAAATACCTCACGTGGAAAGTGGTCATGCTGTTTGCCTTGGCGTCGGCCAGGCGTGTATCAGAATTGGCGGGTTTGTCATGCAAAAGCCCTTATCTGATTTTCATATGGATAGGGCGGAATTGAGGACTCGTTCCCAATTCCTTCCTAAGGTGGTATCAGCTTTTCATGTGAACCAACCTGTTGTGGTGCCTGCGGCTACGTGGGACTTGGAGGACTCCAAGTTACTGGACGTAGTCAGGGCCCGGAAAATATATGTTTCCAGGACGGCTGGAGTCAGGAAAACTGACTCGCTCTTTATCCTGTATGCACCCAACAAGCTGGGTGCTCCTGCTTCTAAGCAGACTATTGCTCGCTGGATCTGTAGCACGATTCAACTTGCACATTCTGCGGCTGGACTGCCGCACCCTAAATCTGTAAAAGCCCATTCCACGAGGAAAGTGGGCTCTTCTTGGGTGGCTGCCCGAGGGGTCTCGGCTTTACAACTTTGCCGAGCTGTTACTTGGTCGGGTTCAAACATTTTTGCAAAAGTATACAAGTTTGACACCCTGGCTGAGGAGGACCTTGAGTTTGCTCATTCGGTGCTGCATAGTCATCCGTACTCTCCCGCCCGTTTGGGAGCTTTGGTATAATCCCCATGGTCCTTACGGAGTTCCCAGCATCCACTAGGACGTCAGAGAAAATAAGATTTTACTCACCGGTAAATCTATTTCTCGTAGTCCGTAGTGGATGCTGGGCGCCCGTCCCAAGTGCGGATTGTCTGCAATACTTGTATATAGTTATTGCCTAACTAAAGGGTTATTGTTATGAGCCATCAATTAGTAAGGCTCAGATATATTTCATACTGTTAACTGGGTATAATATCACGAGTTATACGGTGTGATTGGTGTGGCTGGTATGAGTCTTACCCGGGATTCCAAATCCTTTCCTTATTGTGTCAGCTCTTCCGGGCACAGTATCCTAACTGAGGTCTGGAGGAGGGTCATAGAGGGAGGAGCAAGTGCACACCAGGTAGTCCTAAAGCTTTCTTTAGTTGTGCCCAGTCTCCTGCGGAGCCGCTATTCCCCATGTTCCTTACGGAGTTCCCAGCATCCACTACGGACTACGAGAAATAGATTTACCGGTGAGTAAAATCTTATTTTTATCATGTTTGTCTGGGTTTAGTTCAGGTGTTCCAGTTTCCTCCCACACTCCAAAATGATGTGGTTAATTGGCTACTGTCAAAAATTAAGCATAGCATAGTGTATACATGGTATGGAATTCAGATTGCAAATTCCACTGTGGCAGGCCCTGATGGGAATGGCTGAAATATTCTCTGAAGCACTGCAAAATACATAAATAACTGCTAAATAAATTCATAGGGTCAAAACACTAAAGATTTTTAACTGCCTGAACTCAGATGCATTGGTGCTCATGGCTCCGGTATGAATGGTCGACAATGTTAAGGTTGTCACTCTTTAGGTCAACCACTATTGGTCGACATGGACATGGTCGACATGGACTAATGGTCAACACATGAAAATGGTTGACACATGAAAGGTCGACACATGAAAAGGTTGACATGAGTTTTTTTAACTTTTTATTGGTGTCGTTTTCTGCGTAAAGTGACGAGGAACCCCAATTAGTGCACCACGTCCCCTCGCATGGCTTGCTTCGCTCACCATGCTTCGGGCAAGGTGCCTCGCTCCGCTACCGCTGCGCTCAGCACAGGTTACCGTTCCCAATCGTAGTCCACGTGGATCGTAAAGTATGAAAAAAGAAAAAAATTGGAAAAACTCATGTCGACCTTTTCATGTGTCGACCTTTCATGTGTCTACCATTTTCATATGTCGACCATTTGTCCACGTCGACCATGTCAATGTCGACCAATAGTGGTCGACCTAATGAGCGTCGACCTTAACATTGTCGACCATCTGTACGGATACCGGTGCTCATTTGAAGAACGCTAGTATTATTATTGTAAAACTGTTTCTATCTATTGTGTGCAGTATGATTAAATCGGAAGTAGTACACATGAATATAAATGTACATTCACTCAGGCACCACATCAATTAGATGAAGCAGATTTCACAAACTGCAACATTATTATTTAGTTAAATAAGTCATAAATAATACCCCTTTCAGACTTACATAGCCGGGTCACACCCGGGAATGTGTATACAGGTGCTTCACAGGTGCTTGTGCGACCCGGCTTGAGACCTCTTTCAAACTTGTGGTACGACCCATCATATTGCCGAGTTGGTGACGTCACCGCTGACACTACCGGAGGCGGTGCTTGGAGATTATCATCTCCAAGCACCGCCTCCTCCTATGCAGAGAACGAGTGCCGGGTCGCCTTGACCCAGCTTACCCTTACCCACCCATTCACACTGCACGCATCCCTAGTCGATTCTGGCTTCAACCCAGATCATGACCTGGGATGAAATGCCGGGACGCTCGACCCGGGATATTGCTTTAGGACCCATTCAGACTACGCAAAATCATGGGTTGATGTGCAATAACCCAGGAAATTTTTGCTAGTCTGAAAGGGGTATAATTCAGTGTCTCTACAAAACAAACAGGGGGCCTGATTCAGTACGGATTGCAATTACGAATGAACGCACACTGATTTCAACCTCAATCTGCGAAGACCTGTAGCCAAACCCACAATCTCATCTGCATATACTACAACCCCATTGCAAATATAGCCCAATCCCATTGCACGCATAGCTACAAACGCAACAGTGCCTATATTCACTCAAAATTACGATAATAAACATCTTACACATCAATGTCAGCACAAACCATGTATATTCATTTATACATGATTTTTCCATTAATAGCGTAGCTATGATAAAATGTGGCGTTCAAAAATCATATTGCATTAATGTGCTGGGATGGTTTGCTTCTTGTAAGAATAATGTTAGGCAGGCATTAAGGTTCATGATGTAACACAATACATACTGTATATGTAAATTGTTTAAGCAACAAGTGTTGCTTACAATAGTAATAAGTTATGCACAACACATGCTAAAATGAGCATACACATGACAACATACATACCTAAAGAAATAAACGTTATGGTAAGAACTTACCGTTGATAACGTGATTTCTCTTATGTCCACAGGTATCCACAGGATAACATTGGGATATTGTCGAGCGACAGCGAAAATGGCACCAACACGGTCACGAGCTTTCTGGCCTCCCAGGATGCATTGGGGCCTCCACTATATAGTCCCGCCCACTGACTCAGTCAGATCAGTTCTTTCCACAGCGATTATAGGCAGGAACATTAGGTAGAGACCTGTACAGGCGATAAGAACACACATGCACACCCTTCCATACAAGAAGGAAGAGGTTTTTAGTGTTTGTCTAGATCCTCAAATCAGATGCGTCCGGGTGGGATCCCTGTGGATACCTGTGGACATAAGAGAAATCACGTTATCAACGGTAAGTTCTTACCATAACGTTTATTTCTCTGGCTGGGTCCACAGGATTATCCACAGGATAACATTGGGATTTCCAAAGCCATTTTAGTGGTGGGGACGCTCCTGATTGCACAGGAGGACCTTTCGCCCGAAGTCTGCGTCATGAGAGGCAAAAGTATCCAAGGCGTAATGTCTGATGAATGTGTTTATGGAAGACCATGTGGCTGCCTTACATATCTGTTCTGCTGATGCACCCTGTTGTGCTGCCCAAGAAGGACCTACGTTACGTGTACAGTGTGCAGAGACATTAGCCGGAATAGGGAGATCTGCATGAGAATAAGCTTCAGATATTACCACTCGGAGCCATCTCGCCAGCGTCTGTTTACTAGCAGGCCAACCTCTCCTATGGAATCCGTAGAGGATGAAGAGGGAATCTGTTTTCCTGATGGCACTAGTACGATCTATATAGATTTTTAAAGACCGGACCACGTCCAGTGACGCTTCTCCCGCAGATAGTCCCGATACCTGAAAATCTGGGACTACAATCTCTTCATTCAGGTGAAAAACTTTGACACCACCTTTGGAAGATAACTAGATCTCGTTCTGAGAACTGCTCTGTCTGGAAAAAAACTTAGGAAAGGAGACTTACATGATAATGCTCCTAAATCTGACACTCTTCTGGCTGACGCCATTGCCAGTAAAAAAAGAACTTTAATCGTTAACCACTTAAGATCCGCTCTCTCAAGTGGTTCAAACAAAGGACCCTGGAGAAATTTAAGAACTAAATTCAAATCCCAGGGAGCTGCAGGAGGAACAAATGGAGGTTGAATATGTACTGCTCCTTGGAAAAACGTACGTACATCCTGTAGGTCAGCAATCTTCTGCTGAAACCATACAGTCAATGCTGAGACTTGCACCCTCAAGGAAGCAACCTTCAACCCCTTATCCAATCCTGCCTGCAGAAAATCCAAAATTCTAGCTACTTTAAAGGCTCTTGGATTGTAATTTTTTCCAGAACACCAATGAATATAGGCTTGCCATATTCTATGATATACACGGGCCGAAGAAGGCTTTCTTGCTCTAAGCATGGTTTGGATTACTTGCTTTGAAAATCCTTTAGCCTCTAAGATAGAGGTTTCAACAGCCACGCCGTCAAAGACAGGCGATCCAGATGACTGTGACAACAAGGACCCTGCATTAACAGATCTGGACGTTGAGGGAGCAGTATCGGTGCTTCCACGGACATTCTCCACAGATCTGTGTACCAATGCCTTCTTGGCCAAGCTGGAGCTATTAGAATGATTGCTCCTTTTGCTTGTTTTATCTTTCTCACTACTCTGGGTAACAGAGATATTGGAGGGAACAGATATGCCAGCTGAAACCTCCATTCTACTGACAGTGCGTCTACCAGGACTGCTCCTGGGTCCCTTGTTCTTGATCCGTACCTCGGAACTTTGTTGTTTAGACGAGACGCCATAAGGTCTATCTCCGGTAGACCCCATCTGTTCACCAGTGTCTGAAACACTTCTGGGTGTAGTGCCCATTCGGTTTCCTGAATGGTGTGCCGACTGAGAAAATCCGCTTCCCAATTTAGTACACCCGGGACAAATACTGCTGACAATGCTGGGAGATGGAGTTCTGCCCACTTTAGAATGGGAGTTACTTCCTCCATCAGACTCTTGCTGTGAGTCCCTCCTTGATGATTTAGGTATGCTACTGCCGTCGCATTGTCTGAGCGGATCTGGACTGGTCTTCCTTGTAGATTGTCCTTTGCCTGAACTAGGGCCAAGTAAATGGCTCTTATTTCTAACAGATTTATCGGCAGGCGACTTTCCCTTGCGGTCCATTTTCCCTGGAACCATAGGCTTCCGAGTACCGCCCCCCAACCTTGCAGGCTGGCATCTGTCGTCAGGACTTGCCACTCTTTTATCCAAAAGGGTCTCCCCTTGTTTAAATGGTCTGTCTGTAGCCACCATGCTAGAGACCTTTTTACATTTACTGGAATCTTTATCATCTGCTTCTTTATTGTTTGATGATTTCCGTTCCATTTTGTCAAAATGAGATGCTGCAATGGTCTGGAGTGGAATTGTGCATATTCCACCATGTCGAACGTTGATACCATCAGACCCAACAGTCGCATTGCTGCATGGACTGACATTGTCTGGGCTTGCAACGCTTCCTGAGCCATGACCTGCACCTTGACTATTTTCTTCTCTGGTAAGAGAACTCTCTGTAAGTCTGAATCCAATACGGCTCCCAAATGAACCATCCGCTGTGATGGATTCAGGGACGACTTCTCCCAATTTATGAGCCACCCGTGTCTCTGTAAACAAACTATCGTCTGTTGGAGATGGCTCAACAGTAAATCTTGCGACTGTGCTAAGATTAATAGGTCGTCTAGGTATGGGAATATCCTTATCCCTTGTTTGCGCAGACAAGCTGCCATAACCACCATGATCTTGGTAAACACCCTGGGTGCTGTAGCTAGCCCGAAGGGCAGAGCTTGGAACTGGAAGTGTTCCTTGAGGATGGCAAACCTGAGGTAACACTGATGTGATAGTGCTATAGGCACATGTAGGTAAGCATCCCGCACATCCAGAGATACCATATAGTCTCCCGGTTCCATAGCCAACATTATGGAGCGTAACGTCTCCATGTGGAACTTCGGGATCCATATGTAATTGTTCAACATCTTCAGATTTAGAATTGGTCGATATGACCCATTTGGTTTCTGGATTAGAAACAGATTGGAGTAATACCCCTGTCCCTTTTGTGATGGAGGTACTGGGACAATCACACCTGACTGCAGTAATTTTTGGACTGCTTCTTGCAGGGCATTGGCCTTCGACTCTATACGAGACGGGCTGGTGCAAAAAAATATTTGAGGAGGCTGCCTCCTGAATGGGAACCCATACCCCTGAGATACTACCTTCTGCACCCAGGCATCTGTTGTTGACTGTTGCCATGTGTGTGCAAATTGCAGGAGTCGGCCCCCAACCCTGGAATCCTCCAGGCGGAGGCCTGTCTCTTCAGGCTGAGAGCTTTTGTTCAGGTTTGGAAGCTGGCTTTTTGCTAGCCCACTGCTTCCTACCCCTGGATTTAAACTGGGGTTGTTTAGGCTCCTCTTTACCTTTCGCTTTGCTTTGCCAGCGAAATGAGCGAAATTTTAAACCCTTGGACTTAGGGTTGTAGGTAGCCGGAAATCTGACCTTCTTCGATTCAGCCTCTGACTCTAGGATATCCGATAAAGGTTTTCCAAATAATATATTACCCACGAAAGGCAATGCTTCCAATTCCTTCTTGGACTCCGCATCTGCCTTCCAGGTCCGTAGCCAGACTGCTCTGCGAGCGACTACTGCCAGGGCTGAAGCTTTAGAAGCAACAGTGCCTACATCAATGGCTGCTTCTTCTAAATACTGGGCAGATTGTCTTAAACGGCAAAGACGATCCTCTTGCTCCCTAGTAGGAGAGGGGATGTCATTCTCTAGTTCCTCTATCCATTCGCCCATTGCCTTTGCTACCCAGGCCGAAGCCATAGCAGGTCTTACCACTGCACCCACAAGAGAAAAAATATTTTTCAATAGGCTCTCTACCCTCCTGTCTGTGACATCATTCAAAGAGGTAGATGACAGTGGCAAAGCAGATTTGTGCACTAGTCGCAGAACATGTGCATCTACTTTTGGAGGAACTTCTCTCTTCGAACAATCTCCAGCAGGAAATGGATAATAAGAATCCCATCTCCTAGGAATCTTATACTTTTTACCGGGCGCTGCCCAAGACTCATCCATCATTTCCGTCAACTCCTCTGACGCTGGAAATTCAGCTTTCACTGACTTTGTTCGTTTGAATACAGGTGCTTTTGCTTTTAACGCTGTCTTGGCTGGTTCTTCCAGAGAAAGCACAGCCTTTACTGCATTAATGAGTTCAGCTACATCATCTGAACTAAAGCTCTGCGACTGATCATCATACGGAGTTGAATCTATTGTTTCCGCATCATCATCCGATGTATCCTCTTGTGTAGTCTGCCATACAGACGTATCTGTCTTAGTCTTACCTACCCCTTGGTTGCTTGTAGAGGCTACTGGAACCAAACCATAGGAAGGGAGCTGCATGTATGGGTTCATAGTGTAACCTAACCCTTGAGGTGGTGCTACTGGAGCTAACCTGTCCGCTATTGAAGACAGAGTCTTTGCGAACATATTCCATGGTGGCTCTACTGGAGGTTGAACTAACTCCTGTTTTTTACTTCGCTGAAAAGCGAAACAGTTTGCACACAAACCCTCATAAGTGACCAATTGAATCATATCAATTACCCCTGACTTACAAGATAAGCATGTTAGGGCTGTAGGAGTGCTTGACAAATTCTCCTCATCACTTTTGCCGCTCACAGACATTTTTTCTGATATTGACTACACAATTTTGTGACTGAACCACACCCTATAATCAGTATATAGAGGTGAAATCAATCTGACCACAGTGCACCTGATTTGAGGGTCAGAACAGGACTGACATTACACAGAAAAGTCAGCACACATACTAGCAGTCAGTCACATGTTAAAGCATTAGACATTGTCATATGAGAATACAACCTCCATAATAACTTATACATAAGTAGGAAAATTGTACTTCTGTTTAACTGGTTCTTTTTCAACATAACATGCAGAAAACACAGTAATATACAGGTCTCATATGCAATAGGTACTAAAAATTAACAGTGCACACTAAGAAGTAGAAGGAATTTTTAGTACTGTATACCCTGCCTCCAGGGAGCGGGATACAGGGAGACTCACCACACTTCCATATCCAAGCAAAGACGCTCGAAAGACGCTGAGTGGATTCAGACGCTACTGGTGTACACTGCCGCTCCTGGTAACTGATAACGGACACGGACGCTCACCAACGGACACGGACGCTGAGCGACTCCACGTGCATGCAGACACTAAAGGCCTGCGACTCGGTCTGGGCGGGTTTATATCCAGTGTACACAACCGCAGCGTCTAAGCTGCGACCGAGTACCCTCGTGGTAGCGTCTGAGCCGGAAGTGAGGTCATTCAGTTCATGAAACGAGAGACCCGCGGGAACTGGCCATGAACTCGGAGGAGGGACGGCCAGGAGAGCGTCTGAAACCCCCTGTTGACTTAAACTCCCAGGATCGCGGCCTCACCTAGTCCTGGCGCCTATGATTCCCGGAGCGTAGCGCTGTCACACTCGAGATGTTCGGCGCATCAACACGCTGTTTGTAGTCTCCACCAAATCAGCGTAGCTGTGTCCTGACCCCTCTAGTAAGAGGAAGTCCATATACTCACTGTCTCCCCATGCTCCGGCCACAGCCTGGTAATGTCTGCTGGACCTGCTAGAACATCCGACACAGACGCCCGTCGAGACAGCACTGTACCGCGAAGGTAAGCGTTGTTGCGACCCGGTGGGGAGTTGTTGGAGCGACTCTTTCTAATACACGTTTAAGACGCTGTTAAGAGAAGTCGCTCAAACCAAAACAGTTAAGTCTATAAAAATAAAGTAATGAAAACTTGAGGCTGCTTTCACAGCAGCCCTGTGACCATGCGGCTTCCTGCTGCACCAAGCAAAAAACTGATCTGACTGAGTCAGTGGGCGGGACTATATAGTGGAGGCCCCAATGCATCCTGGGAGGCCAGAAAGCTCGTGACCGTGTTGGTGCCATTTTCGCTGTCGCTCGACAATATCCCAATGTTATCCTGTGGATAATCCTGTGGACCCAGCCAGAGAAAAGTGTTATTTTGTCATAGTGAAAAGCTAATTTATTTAATGAGGCATGCAGCACACTAAACAGCATTCCCTGCGTCACTAGAAACACCACCAGCTGCCTGTGTTTTTGGTATTATTAGCTTGACCATTTTGCTGCTGCCATCAGTACTTCCAGAGTCTGCATAGCTCTCTAGCTACTCAGTCTGTGTTGTAAATACGTTTGCAATTCCTGCAATATGTTTCGCATGTATTGCAATTGCAACATCTACAAAACACCCACTACATACCACGCATCACAGAAATTGCACACCCATCCCACTGACACGCCTCCACCACTCCTCTTTATTGTTGCTACATGCGATGATTACTGTGTTTGCAGATACCTATGCACGAACACTGAAACTAGACTTAGTGCAAGGGCGTAGCTACCATAGGTGCAGGCAGTGCAGCTGCTATGGGGCCCAGAGCTGAGAGGGGCCCACCTTCCCTGTCACAGTTACATGTGTTATATTCATTTTTCGCCATTGGCTGGTACTTAGGCATACTTGCCTACCTGACCCTCTCCATGAGTGAGAAAATGCTGTTTCTGGACTTTCCTGGTAATGTATGATTGCCATCACCTGTGGTGAAACACCTTTCTTATCAATTAACTAGCTCACCACAGGTGATGGCAATCATACCTTCCCAGGAAAGTCCAGGAACAGAGCATTTTCTCCCTCATGGAGAGGGTCAGGTATGCAAGTATGTACTTAGGGGTCCTTTCAAACTTTTGCCTTGGGGCCTGCAATATATATATAGGTATGCCCTAGACCTGCTTATTGTAGTGTGGTATAAAAATGACAGAAAGAAAATCCAGGTGCCACCATTGAACAGAAAAAAGAGAGCTGCTTTCCCAGGTGTAATTGGTTTCAAACCCCTAATATAGAACAAGAAAAAACAACAATGGGAAAGCGCTACTTAATCTGTAATAGATTTTTTATTATTATTTAGTTTTATCCTATAATATTATATCACATATCACTATATTTGATACCGGCCAGCATCAATACCCATAAAAATATGTATATATATATATACACCTTTACAACTCCTTAAAACATTTCATTTACAACATTGCAATCATAAATTTTTTTCCAAGAAGCAGCAAGATATAAAAACAACTGCACCTAAAGTGCTACTGGCAACAAAAAGTCTCTTTGTATCTATCTTCAGCGATACTTTGTACCACTCAGTTACTAGTGCACTTATTAGTTCATCCACGTATGATCTGAAACATTCACTTCTCAAGCTGTAAGTGATGTGCATCAGCTGTTTTGATCTTTGTACTACAGAGCGTTCAATGCCTCTGATACTTGCTTCACAAATGTGGTGTTGGTAAAATTCATGCACTTTCACACTTTGTAAATGTTCTATTTTCCTGTGTAGCTTTGTGCTTTTAGCACCTGTAATAATTTATTCCACACTCACGTAGTATTTTTGTGAATCACGCACTTTCACAGCTGTTATCCCTTTATAATTTGCACATAGGATACAATGGCTTTTAAATTGATTATTGGCTTTTTTTATCACCATTCCTGGTATACAGCGCAATGTTCATGCATAGCCATACAGCATTAGAGTGAAAAGTTCATATCTGCCATATAAGGTTTATTTACCACAATGTCGTTTGCCTGTCACAACCACGGATATACTGTGATCTCTCCCGGCTGGAGCTCTCCCCGGCAGCCTTATCTGGAGTCCGTGTAATGACACTTCTCACCACTTTTACCTTTTCTGCAGACAGCAAAGTGGACTGTGGGATACTGGCAATATAAGTGATCTGTAGCTGTGTCCCGTAAGATTGGAGATCGTACAGACGCGTTTCCCCGCCTTCTATAGATCAGCGGCGTTACACTGAGGAAGCCGCTGATCTATAGAAGGCGGGGAAACGCATCTGTACGATCTCCAAGCTTACGGGACACAGCTACAGATCACTTATATTGCCAGTATCCCACAGTCCACTTTGCTGTTTGCAGAAAAGGTAAAAGTGGTGAGAAGTGTCATTACACGGACTCCAGATAAGGCTGCCGGGGAGAGCTCCAGCCGGGAGAGATCACAGTATATCCGTGGTTGTGACAGGCAAACGACATTGTGGTAAATAAACCTTATATGGCAGATATGAACTTTTCACTCTAATGCTGTATGGCTATGCATGAACATTGCGCTGTATACCAGGAATGGTGATAAAAAAAGCCAATAATCAATGTAAAAGCCATTGTATCCTATGTGCAAATTATAAAGGGATAACAGCTGTGAAAGTGCGTGATTCACAAAAATACTACGTGAGTGTGGAATAAATTATTACAGGTGCTAAAAGCACAAAGCTACACAGGAAAATAGAACATTTACAAAGTGTGTAAGTGCATGAATTTTACCAACACCACGTTTGTGAAGCAAGTATCAGAGGCATTGAACGCTCTGTAGTACAAAGATCAAAACAGCTGATGCACATCACTTACAGCTTGAGAAGTGAATGTTTCAGATCATACGTGGATGAACTAATAAGTGCACTAGTAACTGAGTGGTACAAAGTATCGCTGAAGATAGATACAAAGAGACTTTTTGTTGCCAATAGCACTTTAGGTGCAGTTGTTTTTATATCTTGCTGCTTCTTGGAAAAATTTTTATGATTGCAATGTTGTAAATAAAATGTTTTAAGGAGTTGTAAAGGTGTATATATATATACATATTTTTATGGGTATTGATGCTGGCCGGTATCAAATATAGTGATATGTGATATAATATTATAGGATAAAACTAAATAATAATAAAAAATCTATTACAGATTAAGTAGCGCTTTCCCATTGTTGTTTTTTCTTGGTATAAAAATGAACTGGAGGGCATTATAATGTTTTATAATATGAACCAGGGCACTGTGATAAGGCACAATATGAAAGGGGTGCCTAATGTGAATTGGGGGTACTGTGCGGCATAATGTGTACTGGCAGCTCTGAAATGTGACATACAGTAGGGTGTACTTAAGCACTACTGCGATTCATAAAAGAAACTAGGGCACTACTATGGGGCATAACATTAAATAATGCTCTACTATGGTTCAGAAAATGAACTAGGGCACTATTATAGGGCATAAAATGAACAACTGCTGCAGAGAAGTGTCTCTCTAGAAGCATTAGGATGGGGGCCCCTTTAAAATGTTGCTATGGGGCCCACAAAGTTCTGGCTACGCCCCTGACTTGGCGCATGCGTCTTGTGTATGGTTGTGTATGCATGCGCAGTGTGCCGATAATCGCGTGTTGCACGATAATTCACATTTGCAGCTGATGCTAATCGCTGATGCACGTTAATTCACATTTGCAACCTATGCAAAGTGAACACAAATAAACACACAAACAATTAGTTTAACAGTCAATAGATTTCCACTGATTGTCACAAAATGATCCACTTACTATTTTTGTGTCATGACATCTTAGTAAACACTGCTCAAAATATGGTAAATAAGTACATTGTAGCCAGATGAAAACTAACTTGAACTTCTGTAACTGGTGTTTATCACAAGGGCAGCAGTTTCCTGTCTGAAAACTTAATGCAAGTTTCATTTCTGCTTTGTTCCTGAATGGGGTTGGGGAATGTGACTTTTCTTTATGCTAATAATTTTCAAGAGCAGATTTTAAAGGGATCAGATAAGAAACATATAATTCCTCTTTATAGTTTAGAAGCCAGAGATTCACTTATACCCCTTTCAGATGGGAGCCGTTTAATTTGCCGGCTGTCGGGATCCCAGCAGTCAGCATACCAGTGCCGGAATCCCGCATGCCGGCAATGCCGCCAGCCAGAATACCAGTGCTACAGGACTATTCCCACTTGTGGGTGTCCATGACACCCAGAGAGTGGGATAGATCCTGTGGCGAGCGCAGCGAGCCCGCAAGGGTCTTTTTGTGCTCGCCCCACTGCTGGCATACAGTAAATCGACAGCTGGCATCCTGACCGCCGGTAAATCATACTGAATCTTTTCAGGCAAGCAACTAAATCCTCGGTTTATGCACATGAATGCGCATCAACCCAGGATTTCTGCATGTGTGAAAGGAGACAAACCGGAAGTAAGTCCCGGGTCCCCAAACCCTACTCCCGACCAGAGTCACGGAGCTGAGATCTGGGAATTTGCCAACTGCTAGACCCAGCAAATTCCCGGGTCACATGTCTGAAAGGGACATGACATAAAAATGAAACACCTTATAAAACCTTTACTGCAGTATACAGTATAATAGAAAACATATATTGTCTAGAAAGATATCTGAATTTGAAGCATACTTGCGTACTCTTCTAGAATAGTTAGGAGGCTTCTGAAAACTGTGTGGCACTCCCAGCCACCCAAATAAGTGGGCAAATCTCCTGCTTTCTGCTGATACCCACATGCAACCCCCACTATCCCCCGCAGCTGCCAGCATACAGAGGGAAAGTATGACAAGGCGATGGTGTGGCGAAGGGACAATGACGTGATTCGTACTGAATCGCAGCATCGTAGCTCCACTTCTGCATTACAATGGCAGTAATGTGGACATTGTATCACAGGGGGTGGGGCCTTGATGAAGCGCGGACCACTCTTTTATCTGCGCCCCCAGTTTTGCTGACCAGAGGGAGCAGCCACAAAGTCGATAAGTATGATTTGAAGTTTTCTCAAAGCCTTCCTGTGGAACTGTGCAGTATGGGGGTAATTCAGAGATGGACGCTTATTACATGGCAGCAATGCTAAAATATGGTAATGCTGAAGGAGATGTCTGAGGGCAAAAGAACCTACTGCCATCATCGCAGATCCAAATGCTTCAACCAAAGATGCAGCATTGGATCACCATGCAATTGATGGCTGCAATGGCTGCAGCATGGGCCATATGAGTAAACATAAGGCTACTCAGATTGGTGACCTCATCTGCGCTGCTGAGGCCAGTAAATCTGTGCAGAATATGCAGGCACTCCCAGAAAATTGTGGCGACATGCCACGTTTTTGAGAACACTGACCCGAGCCACCCCCCTACAAGCCCTCAAAAACACACAATGTGGTTGGAGCTGCGACCTGCGCTGCAAAGTACCGATTATTGGTACTTTGTGCATGCGCAGGACCCAATCTGCGTGTGCTGAATGGATCCTGCAACACAGGATGCAGGACAGCAGCAAACTGTCAGCGATTGACAGTTTACCGCCGTCTGGTGGGCGGAAAGAGGGTAGCGACAGCCTCTGTTTGGGAAAATGGAGGAATGTTGCTGCCGTATAGGGAGAGGGAAGATGTCAGGGATCTCTGTCACTGAACGGAGATTTACTGGACTCTGCGAAGGGCGGCTTGTGTGGCACCTAAGCTGTCCGAAGGTGACTGAGTGATCCAATGCTGTGTCGTAGGACGCAGGACAGATCACTATTGCAGCAGGAGGCGTCTGCTTCCAATAGCTTATAATAGACACCTCCTGCTGCATCACCATACACCACTATATGCTGCATCATTGACTGTGTGATAACAACTCCAACCACTTCTGAATTAGACCCTGTGTGCAATGACACTGGACCCATTCTGCACATGTGCTGGACAGGTCCTGTGCATGCGCAGTCTAACCACTAGCAGAATTTTACGCAAGCTATCGGGTATCTTAATCTGTCCTTATACACTATCTGAGCACACCCATAGAATTCTATTTTGTTTATTGCATTCACAATTATAGTCAACACTACTGTATATTAAATGTTGATGCAAAATAAAGCGAACACTTCTCAGAAATTTTGTGTGCAGAAAAACCACTTACATTATTTTTGGACTACTGTATCTATATTAAAGCATATATATCAGGTTCGTAAACTGGCCTCTATTAACATGTGATGCTAAAGATTAATACCTTAATAAGGGAATGATGCCCACATTGATTCAGTACATATTTGAAGATCTTTCCAGATTCTGATCACTGGGCACCAATTCTCAAATAAAAAAAATAAAATAAAAAAATGCATATATGCTGATGCATAGATTTTCCCAGATCTACAGAAGTGCTTGGATTGTACATTGCAATTATATTTAACAGGTTCCAATGTCTATAACAATCTTTTGCCCAGGAAAGATTTCTTGAAACTGCTAGCAACAGTGACTTTCATACAATTTAATCACAAGAATTTATCTGTCCGGCTAAATTGCCTTGTTAGTTAAGCTAGTAGTGTAAAATCTATCATTATCACAGTGCACACATACTTAGCAACTGCTGCCAGGAGAGAAAAATGTCAAGATGGAGCGATAATTTGAAATCTAACCACTGTGATCTGCTTCAATAACATACACTCTACTACTTCCGCAGCTTAGCTTTACCTTCAAGAGATCTTTTATTACTGATGACCTTATTTTTATGTAGCTTTACAGGCAGCAAGAACTAATGATGTAGCTTCCTGTCCAGTAATCCTATTTTGCTAATGAACTGATGGCCTGCATTATCTTATCATTGGTAATAGGACATCTTATAGCGTTTATACTGTAATACAATACACATAAAAGCTGCAGATGCACTACTCAGATAGACAATACTAAGGAAACATCGGTGGTCATTCCGAGTTGATCGCTAGCTGCATTTGTTCGCAGTGCAGCGATCAGGCTAAAAAATGGCAGTTCTGCGCATGCGTATGCAGCACAATGCGCACGCGTGACGTACGGGCACAACAAACGATGCAGTTTTGCAGAGGGTCTAGCGATGCATTTCAGTCACACTGGTTGCCGCAGAGTGATTGACATGAAGTGGGCGTTTCTGGGTGGCAACTGACCGTTTTCAGGGAGTGTTCGGAAAAACGCAGGCGTGGCTGGGCGAACGCTGGGTGGGTGTGTGATGTCAAATCCGGAACTGAATAGTCTGAAGTGATCGCAAGCGCTGAGTAGGTTTTGAGCTACTCTGAAACTACACACAACTTTTTTGCAGGCAATTAGCGATAAAAATGTTCGCACTTCTGCTAAGCTAAAATACACTCCCAGTGGGCGGCAGCATAGTGTTTGCACGGCTGCTAAAAACTGCTAGCGAGCGATCAACTTGGAATGAACCCCACTGTCTCATAAGCAGAGCTTACTATCACTTTTTATTATAAATATACCAAATATCATGGGTGAAATATTCATTAGAGATAACACCATATCACTGTATATTATATTACTTATTAGGGACTTATAGATTACTTATACTATTTTAGTTAAAGGCAAATATCCCTAACACAAAGCAACAGGACAGTACCACGGGCCTATGAAGTGATCATACAGTGGTACTTGAAAATTTGTGCACCCTTCAGAATTTTTTATATTTCTGCTGAAATTTGGACTAAAACTACCTTGGATTTTCACACAAGTCAAGAGAACCAAATAAAACACTTGAGACAAAAATATTAGAAATACATATAATTTTTATTGAGAAAAATGATGCAATATCACATATTTTTGAGTGGCATTAGTATGTGAACCTTTGCTTTCAGTACCTGGTATGACCCCATTGTGCAGCTATAATGTTTCTGGTAATTATTGGTTAGTCCTGAACATCGGCTTGGAGGAATTTTACCCCTTTCTTCCGTACAAAACAGCTTCAACTCTGTAAAAGTATGTTGGTGGGTTTCCTCCAGTGAACTGTTTGCTTCATGTCCTTCCACAACATTTCGATTGGATTAAGGTCAGGACCTTAACTAGGCTATTCCAAAACTATAAATTTATTCTTCTGTAACCATTCTTTGGTCAAATGACTTGTGTGCTTTGGGTCATTGTCTTGCTGCTTGACCCACTTTATCTTGAGATGCAGCACATGGAGAGATGTCCTAACATTGGGGGTTATTCCGAGATGATCATAGCTGTGCTAAATTTAGCACTGCTACGATCATTCACACTGACATACGGGGGGACGCCCAGCACAGGGCTATCCAGCCCCGCATGTCAGTGCCGCCCCCCTCCCCCCCGCAGAATTGCAAAGGCATTGTACAGCGACGATGCCTTTGCACTTCAAGAGTTGCCCCCGACCATCGCAGCTTTAGCTTGCTGGCCGTGAGCTACTCATCGCTCACTGGCCCACAGCGGCTGCGCATGACGTCACGCAGCCACTGCGGCCCACCCCCCGCACAGTCCGGCCATGCCTGCGTTGGCTGGACCGCGCCCCCAAAACGGCGGCCAAATGCCGTCGTGCCGCCCCCTCCCACCCAGCGACCGCCTCTGCCTCAGAGGCGATTGCTAGGCAACGACGGCTGCCATGCGCCGATGCACTGCGGCACCGGCGTATGCGCAATTCCGACCTGTTCGCTGCGCTGCGATAAACTGCAGCGAGCGATCGGGTCGGAATGACCCCCATTGTCCTTTAGAATATTCTGGTATAATTCAGAATTCATTGTCCCATCAATGATGGCAAGTCGTCCTGGGCCAGATGTAGCAAAAGAGGCCCAATGATTACACCACCGTGTTTCACATACGATATGCATTTTTTATGCCGGAAAGCTTTATTCTCCTTTCTTCTAACATAACGCTTCTCATTTAAACCTAAAAGCTCTATTTTGGACTCATCTGTTTGCAAAACATTTTGGTGCCCAGTGCCAGAAAGAGAGTTGGCGCCCACCCATTTTTCCAATAAGGACATAAGGCACATGCCTCTCTGGGAAGGGGCTTGACAAAATTGATCTCAGAGAAAGCTCATGCCATGATGTCCCTTCCCACATTATACTGTATATTTATATATATTATACACACACATTTATGGAACACTGCAAGAAAATGGATCTGGTCGCAAATCACCACATTTATGCACTCAACCTGAGAGCTCGCCACCATTCAGCCACAATACCCCTCATTAAATAACACATTTCAATATACTGCCACACCCAGGACTCAAACCCACAACCTGCTGCATCCCAGCCAAACACCCCACCCACCAAGTCACTTAATCCCACATAAAAACTATGATATTTGTAACTATACGAACCTACCTACATTCCGTAATAAATAACCAACACCATAATCGAGCAGATCCATGCAGTGTGCAGCTACACATCCAATCCCTTGCAGCCGCACACTACATAGATCTGCCCAGCCGCGATGCTGATTACCCCTTCACAAAGTACAAGGTACAGATGGATCCTTCTTTATCTTGGCTCTTTATGTGACTAGGCGTGCCCGTCTGGGTGTACCTAGTCACTGTAAGCGTCTCCGTCTGGATGGAGATGCTCCCCATTCACTGTAATGGTGAGCGTCTCCGTCCGCGCGCCTGGACAGAGACGCTCTGAATGGGAAGTGGCTCGTGCACTCCTGGCATGACTAGACGGACAGATCGCCTTGTCATGCCAGGAGTGCACTCCTGCGCCTCGGCCAGATTAAATAATGCTGCCTCCATCTGTAAGCTTCAAATAGTTAAAACTCTCCAACTTGGAATTCTCTATGCTTCTATGCAAGGGCAGATAGCTCAAAGAATAGAGTGACCGACGGCGATGCCATACGCAACAGGTTTGAAACTCGGGCACATCAGTATCCCAAAATGTAATAAAGGACAGTGCGACTAAAAATGTAATAAAGGACAGTGCGACTGAACAACAAAGACCTATCAAGTCAAGTCCATGGATGTTGCATAGGTATTAGCGACAGAAGAGGTGGGGGTAGAAGAAAGTGTCTGTCAGGAGATGCTGGGCTTAAAAAATGTGGGATAGCTACAAGAGAAATGAATTAAAACAGATAATTGACAAGTGCTGCCAACAGCGTACCCTACCCTGTAGCGCTATGTGCACTGGCACACTCCGCACAAACGTAGTTATGGCTCTGGTCTTTAGCAAACTGCGGAGCAGTTTGCTAAGCAGCTGCTTTCTCCTTGCAATCCTGCTAGGCACACCATTGTTTTTCAGTGTCCTCCCGATGGTGGACTCAGGAACTTTAACAATAGCTAATGTGAGAAAGGCCTTCAGTTGCATAGTGGTTACCTTGGGTTCCTTTGTGACCTTGCAAACTATTAGATGACTTGCTCTTGGCGTGATCTCTGCTGGTCGACCACTCCTGGGAAGGGTAATAATGGTCTGTCATTTCATCCATTTGTACACAATGGGGTAAATTTACCAAGGTGGGAGTTTTTTTTAGAATTGGTGATGTTGCCCATAGCAACCAATCAGATTCTATCTATTATCTTCTAGAAGCAGCTAGATAAATGTTAAGTAGAATCTGATAGGTTGCTACGAGCAACATTACCAGTTATGAAAAACTCCAACCTTAGTAAATTTACCCCAATCTGTCTTTATGCTGATTGGTGGAGTCAATACTCTTTAGAAATGGTTTTGTAACCTTTACCAGCCTGATGAGCATCAACAACTCTTTTTCTGAGGTCCTGAAAAGTCTGCTTTGTTCGTGGCATGATACACTTCTACAAGTGAACATCAGCCTTTGATAGATCCCTGTTCTTTTAAAAAGACAGGTTGTCCACTCACACCTGATTGTCATAGCATAGATTGAAAATACCTGAATTTCACCTTCAAAATATCCAAAGGATAATTTCACACACTCCAGTTTTGACCGGCTGGCAAAAAGCTGGACAAAAGTCAGACTTTTTTTGCCGGCGCCGGCAGTGCCTTTTACACACAATGGCTTTGAGCAGTGTTTAATGCTGTGCGAATGCGCAGCAGCAGTACCAGCGGCACAAAAACCTGGTGTGTGTGAAAAAGCACATTCACACACACACTCCACTGACTTCAGGGGCGGCACGGATAGATCCGGCTGCTACACGGTGACCGTGCCGTGTCCGTGCCGTGTAAAAGGACTCATCTGGCAAAAGTATTCACCACAATCCCGGCATGGCAAAAAGCCGTCTGAGTTTGCCGTGCCAGTCAAAACTAGCTAGTGTGAAATAGCCCTAAAGGTTCACATACTTTTGACACTCGCAGATATGTGATATTGGATCATTTTCCTCAATAAAAAATAAGCATGTCTAATTTTTTTGTCTAATTTGTTTGATTTGGTTCTCTTTATCTACTTTTAGGACTGAAAATCTTAGGTAGTTTTAGGGCAGATTTTAGCAGAATTATAGAAAATTCTGAAGGGTTCATAAACTTTTAAGCACCACTGTAGAGGCTAGTTAGCATTATTACATATTATTAATAGAGATGAGCGGGTTCGGTTCCTCGGAATCCGAACCCCCCCGAACTTCAGCCTTTTTACACGGGTCCGAGGCAGACTCGGATCTTCCCGCCTTGCTCGGCTAACCCGAGCGCGCCCGAACGTCATCATCCCGCTGTCGGATTCTCGCGAGGCTTGTATTCTATCGCGAGACTCGGATTCTATATAAGGAGCCGCGCGTCGCCGCCATTTTCACACGTGCATTGAGATTGATAGGGAGAGGACGTGGCTGGCGTCCTCTCCGTTAGAATAGATAGAGACACTTGAGTTGATTACTTAGTAATTTTGGGGAGCATTAGGAGTACTCAGAGTGCAGAGTTTTGCTGATAGTTAGTTACTAGTGACTGACCACCACCAGTTTTATTTATTATTTAATATAATCCGTTCTCTGCCTGAAAAAAAACGATACACAGTCACATACCATATCTGTGCTCAGCCTCAGTGTGCAGCATGATAATATCATCTATGTATATCTGACTGTGCTGAGTGCTCACTGCTCACACAGCTGAATTGTGGGGGAGACTGGGGTGCAGTTATAGCAGGAGTACAGTGCACACTTTTGCTGCCAGTGTGACTGACCAGTGACCACCAGTATATTGTGTGCCTGAAAAAGTTAAACACTCCTGTGGTGTTTTTTTATTTTATTCTATAAACGCATTCTGCTGACAGTGTCCAGCAGGTCCGTCATTCATTATATTATATAAATATTTACCTGCAGTAGTGTTATATTTTTTTTGTTCATCTCTATCATCTTTATCATCTCTATATTAGCAGACGCAGTACGGTAGTCCACGGCTGTGGCTACCTCTGTGTCGTCAGTGCTCGTCCATAATTGTATACCTACCTGTGGTGGGGTTTTTTTTTCTATCTTCTTCATACTAGTAGTTTAGGAGTCTGCTGACAGTGTCCAGCAGGTCCGTCATTATATTATATATACCTGCAGTAGTGATATATATATATATTTTATATCATTATCATCTCTATACTAGCAGACGCAGTACAGTAGTCCACGGCTGTAGCTACCTCTGTGTCGTCAGTGCTCGTCCATAATTGTATACCTACCTGTGGTGGGTTTTTTTTTTCTATCTTCTTCATACTAGTAGTTTAGGAGTCTGCTGACAGTGTCCAGCAGGTCCGTCATTATATTATATATACCTGCAGTAGTGATATATATATATTTTTTATATCATTATCATCTCTATACTAGCAGACGCAGTACGGTAGTCCACGGCTGTGGCTACCTCTGTGTCGTCAGTGCTCGTCCATAATTGTATACCTACCTGTGGTGGGTTTTTTTTTCTATCTTCTTCATACTAGTAGTTTAGGAGTCTGCTGACAGTGTCCAGCAGGTCCGTCATTATATTATATATACCTGCAGTAGTGATATATATATATTTTTTATATCATTATCATCTCTATACTAGCAGACGCAGTACGGTAGTCCACGGCTGTAGCTACCTCTGTGTCGTCAGTGCTCGTCCATAATTGTATACCTACCTGTGGTGGTTTTTTTTTTTCTATCTTCTTCATACTAGTAGTTTAGGAGTCTGCTGACAGTGTCCAACAGGTCCGTCATTATATTATATATACCTGCAGTAGTGATATATATATATTTTTTATATCATTATCATCTCTATACTAGCAGACGCAGTACGGTAGTCCACGGCTGTGGCTACCTCTGTGTCGTCAGTGCTCGTCCATAATTGTATACCTACCTGTGGTGGGTTTTTTTTTCTATCTTCTTCATACTAGTAGTTTAGGAGTCTGCTGACAGTGTCCAGCAGGTCCGTCATTATATTATATATACCTGCAGTAGTGATATATATATTTTTTATATCATTATCATCTCTATACTAGCAGACGCAGTACGGTAGTCCACGGCTGTAGCTACCTCTGTGTCGTCAGTGCTCGTCCATAATTGTATACCTACCTGTGGTGGGTTTTTTTTTCTATCTTCTTCATACTAGTAGTTTAGGAGTCTGCTGACAGTGTCCAGCAGGTCCGTCATTATATTATATATACCTGCAGTAGTGATATATATATATTTTTTATATCATTATCATCTCTATACTAGCAGACGCAGTACGGTAGTCCACGGCTGTGGCTACCTCTGTGTCGTCAGTGCTCGTCCATAATTGTATACCTACCTGTGGTGGGTTTTTTTTTTCTATCTTCTTCATACTAGTAGTTTAGGAGTCTGCTGACAGTGTCCAGCAGGTCCGTCATTATATTATATATACCTGCAGTAGTGATATATATATATTTTTTATATCATTATAATCTCTATACTAGCAGACGCAGTACGGTAGTCCACGGCTGTGGCTACCTCTGTGTCATCAGTGCTCGTCCATAATTGTATACCTACCTGTGGTGGGTTTTTTTTTTCTATCTTCTTCATACTAGTAGTTTAGGAGTCTGCTGACAGTGTCCAGCAGGTCCGTCATTATATTATATATACCTGCAGTAGTGATATATATATATTTTTATATCATTATCATCTCTATACTAGCAGACGCAGTACGGTAGTCCACGGCTGTGGCTACCTCTGTGTCGTCAGTGCTCGTCCATAATTGTATACCTACCTGTGGTGGGGTATTTTTTTTTTCTATCTTCTTCATACTAGTAGTTTAGGAGTCTGCTGACAGTGTCCAGCAGGTCCGTCATTATATTATATATACCTGCAGTAGTGATATATATATATATATATATATTTTATATCATTATCATCTCTATACTAGCAGACGCAGTACGGTAGTCCACGGCTGTGGCTACCTGTGTCGTCAGTGCTCGTCCATAATTGTATACCTACCTGTGGTGGGGTTTATTTTTCTATCTTCTTCATACTAGTAGTTTAGGAGTCTGCTGACAGTGTCCAGCAGGTCCGTCATTATATTATATATACCTGCAGTAGTGATATATATATATTTTTTATATCATTATCATCTCTATACTAGCAGACGCAGTACGGTAGTCCACGGCTGTAGCTACCTCTGTGTCGTCAGTGCTCGTCCATAATTGTATACCTACCTGTGGTGGGTTTTTTTTTCTATCTTCTTCATACTAGTAGTTTAGGAGTCTGCTGACAGTGTCCAACAGGTCCGTCATTATATTATATATACCTGCAGTAGTGATATATATATATTTTTTATATCATTATCATCTCTATACTAGCAGACGCAGTACGGTAGTCCACGGCTGTGGCTACCTCTGTGTCGTCAGTGCTCGTCCATAATTGTATACCTACCTGTGGTGGGTTTTTTTTTCTATCTTCTTCATACTAGTAGTTTAGGAGTCTGCTGACAGTGTCCAGCAGGTCCGTCATTATATTATATATACCTGCAGTAGTGATATATATATTTTTTATATCATTATCATCTCTATACTAGCAGACGCAGTACGGTAGTCCACGGCTGTAGCTACCTCTGTGTCGTCAGTGCTCGTCCATAATTGTATACCTACCTGTGGTGGTTTTTTTTTTCTATCTTCTTCATACTAGTAGTTTAGGAGTCTGCTGACAGTGTCCAGCAGGTCCGTCATTATATTATATATACCTGCAGTAGTGATATATATATATTTTTTATATCATTATCATCTCTATACTAGCAGACGCAGTACGGTAGTCCACGGCTGTGGCTACCTCTGTGTCGTCAGTGCTCGTCCATAATTGTATACCTACCTGTGGTGGGTTTTTTTTTTCTATCTTCTTCATACTAGTAGTTTAGGAGTCTGCTGACAGTGTCCAGCAGGTCCGTCATTATATTATATATACCTGCAGTAGTGATATATATATATTTTTTATATCATTATAATCTCTATACTAGCAGACGCAGTACGGTAGTCCACGGCTGTGGCTACCTCTGTGTCATCAGTGCTCGTCCATAATTGTATACCTACCTGTGGTGGGTTTTTTTTTTCTATCTTCTTCATACTAGTAGTTTAGGAGTCTGCTGACAGTGTCCAGCAGGTCCGTCATTATATTATATATACCTGCAGTAGTGATATATATATATTTTTATATCATTATCATCTCTATACTAGCAGACGCAGTACGGTAGTCCACGGCTGTGGCTACCTCTGTGTCGTCAGTGCTCGTCCATAATTGTATACCTACCTGTGGTGGGGTTTTTTTTTCTATCTTCTTCATACTAGTAGTTTAGGAGTCTGCTGACAGTGTCCAGCAGGTCCGTCATTATATTATATATACCTGCAGTAGTGATATATATATATATATATATTTTATATCATTATCATCTCTATACTAGCAGACGCAGTACGGTAGTCCACGGCTGTGGCTACCTGTGTCGTCAGTGCTCGTCCATAATTGTATACCTACCTGTGGTGGGGTTTATTTTTCTATCTTCTTCATACTAGTAGTTTAGGAGTCTGCTGACAGTGTCCAGCAGGTCCGTCATTATATTATATATACCTGCAGTAGTGATATATATATATTTTTTATATCATTATCATCTCTATACTAGCAGACGCAGTACGGTAGTCCACGGCTGTAGCTACCTCTGTGTCGTCAGTGCTCGTCCATAATTGTATACCTACCTGTGGTGGGTTTTTTTTTCCCTATCTTCTTCATACTAGTAGTTTAGGAGTCTGCTGACAGTGTCCAACAGGTCCGTCATTATATTATATATACCTGCAGTAGTGATATATATATATTTTTTATATCATTATCATCTCTATACTAGCAGACGCAGTACGGTAGTCCACGGCTGTAGCTACCTCTGTGTCGTCAGTGCTCGTCCATAATTGTATACCTACCTGTGGTGGGGTTTTTTTTTCTATCTTCTTCATACTAGTAGTTTAGGAGTCTGCTGACAGTGTCCAGCAGGTCCGTCATTATATTATATATACCTGCAGTAGTGATATATATATATTTTTTATATCATTATAATCTCTTTACTAGCAGACGCAGTACGGTAGTCCACGGCTGTGGCTACCTCTGTGTCATCAGTGCTCGTCCATAATTGTATACCTACCTGTGGTGGGGTTTTTTTTTCTATCTTCTTCATACTAGTAGTTTAGGAGTCTGCTGACAGTGTCCAGCAGGTCCGTCATTATATTATATAAACCTGCAGTAGTGATATATATATATTTTTATATCATTATCATCTCTATACTAGCAGACGCAGTACGGTAGTCCACGGCTGTGGCTACCTCTGTGTCGTCAGTGCTCGTCCATAATTGTATACCTACCTGTGGTGGGGTTTTTTTTTCTATCTTCTTCATACTAGTAGTTTAGGAGTCTGCTGACAGTGTCCAGCAGGTCCGTCATTATATTATATATACCTGCAGTAGTGATATATATATATATATATATTTTATATCATTATCATCTCTATACTAGCAGACGCAGTACGGTAGTCCACGGCTGTGGCTACCTGTGTCGTCAGTGCTCGTCCATAATTGTATACCTACCTGTGGTGGGGTTTATTTTTCTATCTTCTTCATACTAGTAGTTTAGGAGTCTGCTGACAGTGTCCATCAGGTCCGTCATTATATTATATATACCTGCAGTAGTGATATATATATATTTTTTATATCATTATCATCTCTATACTAGCAGACGCAGTACGGTAGTCCACGGCTGTAGCTACCTCTGTGTCGTCAGTGCTCGTCCATAATTGTATACCTACCTGTGGTGGGTTTTTTTTTTCTATCTTCCTCATACTAGTAGTTTAGGAGTCTGCTGACAGTGTCCAGCAGGTCCGTCATTATATTATATATACCTGCAGTAGTGATATATATATATTTTTTATATAATTATCATCTCTATACTAGCAGACGCAGTACGGTAGTCCACGGCTGTAGCTACCTCTGTGTCGTCAGTCACTCGTCATCCATAAGTATACTAGTATCCATCCATCTCCATTGTTTACCTGATGTGCCTTTTAGTTGTGCCTATTAAAATATGGAGAACAAAAATGTTGAGGTTCCAAAAATAGGGAAAGATCAAGATCCACTTCCACCTCGTGCTGAAGCTGCTGCCACTAGTCATGGCCGAGACGATGAAATTTCATCAACGTCGTCTGCCAAGGCCGATGCCCAATGTCATAGTACAGAGCATGTAAAATCCAAAACACAAAATATCAGTAAAAAAAGGACTCAAAAATCTAAAATAAAATCGTCGGAGGAGAAGCGTAAACTTGCCAATATGCCATTTACCACACGGAGTGGCAAGGAACGGCTGAGGCCCTGGCCTATGTTCATGGCTAGTGGTTCAGCTTCACATGAGGATGGAAGCACTCAGCCTCTCGCTAGAAAAATGAAAAGACTTAAGCTGGCAAAAGCACAGCAAAGAACTGTGCGTTCTTCGAAATCACAAATCCACAAGGAGAGTCCAATTGTGTCGGTTGCGATGCCTGACCTTCCCAACACTGGACGTGAAGAGCATGCGCCTTCCACCATTTGCACGCCCCCTGCAAGTGCTGGAAGGAGCACCCGCAGTCCAGTTCTTGATAGTCAGATTGAAGATGTCAGTGTTGAAGTACACCAGGATGAGGAGGATATGGGTGTTGCTGGCGCTGGGGAGGAAATTGACAAGGAGGATTCTGATGGTGAGGTGGTTTGTTTAAGTCAGGCACCCGGGGAGACACCTGTTGTCCGTGGGAGGAATATGGCCATTGACATGCCTGGTGAAAATACCAAAAAAATCAGCTCTTCGGTGTGGAAGTATTTCAACAGAAATGCGGACAACAGGTGTCAAGCCGTGTGTTGCCTTTGTCAAGCTGTAATAAGTAGGGGTAAGGACGTTAACCACCTCGGAACATCCTCCCTTATACGTCACCTGCAGCGCATTCATCATAAGTCAGTGACAAGTTCAAAAACTTTGGGCGACAGCGGAAGCAGTCCACTGACCAGTAAATCCCTTCCTCTTGTAACCAAGCTCACGCAAACCACCCCACCAACTCCCTCAGTGTCAATTTCCTCCTTCCCCAGGAATGCCAATAGTCCTGCAGGCCATGTCACTGGCAATTCTGACGAGTCCTCTCCTGCCTGGGATTCCTCCGATGCATCCTTGAGTGTAACGCCTACTGCTGCTGGCGCTGCTGCTGTTGTTGCTGCTGGGAGTCGATGGTCATCCCAGAGGGGAAGTCGTAAGACCACTTTTACTACTTCCACCAAGCAATTGACTGTCCAACAGTCCTTTGCGAGGAAGATGAAATATCACAGCAGTCATCCTGCTGCAAAGCGGATAACTGAGGCATTGGCATCCTGGGCGGTGAGAAACGTGGTTCCGGTATCCATCATTACTGCAGAGCCAACTATAGACTTGATTGAGGTACTGTGTCCCCGGTACCAAATACCATCTAGGTTCCATTTCTCTAGGCAGGCGATACCGAAAATGTACACAGACCTCAGAAAAAGACTCACCAGTGTCCTAAAAAATGCAGTTGTACCCAATGTCCACTTAACCACGGACATGTGGACAAGTGGAGCAGGGCAGACTCAGGACTATATGACTGTGACAGCCCAATGGGTAGATGTATTGACTCCCGCCGCAAGAACAGCAGCGGCGGCACCAGTAGCAGCATCTCGCAAACGCCAACTCTTTCCTAGGCTGGCTACGCTTTGTATCACCGCTTTCCAGAATACGCACACAGCTAAAAACCTCTTACGGCAACTGAGGAAGATCATCGCAGAATGGCTTACCCCAATTGGACTCTCCTGTGGATTTGTGGCATCGGACAACGCCAGCAATATTGTGTGTGCATTAAATATGGGAAAATTCCAGCACGTCCCATGTTTTGCACATACCTTGAATTTGGTGGTGCAGAATTATTTAAAAAACGAGAGGGGCGTGCAAGAGATGCTGTCGGTGGCCAGAAGAATTGCGGGACACTTTCGGCGTACAGGCACCACGTACAGAAGACTGGAGCAACACCAAAAACGCCTGAACCTGCCCTGCCATCATCTGAAGCAAGAAGTGGTAACGAGGTGGAATTCAACCCTCTATATGCTTCAGAGGTTGGAGGAGCAGCAAAAGGCCATTCAAGCCTATACAACTGACCACGATATAGGAGGTGGAATGCACCTGTCTCAAGCGCAGTGGAGAATGATTTCAACGTTGTGCAAGGTTCTGCAACCTTTTGAACTTGCCACACGTGAAGTCAGTTCAGACACTGCCAGCCTGAGTCAGGTCATTCCCCTCATCAGGCTTTTGCAGAAGAAGCTGGAGACATTGAAGGAGGAGCTAACACTGAGCGATTCCGCTAGGCATGTGGGACTTGTGGATGGAGCCCTTAATTCGCTTAACAAGGATTCACGGGTGGTCAATCTGTTGAAATCAGAGCACTACATTTTGGCCACCGTGCTCGATCCTAGATTTAAAACCTACGTTGTATCTCTCTTTCCGGCAGACACAAGTCTGCAGGGGTTCAAAGAACTGCTGGTGAGAAAATTGTCAAGTCAAGCGGAACGCGACCTGTCAACATCTCCTCCTTCACATTCTCCCGCAACTGGGGGTGCGAGGAAAAGGCTCAGAATTCCGAGCCCACCCGCTGGCGGTGATGCAGGGCAGTCTGGAGCGACTGCTGATGCTGACATCTGGTCCGGACTGAAGGACCTGACAACGATTACGGACATGTCGTCTACTGTCACTGCATATGATTCTCTCACCATTGAAGGAATGGTGGAGGATTATATGAGTGACCGCATCCAAGTAGGCACGTCAGACAGTCCGTACGTATACTGGCAGGAAAAAGAGGCAATTTGGAGGCCCTTGCACAAACTGGCTTTATTCTACCTAAGTTGCCCTCCCACAAGTGTGTACTCCGAAAGAGTGTTTAGTGCCGCCGCTCACCTTGTCAGCAATCGGCGTACGAGGTTACTTCCAGAAAATGTGGAGAAGATGATGTTCATTAAAATGAATTATAATCAATTCCTCCATGGAGACATTCACCAGCAGCAATTGCCTCCACAAAGTACACAGGGAGCTGTGATGGTGGATTCCAGTGGGGACGAATTGATAATCTGTGAGGAGGGGGATGTACACGGTGATGAATCGGAGGATGATGATGAGGTGGACATCTTGCCTCTGTAGAGCCAGTTTGTGCAAGGAGAGATTAATTGCTTCTTTTTTGGTGGGGGTCCAAACCAACCCGTCATTTCAGTCACAGTCGTGTGGCAGACCCTGTCACTGAAATGATGGGTTGGTTAAAGTGTGCATGTCCTGTTTATACAACATAAGGGTGGGTGGGAGGGCCCAAGGACAATTCCATCTTGCACCTCTTTTTTCTTTCATTTTTCTTTGCGTCATGTGCTGTTTGGGGAGTGTTTTTGGAAGGGCCATCCTGCGTGACACTGCAGTGCCACTCCTAGATGGGCCAGGTGTTTGTGTCGGCCACTAGGGTCGCTGAGCTTAGTCACACAGCTACCTCATTGCGCCTCTTTTTTTCTTTGCGTCATGTGCTGTTTGGGGAGTGTTTTTTGGAAGGGCCATCCTGCGTGACACTGCAGTGCCACTCCTAGATGGGCCAGGTGTTTGTGTCGGCCACTTGGGTTGCTGAGCTTAGTCATCCAGCGACCTCGGTGCAAATTTTAGAACTAAAAATAATATTGTGAGGTGTGAGGTGTTCAGAATAGACTGAAAATGAGTGGAAATGATGGTTATTGAGGTTAATAATACTTTGGGATCAAAATGACCCCCAAATTCTATGATTTAAGCTGTTTTTAAGGGTTTTTTAAAAAAAACACCCGAATCCAAAACACACCCGAATCCGACAAAAAAAATTCGGTGAGGTTTTGCCAAAACGCGTTCGAACCCAAAACACGGCCACGGAACCGAACCCAAAACCAAAACACAAAACCCGAAAAATTTCCGGTGCACATCTCTAATTATTAACCACTTAATTGGCTAATCTTTTTTCTAAAAACTGATTAAATTTAATACTTTTTTGATGATTGAATTATTAGGCTAAGATCATCTATTTAAAACATATCTAACATGATTTTATTTAAAACTGTGACCATTGCAAACCTGTATTTTGCTGGTGGTTGCTTCTCCCTGAAGCCACTAGGTGTACACTGGCAAGGAAAGGGCCGCTTCTGTTACTTTTCCTCTTGGCTGCTAATCTCAGTTGCGGAGTTGATTGAGTACCACTGGGCTGCCGACCAGCATTGATCTGCAGCAAAGCAAGGACTGGGGGAGGAAACCAGGTAGCAGAGGTGCCATACAGTGGGCCTGATTGAGAAACGGTTACAACTTTGATGGTGTTGTAACTAAGCAATTATAGACATACTATGCATGTGTCATGGCCGCAGTATACATTGCGCCATGGTACCTTTGCAATGCTGCTCACAGTGAGGAATCAGTTGCAGAGTGAGTGACAGGAAGTGACAATTTGTGGGAAGTAACAGGGAGTGTCTGAAAAATGCAGGTATTGTGAGCATTTTCAGGGTGTGTCTCTGCATGTGGCTGCAATCTCGTATGCATAAAACGCGGCAACAGCATCGCAGCTCCCGCAAGCATTATGTGCAACCATGGGAAGGAACTGATGTTCCTCACATCTGTGTCAAGGTTAAGATGGAGCATGCAGTTGCTGAGCATGTTGCGGTGGCTTCGGTCGACATCTCTGTTAATTTGTGGGTGGCTGCTACACTTGTGCTGCCTCGCAGTTCTGTCACTAAAAAGGATCGCTGCTGCATTGGCATTGCGCCCACATCTGAATCAGGTCCAATGAGCATTTCTGACTGGTCGCAGGATGTGACATGTCAGGGTAAGCCCAGCCTGGTGTGGTCATATCTCATACGACCACTCCAGGCAAGTGGGTAAACTAAGCATCTCTTATGTATAGGCATATCCTTAACAAACCAGCAGCTATTATGTACCACTACTATCTGCTACATCATATATTTACTGTTCACCACCCTCACAACTTTAGCATTAGGTTAGCAAATATTCACCCAAAGGTTGCCTCATTAAAGGCTGCCCTAGTCTCTGTTACTATGTAACATGATTGCCATTCTACTTTCAGTCAGGGTGAATACAATTCAACTTGATGTGCTGCTGTGATATATAGCTGTGCACATTACCACTTAATACATCAGCGAAACATTACTAATTTTCCTGTGCACCTCTATGTGGAGCAATCAAAAATTAGCATTGCTACTGGTCATGACGCCCCTTCGTCCGACTGTTCCAGAGGCCCTTTGCAGTCATTGTGCTGAATTGAATTTCCTTGAAAAATGGGATTCATGTTACTTGCATTTTTCTCTACTAATTTTTTTTAATAACAGCACAAAATTTCTTTACATTTTTTCTTGCTTTTTGTGTTTCAAATCGGACCATCTTTTTTGGATTTGGTACTTGCTCAGTTTCTTCATGAATTTTGCACATAGGGGGTTATTCAGATTGGATCGCTAATCGATGCGACTGCAATAACCCCAGCGGCAGTGCACACGCACAGGTCCAGTCCTGCGTGTGCGCTAGCAGCCCGCATTGGATGGGACCGCAATGTGATCTGATTACATTGGCTGCGAACGCTTCTTCTTGATTGACAGGCAAAGGCTTTCGCGAGGCAGGTAGAGGGCGGCTGCCCGAGCATTGCGGGGGCGGCGCGTTGAAAATGGGGGTGTATCAGCAGCATTTTCGGGGTGGCTGCATGATGTCACACGCAGCCACTCCAAACAACAAAATGAAGCAGACCGCCTGCATACGCAGCCTAGCCTTTTAAATTGCAGTCACAGCCAGTGAGCATAAAGGAGAATTGCACACACAGATACAGCGCTCACCAAATACCATGACACCACATGTATAAAACAGTGAACAAAATTGTATAGAATGAATACAATCACCCTTGATTGGATGATAGTCCTCAATAATTGAAAAAAGACGAATAGAGGGATATTCTTTCAGGGGGATCTCTCCTTCAAACGCAAAGCACAGGCAGGACTGATTTATCCTCATGGAATCTGAAAAATAAGTGCCTTTTTTCCCAATATAAATGGGAATAATAAGAGGCACTATAAAACACAGACCATAGTGTAGTAGTATTTAAAAACATGCACAGGTTTAATAGGAGTGCAGGTAGAGCACGTTTAAACTTACAGGATACATAAAAGATTAAACTTACAGGATACATAAAAGAAAACAGCATATCACAATAGACTCCATAGGGTAACACAGCAGGTATATCACCAGGAGCCACAGGTGTTAGTGGTGTGGAGTGTAGTCAGGCTCTCCGGATGCCTGATTCCAAACCCCCAAGCTGATGAATGTGTCCGTGTGTCCCAGGGTCAGTAACAAATAAAAACAGGAGCCTGTTTTTATTTTTTTATTGTCCCTCCTGGGGGGACACGCTGTAGCCCCTGCGTGAGACTGGCTAAAATACATTGTACCAAGCATTTATGTGAGGCTACAAACATAGGGAGATATGGCCAGTATAAATATATAACAGTAGCTCCGGCGCCATGGCGTTGGGCAGAGCTACATGAGAGCAGGCTCAGCTGCATTTTGGCGCCTTCCTCTGCATAGCAGCAGCAGCCTCAACAGCTCCTCCATAACAGTCCCTGGATCACTGGTACCGAGTGTAGAGGCGGAGAGCCACTATAGTGTGCACAAGTAACATCCCTCTGAGGGATTTTTCATAATACAGTCTCACTGTTGTTTACATATATAAAACGCTGACAGCCTCACTGGGACTGTGCAACGTTGGGTGTGCTGGTGTCATCTCTCCTGTGTCTCCTCTCACATGCAATAGGACAGTCTTGTATTGTATTTCAGGCTGTGTTGTATGTGTATTGTACCTATTTTTCTTATTCAATATGGTAAAACAGAAGTTATGCAGTGTTTGTAATGCTAGATTCTCCCCTAGTTCATCTGGCTCAATATCATGTGAGCAGTGTAGTCAGTCATCTCAGAATGCTGATAACAATGTGGGGGAGAGTCCAGAGCTCTATCAAAACTCTGATGTCTGATATGTCATCTCAGCTCACTGCACATGCAAATAAAACTCAGGAACTGCAACAAGCAGTGGCAAGTCTAACTGCTAAACATCCTCCGCTGTCTGCTACAGGTGCACAAAAACGTGCTCTACCTGCACTCCTATCAGATACTGATGATGATATACAGGATGATGGGGATGATGTGGACCCCATAATATTGGCTATTCTGGATGTGTTAAAGCTCCCCCTGGAGGATGCTAATACTCAGCAGTCATTTTTCCTCCCACAAGACAAACTGACAATCACATTTCCTGATTCCAAGGAATTTGATGACTTTTTTAAAATAGCTTGGAAAAATCCAGATAAAAAATATCAGGTGTCCAAACGGTTTCTGCATACATTCCCCTTTGCCCCTGAAGGCAGAAAATTCTGGGAAGAATCTTCAACAGTTGATGTCTCAGTCTCTCGCCTTTCTAAAAAGGCGGTACTTCCTGCTCCAGGCTCCTTTACGGTAAAGGACTCGGCCACTCTAAAATCTATCTACACCGCTGGAGGTGTAGCTCAAAGACCGGTCATTGCTGGTTGCTGGATGACACATGCAATTCATTCCTGGGCTTCTCAAATTTTGGAAGGTCTTTCGGGTGATATCACCTTAGTTACTACTGTAACTTTTCTAAAACACATTCAGGACACGGCAAGAGTCCTCTGTGACTCCCTTAAAGAGATTGGCAATATTAATGCTATGACCTCTGCTATGGCTGTGTCTGCGTGCAGAGCCATATGGTTGCGTCAGTGGATTGACTGACTCCAAATGTAATGTGTAATCTCTTCCCTTTACAGGTGAATGGTTCTTTGGAGTTGAATTGGACGCATGGATCTCCAAAGCTACTGCTGGGAAATCCACGTTTCTCCCTTCAGGAGCTCCGCCTGCTAGATGTACCTAACCAGGACCATCTACTCAGTTCTTTTGGTCCTCTTGACTTCGATCTAGGACCAGGGGGGCCTCCAACGCAGCTAGAGGCACCAGAGATAAGCCAAAGAAACCAGCCGTTGCCGGATCTCAGGATCAGAGCACCAGTTCTGCTTCCGCAAAGACTTCAGCATCACAGTGCCCACCCACCCCGAGGGGATCTCATGGTAGGAGCTCGGTTACGTCACTACAGCCACATCTGGGACAGTTCCTGCCAAGATGCTTGGGTAAGGGACCTTATCTCTCAGGGTTACAAGCTGGAGTTCGACGGTGTGCCTCCCCAACGATTTTTCAAATCAAGCTTACCAGCTTTGGAAAATATACGAGTTACGCTGCTACTGGCCATCAACAAGTTGGTAGACTCCCAGGTCATTGTTCCAGTACCCCTACAATAATGAGGACAAGGTTACTACTCCGGTCTGTTCATAGTACCAAAACCAGACGGGTCTGTAAGACCCATTCTGAATCTGAAGTCCTTGAATCCTTACCCACAGGTTTTCAAATTCAAGATGGAATCTTTGAGAGCGTTGATCACAGGCCTGGAACCACAGGAATTCCTGGTGTCCCTGGATATCAAGAAATGCTTACCTCCATATCCTTATTTGACCTCCTCATCAGGCCTATCTGCGGTTTGCCCTACTGACTGATCACTACCAGTTTCAGGCATTACCCTTCAGTCTGTCTAGAGCTACGAGGGTGTTCACAAAGGTGATGGTGGAAATGATGTTTCACCTCAGGATCCATGGGGACAACGTAATTCTATACCTCAACAATCTCCTGATAAAAGCAAATTCCAGGAGCTTCTATTGCTCCATATAGATCGCACTATCCAACTTCTGTCTCACCACGGGTGGATCCTCAACCTGCAGAAGTCCCATCTGCAACCGTCTCAGTGGCTCCTGTTTCTGGGGATGCCACTGGATACTGTAGCACAGAAAGTGTTCCTCCCAGAGGAAAAAGTGAGAACTCTTCAAGAAATGGTTCGCATGGTGCTTCGACCTGCTTGAGTCTCCATTCATCTTTGCATAAAATTGTTGGAAAAGATGGTGGCCTCGTACTAGGCAATTCAGTTTGGAAGGCTTCATGCCAGACCGTTCCAATTGGACATGCTGAACAAGTGGTCCGGTTCCCATCTTCAGATGCACCGGATGATTCGGCTGGATTTTACTCCTGTGGTGGCTACAGTCTTCCAATCTGCTGGAAGGTCGACGCTTTGGGATTCAGGATTGGATCCTCCTCATGACGGATGCGAGTCTGAGAGGATGGGGAGCTGTCACCCAGGGAGCGCAGTTCCAGGGCAGGTGGTCTGCCCAAGAGGCCCTCCTTCCGATCAACATCCTGGAACTTCAGGCCATCTACAATGCTCTGATTCAGGCCTCCCCTCTACTCCGGAATCGGGCGATCCATGTTCAGTCGCACAATGCCACGCAAGAAGTGTCAAGAATACTCCTTTGGGCAGAAAGAAATGCAAGAGCATTGTCCGTGATATTCATTCAGGGAGTGGACAACTGGGAAGCGGACTTCCTGAGTCGCCACGACCTCCACCCGGGGGAGTGGGGACTACACCCTCAGCTGTTTCAACAGATCATCTACAGGTAGGGATGCTCACAGATAGACTTGATGGCCTCTCACCTCAACAAGAAGCTTCGCTGCTATTGCTCACAAACCAGGGACCCTCAGGCGAGTGCAGTGGATGCGCTGACATCGCCTTGGCCTTACCAGCTGGTCTAGCGGATCAGGCATCAAAGAGTGAGAGCAATCTTGATTGCCCCAGATTGGCCCCCGAAGAGCGTGGTACACGGCTCTTCTGGACATGTCCGTAGAGGACCCTTAGCCTCTACCACTAAAAAGAGATCTTCTTCAACAAGGACTGTTTGTCTGTTTGGACTTACGGCGGCTTCGTTTGACAGCATGGAAGTTGAGCGGAACATCCTAACTCACAAAGGGCTTTTTAAGAAGATTATTGCCACTATGGTGCAAGCCAGAAAACATGTGACATCAAAACACTATCATCATATCTGGTGGAGATATGTCTCCTGGTGCGAGGAATGCACATATCCCTCTGCGGAATTCCACTTGGGAAGGTTCCTACGTTTCTTGCAGGATGGAGTGGATAAAGGTTTACGTCTGGGATCCATTAAGGTCCAGATTTCAGCTCTTTCCATCTTCTTCCAGAAGAAGTTGGCTCTCTTGCCTGAAGTTCAGACCTTCTTGCAAGGGATGCGTCACATACAACCTCCATTCGTGCTGCCTACGGCACCTTGGGATCTGGATGTAGTGTTACGCTTTCTTCAATATCAAGTGCCACTAAGTTTGGTCAGTAGTGGGTGTCTTTCTTATGTCTGAAATATGGGTAAAAGCTGTCAAGATTCCCCAGAGTAAGAGAAATCATGACAATCTGTACCTAAGGGCAATGAATAGAGGATTCCTAAAGTAAAATGGCTGACGGACCCTCCGGATATTATGTAATATGATCATATTTTGTTTAAAGCTGTATTTGTAAGGATTTGACTTTCTATGATGTATAAGCCATCTTATTAAATTTCCATTGTATATGTGCCTTGAAAACCATGCAGTTTAAAAACGGAGTATCTCGGCATTAGATTAATAGGAAGTCGTCATTGGAACGCATTGTTGTTTCCGGTAATAAAACCGGGTGTGTAGTGCCGATGTTCGAGTTTGCGCAATAGAGCAGCATGGGATAGGATGTTGTCACTGGAACGCAAATACGTCACTTCCAGCGAGAGAATCCAGAAGTGCGAGACCCGGTAATTATTCAATAATGCACTTAATAGAAACTATTAGGAGGGGTATAAAAAGACTACCTGAGGACAACTCTTTATCCAATCTTGAAAAGGTCATTGTAAAGACCGAAATGCGTTATTTGGACAGAAGAGGAACACGAGGAGGACTTTGGTAGACTGTATGCTGAATAAACTCCTTGCGGTGGTGCAAGGCTATTCAGCCTTGGACCGCATCTGCTTATTATTAAGGTAGTCCACCGCATATTTTGGAATATGGTGAGAGATCTCCATTTGATGCACAAGTCACCTTATTTGGACAGTCCGAATTGTATTGTATACTCATATGATTTTTTTTACTATTTTATTATCTCATTTTTATCATGTTATTATGATGTAATAAATTATCCATTGTCAGTTATCATTCAGTTGTGGATAATTTCTCATTATCCCATACATTACCCCCCAAATAGGAGTCATCTGTAAGGTTACAGCGCCAGTGGTATTCTCTATATTTTCTTTTTATCTGACAAAAGGGAATTTGTGTGTGTGTCCCCCCCCCCCCCCCATTTGTAGGATACTAAGGCTGTTTTTTCTTTTCACTGCGCAATTCTGAGATTGTATGTCCATTTTTTATTTCAAAGAGGATATCCATTTTGGGCAGGCGGTGCTGCAGATGTCTCTGCACGTTCCTGCCCATTCTGTAAGCTTTGGGACATCCCCATCATACTAATCTGTCCCCATTATCCCCTGTGGATGCTGGAGAAAATAGGATTTTAAATACCTACCGGTAAATACTTTTTTCGTTGTCCATAAGGGATATTGGGCACCCACCTCTGTGCGGAGACTTTCTGCAGGTTCTCTTTTCTGTGATTCCTGTTCAGCTGTTGCTGTTAATGTTGCCAGACATTGCTGGCTAAGTTATATGTTGGTGTACTGGTGTGTAAATCTCACCACACATTTTGTTGTTATGTTCCTTCTCTCAAGTATGTCATTCTCCTGTTTTACTTATAAATGACCTGTAGGAGGAGGCATAGAGGGGAGGAGCCAGGACACCCAGTTGAAGAAATTTAAAGTTCACTGGCTCCTTTGTACCCGACTATACCCCATCGTACTAATCTGTCCCCAATATAACTTATGGACTACGAGAAAAGGATTTACTTGTAGGTATTTAAAATCCTATTATTGTGAGCTATGAGGTGTTCAGAATAGACTGAAAATGAGTGGAAATAAATGTTATTGTCACAGGACTTGGTGTTTGTGTACCCGGAGACTCTTCTGATGGTCTGGAAGGGGAACTGGTGGAGTGCAGAAACTGAGGGGTTGAATGTAAGTCTTCCTAATACAGGAGCACCGGGGTCACTACTCATAATGGAGTGGCAGACTGGTTCCGGAACACTATAGACTGGTCTGGTTACTGGTGAGACAGAGAACCGGGCTGGTTACCGGCATGCCTGAACCGGACTGGATACTGGAGCACTATGGACCGAGTTGGTTACCGCTGAGACGGAGGACCGGGCTGGTTACCAGCGCGTCTGTATCGGAGCACTATAGACAGGGCTGGTTACTGGCGTGACTGTATTAGGCTGGTTCCTGGAGCACTATGGACTGGGCTGGGTACCGGTATGACTGATATTGCATCCTGTGAACCAGACTGGGTATCGATAAAACTGGAATCACACACTGTGAACTGGGCTGGGAACCAGTATAACTGGCATTGCACACTGTGAACTGGACTGGGTACCGGTACAACTGGAATCGCATACTGTGAACTGGCCTGGG
The DNA here is from genome assembly GCF_028390025.1 of Pseudophryne corroboree. Taxonomy (NCBI): domain Eukaryota; kingdom Metazoa; phylum Chordata; class Amphibia; order Anura; family Myobatrachidae; genus Pseudophryne; species Pseudophryne corroboree. The sequence continues at coordinate 433,083,000 of NC_086447.1, read as the reverse complement.
TACTGGTATAACTGGTATTGCACACTGTGAACCGGACTGGGCACTGGTATAACTAGAATCGCACACTGTGAACCGGGCTGGATACCAGTATAACTGGTAGTGCACACTGTGAACTGGACTGGGTAGAACTTGGGTAGATAGCTTAATCCTGGACTGTAGCTGGGTAGCGACGATATTCAGGTGCCGGGACTCTGCCAGGCGCTTCCCTTAAACCTCCCACCCTCTCTCTATTGGAGGAGGGCATCACATGACCTGCTGCCTCCTGTGATTGGCAGATAGGATCAGCTGACCGCTGGGACAATGGTAGTGCCCAAGGATCGCACCCGGCAGGGGACCAAGCACCTGAGCAGCTCCAAGGACACCAGAAACCTCAGCAGCCTGTGCCGGTGCCCCAGAGACTCACAGAGCGAGACACAGTGGTAAGCGCAGCAGCAGCTGCCGCTTCATGACAATTTTTTAGGTTAATAATACTGTAGGAACAAGAACACCCCCAAATTCTGTTATGTTAGCTGTTTATATGATTTTTTTTAAATCCAGATCCAAAACCAAAAACCCGCAAGGGTGGTTTTGGCAAAACCAATACAGAGCCAAAACACAAAGGAGATTCAGATCCACAACTAAAACACAAAACCCGTTATATTAGAGAAATGGGTACTGGACTCATGAGGCAGTTAAATCACAGTGAGGGTCATTCACCCGGCCACTAATGAGGCCCACATCGCAGTTTGCCAATGGCAGCAAACTGCGCATGTACAGCAGAAGCCCAGCAGCTGCACAGACCCACACAATGTGATTGATAGTGGTAGGCATTTTTTAGGGCAGCGACCCAGCATTGGGGGTGCGAGCCAGTGATGGGCATTTTTTAGGGCGGCAACCCAGCGTTGGGGGTGCGAGCACTGTATTCGGGGTGGCTGCATGATGTCACACGCAGCCACTCTGATAAAAAAAAAATGGCAGCTGACCACCTGACAGCACAGTCAGGCTGTGCTGCCAGGGCTCAACCTTAGATCCGATGCGTGCGCAATCTATTTGCAGATGCATTGGGAGGTGGCCTCAAACAGGGCCGTCTTTTCGTATGGGCTCAATGGGCTCTTGCCCAAGGGCCCCAGGAGTATAAGGGCCCTAGGCTAATAGCTGAGGGTCCCCTCTTTCCAGAGGTACCAAATTTTTGAAAATCGGCCCTGGGGAACCGGAGATATCTGACTTGAAAGCAGTGGTCCCCAACCAAGCCTGTTAATTGCTCTTCCCAGCCTGATATCTCGGGGTTTTTCTGACTTAGGGTATAATCCAAAAGCTGTGACTCTCCCCTTTTGGTGGACACTGGCAGCTTGACTCTACTATGCCCAGAACCAGAGATATCAGCCTTTCAGCAGCTGCTCCCTGCTCCAGCTCCACACGCCTAATATGCAGTTTTAGATTTTCGTTGGTGGATTGCTCTGGTTCCTGAACTCTGATCCCCAAGTCCCCAGCACCTTCTGAAAGGTGAGATATCTGCAGTCATGCAAGCTGCCCTCCCACCGGAAAATGATAAATATTAAGCCCACTCCACTATCCACCCCTGTTCTGTGTATTAAACACCCCCTACCACTCTGGAACTCATGTACCGGGCCCCTTCATTCAGCCCAATGCCCCCTTCTACAGTTTAGCCCCATCTGTGCAGTAAAGGAGTAATTAGCAGAAATGACTGCTCCAGGTCCTACATGCTGAGTGGAAGATAAAACAACCCCAACCGCCCGCGGGACATCAAGGCTGCCGCTGATAGCACTCCCCACCCCTACCGCTGGAGGATGGGTAGGGGGCCCAGTGCATTGCTGTGCCCAGGGCCTACACTGCTGCTAAGACGCCCCTGGCCTCAAACATGCTTGGCGGCCTTGCCCTTTGCTGGGCGGCTCCCAGCATGTGCAGCGATGATCTGCATTCAACTCTGAATAACATGCCTGCTCTAGAGTCTTTACTGCCATCAGACACTGTGCAAACATACTCAGGCTTAGGCCTGGTCACACAGGTACTAAACTGATAAATAGGCAAGCAAACAGTTCTAGCACTCCTTGTGCTCAATAGTTAATCTGCAGCAGTGACTTGCAGCCACACATGCCATGCTCTCCTGACATGGCCAATGTCCACAGTCCCTGGCACTACAATCTGTTCCCTGCTCACTGGCCTCTAACAGGCATCAGAGCCCAGAACTGTAGGTGAATGGGACTTTTAAACTTCTCTCCTGTCTCTGACTTCCTGTTGTCTATCGGTGAGCTGGAAAACTCAGACCTTTGGTTCTCCGGTTACAGCTGAGCAATTCAGAAAGTCTGGAGTTATAAATCTCCACTGCAGGTGCAGAATGTGCAGGTCTTCTTTTCTTCTCTCCCGAAGGGAGCTGATCCCCCCAGAATGTGGGCAATTGTAGTGAGACACAGCCCTCTCGCCACTATATATATATATATATATATATATATATATATATAATATCCTCGGTCCACACTCACAGCTTCAATAAATCACCAGACGGTGCTCCATAATGGCCAATCAGACCCATCAATAAACATTTTCAAGGTATAGGCACTCACCACTTTAGTCCAACGGAAATTTTATTCAGTCACAGAAACATCAGGATAGCCAAATGGTTGTATAATGTCGACGTTTTGGACCTTTATGGACCTTTGTCAAGAACAACAACAATGCAGCAAGGACTATAGGATGACTCTGCCGTATTGTTGTTGTTCTTGACAAAGGTCCATAAAGGAATGAAACGTCGACATTATACATTTCCTTCAATGGAAGAAATATTTAGCAGGAGGGGTTATCCACCCAAATTATTAAAATCTGGCAAAAATAAGGTGGCAGTACAGAACAGGGAGGAATTATTGAAACCCAACAAAAGGGGCGAGTCTGTCAATTTCATTTAATTGGTAAATTAATATAATTCTAACAGCCAGAGATTTAGCCAGAAGGCCAAACAATTGTGGCCCATAGTTACCACAGACCCAGAGCTGTTGTTTGCACGCAACAAGAAATTGATGCCTAGTTACACTAGAGGCAGAAATATTAGAGACATAGCAGTCAGAACAGATATTACTAAATTTAATTCTCGCAAATGTGATCAACGCTCCACTTATATGGGTAGTACGGGGGTGGCAGCAGTACGAGTGAGAGGCTAAACCCAAATGCCTCCAAGGATTAGCATATGTCAAGGAAATTACCCAACTGCGCCTGCATGCATATAAAATAAATAAATGGGTGATTTGAATAAAGGGGAAATCACAGTACTGTATTGGTAAAATTAATTTGACATTTATTCTTGTGAAAAAAGAAAAATATATATATAAATTGAAACGAAGGAAGATGCAAAAACAAAAAACACCTTTTATTACAGGTAAAATATATGTCAGAATGATAACAGGTCAGAAAAAATCTTCCTGCACCTGTACAATGTTGGAAAAAAAAAAAAAAAACTTTGGAAAAAACGTAGTAAAAAGATTTGAAAAATATATATAGTAAAGTTCCAAATGTCTGGTGTGAAATAGAGTGTGGCGTCCCACCTCTTTTCCACCTTGTTGTGACTGGTTATGTGGTATACTACAGATAAGGTAGATTATCCGGAAAACAAGGGAATGTTCAATTTCCAAGTATAGCCCAGTGGTAATATTAATTGTGAATCCCAGTGGAGGCAAGGTCTTAATTTATAACTGCTGTGATGCTGCGGGGTACCCCAACGTCGGTATAAGTGGGATAAGGTATTCAGGGATAAAGGTATAAAGAAACCCCGGACTCCCCGCTAGTTCTCCCCGTTATAGTCAGCCGGAGGCGCCTGCACTCACAGGTGTCTGCCGACCGCTATTGACGGGGGGACGCGGTCATGCCACTGGGGGGAAGGTAACACTGACTTCGGGACCCACAAGGGGACTGTCCGTCGTGAACCTTCCCTGCTGCGGGGTCAGATACCTTTTTCTCCTGCGCTTGATCCCGTTCTGTTCTTTCTTCCTCCGGTCTGTTCTCTCGGTGTTCTGCTTGTAGGTCTGTTCCCTCTCAGCCGCGCGGCTTCGTTCTATCTTCACGGGATCACTGATCTGTGCGGTTATGTTCCGTCCGGATATTCTTCTCGGTCTTGTAGCTTTTTGCAGGAGAATAGTCTATTAATAGGGTGATGATGTGATGATATGCTTTTTTTCTCCAACGCGTATCGACCCGTCTGGGTCTTCCTCCTGCAAAAAGCTACAAGACCGAGAAGAATATCCGGACGGAACATAACCGCACAGATCAGTGATCCCGTGAAGATAGAACGAAGCCGCGCGGCTGAGAGGGAACAGACCTACAAGCAGAACACCGAGAGAACAGACCGGAGGAAGAAAGAACAGAACGGGATCAAGCGCAGGAGAAAAAGGTATCTGACCCCGCAGGAGGGAAGGTTCACGACGGACAGTCCCCTTGTGGGTCCCGAAGTCAGTGTTACCTTCCCCCCAGTGGCATGACCGCGTCCCCCCGTCAATAGCGGTCGGCAGACACCTGTGAGTGCAGGCGCCTCCGGCTGACTATAACGGGGAGAACTAGCGGGGAGTCCGGGGTTTCTTTATACCTTTATCCCTGAATACCTTATCCCACTTATACCGACGTTGGGGTACCCCGCAGCATCACAGCAGTTATAAATTAAGACCTTGCCTCCACTGGGATTCACAATTAATATTACCACTGGGCTATACTTGGAAATTGAACATTCCCTTGTTTTCCGGATAATCTACCTTATCTGTAGTATACCACATAACCAGTCACAACAAGGTGGAAAAGAGGTGGGACGCCACACTCTATTTCACACCAGACATTTGGAACTTTACTATATATATTTTTCAAATCTTTTTACTACGTTTTTTCCAAAGTTTTTTTTTTTTTTTTTCCAACATTGTACAGGTGCAGGAAGATTTTTTCTGACCTGTTATCATTCTGACATATATTTTACCTGTAATAAAAGGTGTTTTTTGTTTTTGCATCTTCCTTCGTTTCAATTTATATATATATTTTTCTTTTTTCACAAGAATAAATGTCAAATTAATTTTACCAATACAGTACTGTGATTTCCCCTTTATTCAAATCACCCATTTATTTATTTTATATGCATGCAGGCGCAGTTGGGTAATTTCCTTGACATTACTAAATTTAAGAAAACACCCACACATTTTTTGACTAAACGAAATGGTTGCCACAAGTGTCAAGGTTGTACCATGTGCACATATATGTCGCCAGGAGACAACATAACACATCCTTTTCAGAGAAAACATTTCCTATTAAACATTCATTAACAGGGCCGGATTAACAATGGGGAGGGTGGAGCTGCAGCTCCAGGCCCACCCATCACAATAGGCCCATAGCGTCTGCTGTGCTGCTGCAGCCAGGAATTTTGCTTCCTTGCTACAGTAGCTTGCAAGTGACGGCATGAAGCTCCGCACTCTCCTGCGCGCAGTTACATGTTCTAAGCAGCCACACTTGGGCAGGGAAAGCAGGAAATCGGAAGGGGCGGGGCTACACGGGTCCAGGGGGCGGAGCTACATGGGACACTCAGGCTTCCTGCCTGCTGCTCAAATGGCTGCTGCTGCTGTGAGAGCCGAGGGAGAGTAGAAGCTGCTGCACATCCAGATACAGCCCAGCCAGTGCGAGTACACTCTGCTGTAGTGTGTAAGGTAAGTGTGAGTTGGGGGGGGGGGAATTGTATGTGTGTGTGTGTGACTTGTGTATGTATTTGTGAGCTTCAGTGTGTGACTTCCATGTGAACTTCTATATATGTGTGTGTCTTGCATGTGAGCTTCTGCATGGGTTAGGATTTATTATAGTGCAAGGGTGAGAGAGTGTGTGAGAGTAATAGAGCGCCAGCGGAGGGGTGTGATAAAGCGCAGTGGGAGGGAGTGTGTGACTGCGGTAAAGCGCAGGAAGGAGTGTGATAAAGCACGGGGGGAGGAAGTGTGGTAAAGCACAGGGGGAGGGAGTGTCATAGAGCTCGGGGGGAGGGAGTGTGATATAGCGCACGGGGGGAGGAAATGTGATATAGCGCACGGGGGAAGGGAGTGTATAACTGATAAAGCGCAGGAGGGAGTGTGATAAAGCACGGCGAGAGGGAGTGTGATAAAGCACGGGGAGGGAGTGTCATATAGCACGGGGGGGAGTGTGATAAAGCACGGCGAGAGGGAGTGTGATAAAGCACAGGGGGAGGGAGTGTCATAGAGCACGGGGGGAGGGAGTGTGATAAAGCACGGCGAGAGGGAGTGTGATAAAGCACAGGGGGAGGGAGTGTGATAAAGCACAGGGGGAGGGAGTGTCATAGAGCACGGGGGGTGGGAGTGTCCTAGAGCACGGGGGGAGGGAGTGTGATAGAGCGCGTCGGGAGGGAGTGTGATAAAGCACAGGGTGCAGAGGAAGGGAGTGTGTGACAAAGCAGGGGGAGGGAGTGTGTGAGTGTGACAAAGCATGGGGAGGGAGTGTGTGAGTGTGACAAAGCAGGGTGAGAGAGTGTGTGAGTGTGATAGAGCATGGGGGAGGGAGTGTGTGACTGATAGAGCACGGGGGGAGGGAGTGTGTGATATAGCGCAGGGGGAGGGAGTGTGAGTGTGATAAAGTGCAGGGGCCGGAGTGTGTGAGTGTAATAGAGTGCGGGGGGAGGGAGTGTGCGAATGTGGTACAGCGTGGGGGGAAGGAGTGTGGTAAAGTGCAGGCCGCCGGGGGAGGGAGTGTGTCTGTGTGATACAACGCAGGCCGCAGGGGGAGGGAGTGTGTCTGTGATACAACGCAGGCCGTGGGGGGAGGGAGTGTGTCTGTGTGATACAATGCAGGCCGCGGGGGGAGGGAGTGTGTCTGTGATACAATGCAGGCCGCGGGGGGAGGGAGTGTGTCTGTGATACAATGCAGGCCGCGGGGGGAGGGAGTGTGTCTGTGATACAATGCAGGCCGCGGGGGGAGGGAGTGTGTCTGTGTGATAAAAACAAAAGCCTGCCCCCCTGCTTCCCAAAAATATTTTGTGTGTATAACACCAAAATATAATATACAGATAGTCCTCTCATTTTGCTTTATACATTTTAACACCATTAATACGGGATCCTGTCGGGGTCCCGCCAGTCAAAATACCGATGCCAGAATCCCGACAGTACTCGGAAAGTCAGCGCCGGGATCCCGACATTGATCAGTATCCCGGCGCCAGAATCCCGAACGATGATTACAGAGACCACCAGAGAAAGAAACTTCACTCCCCCTGTCACTGCCCCCCCACCGCCGGGTCGCCCATCGGCCGTATCCGCCGTCGGGCAGCTCGGCAGCGGATCGCATAGTGTGTAGGGCCCATTAGGGTTAGGATGTGGTGGGTGGGGGGTTAGGTTTAGGCTACGGGAAAGGTGGGTTAGGGATCAGGGTTAGTTTAGTTAATTAGTTCATGTTGGTATTTTCACAGCTGGCATCCCAACCGTCTGGATCCTAATACCAACCCCATTAAAACATATATAATAACCAAAAATTTGGGCCTTATTCTGAGTCAAAGTCGGGCACATCCGCGTGTGCCTCTTTTGCCACTGTAGCGTTTGCGACTTTATGCTAATATTGGTACAAGCACGTCTTTGGTGTACAGCCATACATATGCAAGCAGTGACATGTCCACTTTCAGCTTCTTTAGACATTGCAAACCCTCTTGGCGCATCTTGAAACACAAACTTGAAAACCTGCACCTGCCCCATGCTAGGTGCAGATCTCTGACAGACTACTGCCTCCAAAGATTAATCATCTGATTCCGCTACAACTGCAGTGACACTCCTATAACATGTCCTTAAGATGGTGCGTCTCCGTGTGTCTTATGCCAGTGGTTCTCAAACTGTGCGCCGTGGCACCCTGGGGTGAAGTGAGCCTCTTGCAGGGGTGCGTTGGACTGGTGGTCCAGAACCAATTCAGATTAATTTATGGACAATGTAATAGGCAATCTATCTATGGGGTATATTCAATTCAAACCGGATCCATTCCGACATGAATTTGTCGGAATGGATCTGACAGAACCTATTCAATGCGGCCAAATCCGATCAGATTTGACCGTTCCTGTCATCTCAATCCGAGAGCAGCAGGGAGACAGGGGGTGAGCAGCGGAGAGACATCGGGGAGACGGGGGAGAGCAGCGGCTACAGCAGTTTAGCCGGAGGAAGGGGCACAGCCGCCAGACCTCACCGCAGCGTCCCGGCTCCAGCAAGCAAGACCTCGCTTGCTGGAGCGGGTGGACGCTGTCGTAAGCGGCGGCAGTGCCCCTTCCTCCTGCATATGCTTTGCTGTAGCCGCTGCTCTCCCCGTCTCCTCCTCTCAGCTCCCTCAATGTCCCTTATCTCAATCCGACTTTTTTTAAAGTCGGTTTGAGATGGTCGGTAAGGGAGCCAAAACCTGTCGGATTTGGCCCCGTTTCCGACAGAAACACACGGATCGGCAGCTATAATTTTGGGATACATTGAATAGGTCGGAACCCCTTCCGACCTAAAAAAGTTGAAAACTGCTGTCTTTCCGATAGACGGCAGCTTTCGACTTCAACTGAATATACCCCAATGTGTGTGTGTGTGTGAATGTATGTATGTACACATAATACTATATGCTGGGTCACCTCAGTCTTCCCCCTGTTCTGCCCTGTCCAGGCGACACCCTCCCTCCAACCCCACACCCTCTATCCACAATTCCTGATATATCTTCTTAGTATAACTACTTATTAGAAAGGTAAAAGTCTTTGTTTTTTTGGGTTTTTTTTTACATATAAAAAGATTTCACATTCATGACATCCCTGAGCAACATGTAGCCTCTTTCGTAGAGAGGATTCATATTTATGTCATCACTAAGCACCATTTTCCATATTACAGTCACATTAACAAGAGATGTCTTCCTTAGTTCATTTGTAGATTCTCACATTACACTATTGATATCATTGAAGAAGTGAGGGAGATTGAGGTTTTTCAAGTTAGGCGCTAGTCACACCCCCTGTGCAGACCACACCCTCACATCAACCACACCCCCAACATTACTAGCCACACCCCCATAGTGTTTTCACATACCCTGCCGTGGCATAAAATAGGCCCTTCATAAATTTCAGCTCCAGGCCCATATGGACCTTAATCTGGCACTGTTCATTAACATGCAGTACTAAGTATGTTATCTATGTAATAATGTGTCCATGTGGCACTTATTACATAGGGAAAACAGAATGCCAATTTAATTAAAATACGTATGGCACAACATTGACAAGCCATACGCAATGCTCTAATGACAGGCACAGCAAACCAACCGGTAGCCCGTCATTTTTTGGAGCAAAAACATAGCATGGCTACATTGAGGTATAGAATAATAGGCTCTATTCCATAATATAGGTGTTAAAACCCCTAGCAGTATTTCTGCCTACTTTAATCCTAATCTTAATATGAATATTAGTTAGACATGGTGTCACATGGAAATTAGAACTATAACACATAAAATAATATGTATGTGTAACACAAGATCATATATGGTATCTTTAAAGGAATATGATATCCCCTTCATGCTTTATATGTTTTTTTTTTTTAAATGTAATGATGTAATGTTTTAATGGTATCTTTTAATGTTTGTTAGAAGTGATATATGATGCACCTTAGCACATTTATATTTTTATAGCACGTGATCATTGTTTAGTCACATATATGATGCTAATTGTTATGGCAACATTCTTAAAACATACACTTCGTTTAAAATGCTTTTATTGTATTAAGACACGTTGTAACAGTGTACGCCGTGTTGTTTACAACGTTACATAGGTCCCACAGCCGGGACTTGCGACGTCACTTCCGCCTGACTGTGAGAAGCAGGAAGTGTCTGGACGGTGCTGCGGGCAGCATGACTGTGGAGAACGCCGGTTGGCGAGGTCACTGGGGTAAGTGTGGGTATTTATTGCAACTTCTGTCACTTATGTATTGGTCTAAAGAAGGGGAGCACGTCCCCGAAACGTTACTGAGTAAAATACACTTTTTTGTTTGCAAGTTAGAAAGTCTCTGAGTGCCGCCTCATTCACATGGTTATCAATAGGAGTATCTACTCCAGTAGAAGGCACAGGAGCGAATAATCCCTACAGGACAGCAGGAGTGCCGGGGTATCAGGGAATATATATATATATATATATATATATATATATATATATATATATACACAATAATATACAGTATGTTGGACCTTATAAGTAAACTACTTTCGCTAAAGTAGGCACGTCTAATCCAGCATTTTCTTCTTACATGATTACTTTCCTGGAATTTCCAAGAGACTCGCAAATTTCATAGAGCCCTCCCAGATTCCCAGGAGAGTAGATCAACCTCAAAATCATGTCTATTTCCCAAGCAAAGTGAGTGGCCTGTGGGCTCGATGTTGTTTCAAGACAAATACATGACACAAAGCCTAAAATCGCAAGAATTTACCACAGGGTTGGTGCCATGATGCTGTAATTTTCTGCACCATTCCCCCTTTTTCATCCCAACTTTACTCAGCGGACTCCTGGAGGGTGTTAGAGAAAGGTTGGCAAATATTATAATTCTTTAATCATGGTTAGGTGAAAGATAAGTGACTTAAGGACAAGCAGTAGAAAATAGTTCCTGAGGAAGTAAGTAACCTTAAGAATGTATTCATTTTATTACTGGAGAACCCATTAGTCTTGGCTGTGGTATACTGATGTTCTGTACTCCTAGTTGTGACATTTGGTGTTAAGATCTTTTGAGCACCAAAGTAAACATGAATGACCTTATTAACATGCATTATTCCCGCTGGGTTGGTTTAAACATTAATGGCATAAGAAGATGGAATATTTATTATACAACTGCAATCATATTATATCATACATTGTTTGTTGTACATCTTGCCAAACTTACTTCACAGACTGCATCAAGGATCACTTAGTTCACTCATATTTTGAAATGTATTTGCATTAAATATTTGTTATACAAACTAATCTTACAATAAAAATGTCTATTTAATTTACCTCTGAGTTCTGCTGCTGAAAAACAATATACAGTAGTCTATGAATAGGCCATTATCTGAATATGCGGATGCTTGGAAAATTGCCAACATATTCAAGACTGATCATTTCGGGTTGCAAAATTTTGAAGCATTATAGTCACGTAATGGCTAATATTTATCCTCTGCTAGAAATAGACACAAAAGTTCACGATCTGCTCGATGTACCAGTCCGAGTGTCTTTTCCTCCTGTGCTCATCAGCCATTAAACAACTTGAAACTAGAAAAAGAATGCAGACACATCATAAATCACATAAGCAAACCAGTATATTTACAATACTGCTTTCAGTTTAGTGCACAAAGTGGGTTATTCAGGTTGCATCAAAATTACCCCTTCGGCGGCGCCATTGCGCATGCGCAGACACCAATCCTGCATGTGCATTGCCATGGAATGTGTTCGGCACGCAATGAGTGCAAATGCCTCTGTCTGACTGAAAAGCAGAGGTGTTCGTGGAGTGGGTGGCAACGGAGCATTGTGGGGGAAATGGGGCGGGGTGGTGGTGTTTTCGGGGCAGCTGCGTGACGTCACATGCAGCTGCTCCGAAGAGAAAAATGTCTGCTGACTGGATGCAGGGGGTCGTCCTCAGTTGCTGCAACCTCAGTTTAATTGCAGGTCATTCTGCTGGCCAGCCTTGCTCCTGCGATGGGCAACCCCCAGCATGCAAAAGAAAGGATTGCGGATTCTGCTTTTAACAGAATCTGCAAACCATGCTGAATAACCCCCAATGTCTTATACAGTATACTGCAGCCTGACATTAAGGGGGTAATTCAGATCTGATTGCAACAGCAAATTTGTTAGCTAATGGGCAAAACCATGGGGGAAATTCAGAGTTGTTTGCAGCAGCAAATTTGTTAGCAGTTGGGCAAAACCATGTGCACTGCAGGGGGGGGGGGGGGGGGGCGCGGGGGCAGATATAACATGTGCAGAGAGAGTTAGATTTGGGTGGGTTATTTTGTTTCTGTGCAGGGTAAATACTGGCTGCTTTATTTTTACACTGCAATTTAGATTTCGGTTTGAAAACACCCCACCCAAATCAAACTCTCTGCAGTGTACATGGTTTTGCCCAACTACTAACAAATTTGCTGCTGCAATCAACTCTGAATTAGGCCCCATGTGCACTGCAGGTGGGGCAGATATAACATGTGTTAATAGCACCGGGAGGATGAGAATTTTAAACCCCCCCTGTCCTTCAGTGATGACTTCCAGTTGGACCTGTGCAACCTAGAAAACCCAGAGTTCCAAACTTTTACTGCTGCTGCAAACGGCACAGGACTTGCTTTAGTCTACCTTGGAGGGAGCTGATCCCACAGGAATGTGGGTGCAGTTTTTTCTATGAAAAAAAGCTATCAGCGCTTCCCCACAGTTACAGAATGATACAAGATTAAGGCTAGTCCTCAGATGCTTGTTTTATTCATTTCTGATTTAACTGATTTCTTCCTGTGTCTGGTACTAGTTGTGAGAATTACAATTATACAAGAAAAAAGGTGCTGATACTTTGCACTGTTGATTACCATCAGAAAGAAAGCACTTTATATATATTTTTTAACTCGGTAGTGGGAGATGAGCAGTGAATGCATGCTCCTTTTCCCTGTGACACAGGCAGGGCTGCCAGCAGGGGGGACTGACAGTGAAGGGGGTCCACCCCCACCCATGGCTCATATCCCTTGGCTAGTAGTGGTGCTAGTACTGGGCTACTGTCACCTCCCATGGTGTTTCTACCAGTGAGTGCATTCTGGCTAGGGCACTGTGAGTGTGGGCAAATAAAGAGGTGCAGGGGGAGCTCCACACATTCAATCCTGCCAATTGCAGCCTTCACTCCACCGGGTACCTGAAGCTCCACCCACTCATGGGGGTCTTACGCCCTGGAACCATAGTCATGTCCACTACCTCGTGACGTGTGAAGCCCCACCACCAGCCAATCAACACTTCTGACCTCCATAAACTCTGTATGTTTACCCCCCTTGCCCAAAGCTCCACTAATCCTGATGGATACTATAACCCTTACCTCCATCCAACTGAAGTTATAAAGCAGAGCCGGTCGACCAGAGCCGGCCCTAGGCATAGGCAAACTAGGCAAATGCCTAGAGCATTTGGCATGCCTAGGGGCACAAGCAGCTCCTGCTGATTAAAATGATATGTAGCATGCCTATATTCCGTGTGTGACTGTGGCTATTTCTGTATATGAAATGTTATGTGGAAATCACTACAACATAGCATTTTGTATGCAGATACAGCCACAGTGTATGTTTATAAGGACATTAATAATGTGTGTCATATGTGTAAGGGGCATTACTGTGTGGGGGATTATGTGTATAAATGCATTACTAATGTGTTGCATTATGTGTATAAGGTGCTCTACTATGTGGTGTAACGTATAGAAAGAGCACTACTGTGTGGTCTAATGTGAATAAAGAGCAATATGGTGTGGTGTAATGTGAATAAGGAGCAATACTGTGTGATGTAATGTGAATAAGGAGCACTACTGTGAATAGTAATGTATATAAGGTAAAGTTGTACTACTGTGTGATGTAATGTGAATAAGGGACTGTATTGCATGATGAAATGATGAAATGTGATGAAATGTGAATAAAGTTGCAGTACTGTGTGGCTATGCCCCTTACCAGCAAGAACATGCCCCTTTTTAGGCTGTGCGCCGAATGTGTGCACTGTTCCTATATAAAATATAGGGGGTAGGAACACCAAAATGAAGACTGCTATGGGTGAGGAGTGATGGTGCTTGGAAAGGGTGCAGTGTCAGAGGCGGAACTAGCGGTGGTGCTAGGGGGCACCAGCCAAAATTTTGCCTAGGGCATCATATTGGTTAAGGCCGGCTCTGCGGTCGACCGCCTGTGGACAGGAGCCTAGTGTAAGGGTAGTGGATAATGAAACTGGTACTACTAAGTTCATATACTGTATATGTATATTTATATGTATACTGTATGTATGTATATATTTGTCTTCTGGACCATGTTGTGTATTATCTAACATGTCCTTGTGGTAAACTATACGTCAGCAAGACGATAAGGACGTTCAGAGAACGAATGAACCAGCACCGTTCCTCCATTCATCTGGCTTATGCAAGTGGTAAGATGGACAAGCCTGTTGCGTCACATTTTCTGCAAATGAAACAAAAATCGTCCACACTACGGTATATGATTATTGACTGGATTCCTCCGTTGCAACGTGGGGGTGACAGGGGTACACTCCTATTGAAACGTGAAGCCTATTGGATCCATTCTCTTGGGACATTAGCACCAAAGGGATTAAATGAACAGAATCCTTTAAATATTTTTTTGTGATTTTTTTGTGATTTTTTTCTGGTTAGGGGATTCGAGTCTGTTGGGGTCAATTCCCATGGTACACCCATTGATCCAGCCCTATGCGTATATCTTTTTGCATAGTTGTATATGTATGTATTTGTATGTTGTGTTTGTCTTGTTCATTAATGTATGTTTTTATGTATAATTTACACCTTATGTTTAAGTGGCAGTGTGGAGCTGCTTATGGCAGTCCAGCCTTCACAACGTGATTTACTATATATAATGGGGTTTATGGTGTAATTAGTACACTATATGGTCTTAAAGTATTATACCTGAATATGGTTCCCAGTGTGGGTTTAAATATAAATATCACTGTGTGGGCATGTATGCCCTGATCTGCATGACTATCATGTCCGCATTATGTGGGTCAAGTCTACACCACTTCCGCCTTTTGCGCTCCACAGCGGGACCAGCTGATAAGAAATGACGCGCATTGGCGGAAGTGGGTGCGTTCCAGCTACAGCGGCATGCGTTCCACTTGTGGATCACAGCCGCTTGTTAGTGTATTCTGCAGTTCAAATGTAAGTATTCGTGTGGTGATTTATTCTAATATGCCGGTTATATAGAAGAGACTATGCCTGATAGTAGTGAGCATTCTGCACACACTGGGAGTGCTTCAACTGTGAGTTCAAGGTAGTGATTGATTGATTGATTGATTGATTGATTGTTGGGCGTGGCTGGGCTGGTATATGTAGTTCCACAGGGACAGGTAGTTTGGTCGTGACTTTGCCTGCTGTTACACTGGTCTTGACAAAGGTCCTGTGGGGGACCGAAACGTTGACCCTGAACATGCTGTCATCACTGATATGAGGTTGGATTAAAATTGCTTTCTTTATTAAGAAGTCTGGTGAGTGCATCCTCTTCTACATGTATATATATATATTAGAGATGTGCATCGGAAATTTTTCGGGTTTTGTGTTTTGGTTTTGGATTCGGTTCCGCGGCCGTGTTTTGGATTCGGACGCATTTTGGCAAAACCTCCCTGAAAATTTTTTGTCGGATTCGGGTGTGTTTTGGATTTGGGTGTTTTTTTTCAAAAACCCCTCAAAAACAGCTTAAATCATAGAATTTGGGGGTAATTTTGATCCTATCGTATTATTAACCTCAATAACCATAATTTCCACTCATTTCCAGTCTATTCTAAACACCTCACACATCACAATATTATTTTTAGTCCTAAAATTTGCACCGAGGTCGCTGGATGACTAAGCTAAGCGACCCAAGTGGGCGGCACAAACACCTGGCCCATCTAGAAGGAATTATTCGTTCTAATCAATGGTATTATTGGTTCAAATCACTGGAAGAAAATGACAAAATCACTGGAATTAAATGGCAGTAATGTCGGGAATTATATCAAATGGCAGTACCACTGGACATATACGGAAGTGTCAGACAGGATGGCAGTTAAAAAATAGTCCCCAAACAGCACATTATGCAAAGAAAAGAGAAAAAGAGGTGCACTGTGGTCGCTGGATGGCTAAGCTAAGCGACACAAACACCTCAATATCACAGGAATTATTCGTTCTAATCAATGGTATTATTGGTCCAAATCACTGGAAGAAAATGACAAAATCACAGGAATTATTCGTTCTAATCAATGGTATTATTGGTCCAAATCACTGGAAGAAAATGACAAAATCACTGGAATTATTTGGCAAGATCACTGTAATTAATAATTATAAATCACTGATATTAATTGGTAAAATCTCGCTATCGCCTGCCTAGTGAAGTGGAATCTAGATGGGATTTTGTACCGAGGACACAATAACTTCATCAATTGTCTAAATCCCAATGCACTAATGGCGGAAAACGGGCGCACGTCTAACAGTGCACTGATTATATTGAGAACTGATTACACTGATCACTGATTATACTGAGCACTGATTTTACTGAGCACTGATTTTACTGAGCACTGATTATACTGATCACTGATTTTACTGAGCAATGATTTTACTGAGCACTCATTTTACTGAGCACTGATTATACTGATCATTGATTTTACTGAGCACTGATTTTACTGAGCACTGATTTTACTGAGCACTGATTATACTGATCACTGATTTTACTGAGCACTGATTTTACTGAGCACTGATTATACTGATCACTGATTTTACTGAGCACTGATTTTACTGAGCACTGATTATACTGATCACTGATTTTACTGAGCACTGATTTTACTGAGCACTGATTTTACTGAGCACTGATTATACTGATCACTGATTTTACTGAGCACTGATTTTACTGAGCACTGATTATACTGATCACTGATTTTACTGAGCACTGATTTTACTGAGCACTGATTTTACTGAGCACTGATTATACTGATCACTGATGATACTACGCACAACTGACACTGAGCAGCGAGAAAAGCACTGGACTATTGTACTGTAGTATACTGGTCACCACAATGCAGCACTGACACTGAGCACAGATATTAAGCACTGATCAGGATACTAGAAGTGACACGGTGCAGCAAGATAACGCTATGGCCTACTGTACTGTACAACTATATACTGGTGGTCACCACAATGCTGCACTGTACTACTATATATACTGCTCACAAAAATGCAGCACATATATGGAATGGATACTTGTAGTGACACGGAGCTGCAAGATACAGCAATGGCCTACTGTACTGTACAACTATATACTGTTGGTCACCAAAATGCTGCACTGTACTACTATATATACTGCTCACAATCAGCACAGATATGGATACTTGCAGTGACACGGAGCTGCAAGATACAGCAATGGCCTACTGTACTGTACAACTATATACTGTTGGTCACCAAAATGCTGCACTGTACTACTATATATACTGCTCACAAAAATGCAGCACAGATATGGAATGGATACTTGCAGTGACACGGAGCTGCAAGATACAGCAATGGCCTTCTGTACTGAACAACTATATACTGGTAGTCACAAAAATGCTGCACTGTACTACTATATATACTGCTCACAAAAATGCAGTACAGATATGGAATGGATACTTGCAGTGACACAGAGCTGCAAGATACAGCAATGGCCTACTGTACTGTACAACTATATACTGTTGGTCACCAAAATGCTGCACTGTACTACTATATATACTGCTCACAATCAGCACAGATATGGATACTTGCAGTGACACGGAGCTGCAAGATACAGCAATGGCCTACTGTACTGTACTACTATATATTGTTGGTCACCAAAATGCTGCACTGTACTACTATATATACTGCTCACAAAAATGCAACACAGATATGGAATGGATACTTGCAGTGACACAGAGCTGCAAGATACAGCAATGGCCTACTGTACTGTACAACTATATACTGTTGGTCACCAAAATGCTGCACTGTACTACTATATATACTGCTCACAAAAATGCAGCACAGATATGGAATGGATACTTGCAGTGACACGGAGCTGCAAGATACAGCAATGGCCTACTATACTGTACAACTATATACTGTTGGTCACCAAAATGCAGCACACTGAGCACAGATATTTGCAGCACACTGAGCACATATATATATTTTCAGGCAGAGAACGTAGATATTTGCAGCACACTGAGCACAGATATTTGCAGCACACTGAGCACAGATATGGAGCTTTTCAGGCAGAGAACGTAGATATTTGCAGCACACTGAGCACAGATATTTGCAGCACACTGAGCACAGATATTTGCAGCACACTGATCACAGATATGGAGCTTTTCAGGCAGAGAATGTAGCCACGTCCTCTCCGTTCAATCTCCAATGCACGAGTGAAAATGGCGGCGACGCGCGGCTCTTTATATAGAATACGAAACTCACGAGAATCCGACAGCGGGATGATGACGTTCGGCCGCGTTCGGGTTAACCGAGCAAGGCGGGAAGATCCAAGGCTGCCTCGGACCCGTGTAAAATAGGTGAAGTTCGGGGGGGTTCAGATCTCAACGAACCGAACCCGCTCATCTCTAATATATATATATATATATATATATATATATAATTATATTGATGTTTGGTTCTATTATGATTCCTATACCTGCATGTTATATGTCCCTGTGTGCAGCGTGTTCTATGCCTGCTTGTTATATGTGCCTGTGTGCAGTATGTCCTATACCTGCATGTTATATGTGTCTGTGTGCAGTTTGTCTTATATCTGCATGTTATATGTGTCTGTGTGCAGTATGTCCTATACCTGCATGTTATATGTGTCTGTGTACAGTATGTTCAATACCTGCAAGTTATATGTGTCTGTGTGCAGTATGTCCTATACCTGTTTGTTATATGTGTCTGTGTGCAGTATGTCCTATACCTGCATGTTATATGTGTCTGTGTGCAGTATGTTTTATACCTGCATATTATATGTGTCTGTGTGCAGTATGTCCTATACCTGCATGTTATATGTGTCTGTGTACAGTATGTTCTATACCTGCATGTTATATGTGTCTGTGTGCATTATGTCCTATACCTGCATGTTATATGTGTCTGTGTACAGTATGTCCTATACCTGCATATTATATGTGTCTGTGTGCAGTATGTCCTATACCTGCATGTTATGTGTCTGTGTGCAGTATGTCCTATACCTGCATGTTATATGTGTCTGTGTGCAGTATGTCCTATACCTGCATGTTATATGTGTCTGTGTGCATTATGTCCTATACCTGCATGTTATATGTGTCTGTGTACAGTATGTCCTATACCTGCATATTATATGTGTCTGTGTGCAGTATGTCCTATACCTGCATGTTATGTGTCTGTGTGCAGTATGTCCTATACCTGCATGTTATATGTGTCTGTGTGCAGTATGTCCTATACCTGCATGTTATATGTGTCTGTGTGCAGTATGTCCTATACCTGCATATTAAATGTGTCTGTGTGCAGTATGTCCTATACCTGCATGTTATATGTGGCTGTGTGCAGCGTGTTCTATACCTACATGTTATAAGTGACTGCCACAGCCTTTCTGCAGGGTATGTGTGTGTGGGGGGGCTTGCCTATTTTGTAAGTCCCATGCCCCGCAATTTCTGAAGCCAGCACTGGACACAGGTGGATGCTGAACTGCAAGGCACTGCCTGCCAGAATTGCAGAGGGGGCACTTATTGGAGGTCATTGGCAGATAGGTAGGTATTGCTGAATGGCTACATAACATTGCTATATAGTGCATAGATGTGATGTGATATATAGTGGTAATTACCGGTAGCCACTTCATGTTTTTTAAAGCAGCAATAATTTAAGAGACAAAACCACCTGGTTTTGGCTTTTAAATGATTCCTGCTTCAATAAAATAGACAAAGTTGCCGGAATTGTGCTAATGCCTGGATCTCTCAGACTACATTTCCCCCTATGTATATAATACACAGGTAGTGCTTAATAATACATATGACAGCAGTGAATATAGATGAATAATATTTAATAAAAATGTATAAACCTCCCGGGGGTATATATAGTATATATAAAATGCACTTAACAGACATATAAAAAATACCATGGTATATCTCACAGAATAAATTAAAAAAATACAGAATTTAATGAAATGAGATAGCCTATTCGCTAAATGAATAGAACTTAAAGTGCTTGGTCAGCCGTCCATAGGGAAACAACAGCGGCACTTAGATTTAATACAGTCTTCCAGATCCGCTAGTATATCACTTGAGTAAATTAATTTAGCCAGATATAAACGTGTGATCTTACCACTGAGCACATAAGTGGCTTAATAGCCTCCAAATTAATCCTTGGTGTGTGGTAATCAGCGCAGCGGCTGGAAGCAGTTGCCGGGCAATGGGAGATATGATGGGTTGTGAGAGCGCTAGCAGGTCTGAGCACTTCCGTCTCAAGCTGATGACCACCGGAGGCTGAAATGAACAGAGCTCCGTAGGGCAGTAGTGTCTGGCTATAGTTGTTATTAGCCATGGGTCCGGCACCAGTATATCAATAAAGTGAATTTCTCTATCGTCCTAGTGGATGCTGGGGTTCCTGAAAGGACCATGGGGAATAGCGGCTCCGCAGGAGACAGGGCACAAAAAGTAAAGCTTTTTCCGATCAGGTGGTGTGCACTGGCTCCTCCCCCTATGACCCTCCTCCAGACTCCAGTTAGATTTTTGTGCCCGGCCGAGAAGGGTGCAATCTAGGTGGCTCTCCTAAAGAGCTGCTTAGAAAAAGTTTAGCTAGGTTTTTTATTTTACAGTGATTCCTGCTGGCAACAGGATCACTGCAGCGAGGGACTGAGGGGAGAAGGAGTCAACTCACCTGCGTGCAGGATGGATTGGCTTCTTGGCTACTGGACATCAAGCTCCAGAGGGACGATCACAGGTACAGCCTGGATGGTCACCGGAGCCACGCCGCCGGCCCCCTTGCAGATGCTGAAGTCAGAAGAGGTCCAGAATCGGCGGCTGAAGACTCCTGCAGTCTTCAAAAGGTAGCGCACAGCACTGCAGCTGTGCGCCATTTTCCTCTCAGCACACTTCACACGGCAGTCACTGAGGGTGCAGGGCGCTGGGAGGGGGGCGCCCTGGGAGGCAAATGATTACCTATAAAGGCTAAAAATACCTCACATATAGCCCTAGAGGCTATATGGAGATATTTAACCCCTGCCTAATTTTTCTAAATAGCGGGAGACGAGCCCGCCAGAAAAGGGGCGGGGCCTATCTCCTCAGCACACGGCGCCATTTCCTCTCACAGCTCCGCTGGTCAGGACGGCTCCCAAGTCTCTCCCCTGCACTGCACTACAGAAACAGGGTAAAACAGAGAGGGGGGGGCACATTTATGGCGATAGTTTGATATAACAAAGCAGCTATAAGGGAGCACTTATTATAAGGCTATCCCTGATATATATATAGCGCTTTTGGTGTGTGCTGGCAAACTCTCCCTCTGTCTCCCCAAAGGGCTAGTGGGTCCTGTCTTCGTTAGGAGCATTCCCTGTGTGTCTGCTGTGTGTCGGTACGTGTGTGTCGACATGTATGAGGACGATATTGGTGTGGAGGCGGAGCAATTGCCAAATATGAGGATGTCACCCCCTAGGGAGTCGACACCAGAATGGATGCCTTTATTTATGGAACTACGGGATAGTGTCAACACGCTAAAGCAGTCGTTTGACGACATGAGGCGGCCGGACAATCAATTAGTGCCTGTCCAGGCGACTCAAACACCGTCAGGGGCTGTGAAACGCCCTTTGCCTCAGTCGGTCGACACAGACCCAGACACAGGCGATGACTCCAGTGGTGACGGTGACGAATCAACCGTATTTTCCAGTAGGGCCACACGTTATATGATTTTGGCAATGAAGGAGGCGTTACATTTAGCTGATACTACAGGTACCACTAAACAGGGTATTATGTGGGGTATGAAAAAACTACCTATAGTTTTTCCTGAATCAGAAGAATTAAATGACGTGTGTAATGAAGCGTGGGTTGCCCCTGATAAAAAGCTGATAATTTCAAAGAAATTATTGGCATTATACCCTTTCCCGCCAGAGGTTAGGGAGCGCTGGGAAACACCTCCTAGGGTGGACAAGGCGCTAACACGCTTATCTAAACAAGTGGCGTTACCCTCTCCTGAGACGGCCGCACTTAAAGATCCATCAGATAGGAGGATGGAAAATATCCAAAAAAGTATATACACACATGCAGGTGTTATACTACGACCAGCTGTAGCGACTGCCTGGATGGGCAGTGCTGGGGTAGTTTGGTCAGAGTCCCTGATTGAAAATATTGATACCCTGGACAGGGACAATATTTTACTGTCGTTAGAACAAATAAAGGATGCATTTCTTTATATGCGTGATGCACAGAGGGATATCTGCACACTGGCATCACGGGTAAGTGCTATGTCCATTTCGGCCAGAAGAGCTTTATGGACGCGACAGTGGACAGGCGATGCGGATTCAAAACGGCATATGGAAGTTTTGCCGTATAAAGGGGAGGAGTTATTTGGAGTCGGTCTATCAGATTTGGTGGCCACGGCTACAGCCGGGAAATCCACCTTTCTACCTCAAGTCACTCCCCAACAGAAAAAGGCACCGACTTTTCAACCGCAGCCCTTTCGTTCCTTTAAAAATAAGAGAGCAAAGGGCTATTCATATCTGCCACGAGGCAAAGGTCGAGGGAAGAGACAGCAACACGCAGCTCCTTCCCAGGAACAGAAGCCCTCCCCGGCTTCTACAAAAGCCTCAGCATGACGCTGGGGCTTCTCAAGCGGACTCGGGGACGGTGGGCGGTCGTCTCAAAAATTACAGCGCGCAGTGGGCTCACTCGCAGGTAGATCCCTGGATCCTGCAGATAATATCTCAAGGGTACAGGTTGGAATTAGAGACGGATCCACCTCGCCGTTTCCTGAAGTCTGCTTTACCAACGTCCCCCTCCGAAAGGGAGACGGTTTTGGAAGCCATTCACAAGCTGTACTCTCAGCAGGTGATAGTCAAGGTACCTCTTCTACAACAAGGGAAGGGGTATTATTCCACTCTTTTTGTGGTACCGAAGCCGGATGGCTCGGTAAGGCCTATTCTAAATCTGAAGTCCTTGAACCTGTACATAAAGAAGTTCAAGTTCAAAATGGAGTCACTCAGAGCAGTGATAGCGAACCTGGAAGAGGGGGACTTTATGGTATCCTTGGACATCAAGGATGCGTATCTCCACGTTCCAATTTACCCCTCACACCAGGGGTACCTCAGGTTCGTTGTACAAAACTGTCACTATCAGTTTCAGACGCTGCCGTTCGGATTGTCCACGGCACCTCGGATCTTTACAAAGGTAATGGCCGAGATGATGATTCTTCTTCGAAGAAAAGGCGTATTAATTATCCCATACTTGGACGATCTCCTAATAAGGGCGAGGTCCAGAGAACAGCTAGAGATGGGATTAGCACTGTCTCAAGAAGTGCTAAAACAGCACGGGTGGATTCTGAATATTCCAAAATCCCAGTTAATGCCGACAACTCGTCTGCTGTTCCTAGGGATGATTCTGGACACGGTTCAGAAAAAGGTTTTTCTCCCGGAGGAAAAAGCCAAGGAGTTATCCGAGCTTGTCAGGAACCTCCTAAAACCAGGAAAGGTGTCTGTACATCAATGCACAAGAGTCCTGGGAAAAATGGTGGCTTCTTACGAAGCAATTCCATTCGGCAGATTCCACGCAAGAATTTTCCAAAGGGATCTGTTGGACAAATGGTCAGGGTCGCATCTTCAGATGCACCTACGGATAACCCTGTCTCCAAGGACAAGGGTGTCTCTTCTGTGGTGGTTGCAGAGTCCTCATCTATTGGAGGGCCGCAGATTCGGCATACAGGATTGGATCCTGGTGACCACGGACGCCAGCCTGAGAGGCTGGGGAGCAGTCACACAAGGAAGAAACTTCCAGGGAGTTTGGACAAGCCTGGAAACGTCTCTTCACATAAACATTCTGGAACTAAGAGCAATATACAATGCTCTAAGCCAGGCAGAACCTCTGCTTCAGGGAAAACCGGTGTTGATCCAGTCGGACAACATCACGGCAGTCGCCCATGTGAACAGACAGGGCGGCACAAGAAGCAGGAGTGCAATGGCAGAAGCTGCAAGGATTCTTAGCTGGGCAGAGAATCATGTGATAGCACTGTCAGCAGTGTTCATCCCGGGAGTGGACAACTGGGAAGCAGACTTCCTCAGCAGACACGATCTTCACCCGGGAGAGTGGGGACTTCATCCAGAAGTCTTCCACATGCTGGTAACCCGTTGGGAAAGACCAATGGTGGACATGATGGCGTCTCGCCTCAACAAAAAACTGGACAGGTATTGCGCCAGGTCAAGAGATCCGCAGGCAATAGCTGTGGACGCGCTGGTAACGCCTTGGGTGTACCAGTCGGTGTATGTGTTTCCTCCTCTGCCTCTCATACCAAAAGTATTGAGAATTATACGGCAAAGAGGCGTAAGAACGATACTAGTGGTTCCGGATTGGCCAAGAAGGACTTGGTACCCGGAACTTCAAGAGATGATCACGGAAGATCCGTGGCCTCTACCTCTAAGGAGGGACTTGCTTCAGCAGGGTCCCTGTCTGTTTCAAGACTTACCGCGGCTGCGTTTGACGGCATGGCGGTTGAACGCCGGATCCTAATGGAAAAAGGCATGCCGGAAGAAGTCATTCCTACTTTGATTAAAGCAAGGAAAGAAGTAACCGTGCAACATTATCACCGAATTTGGCGAAAATATGTTGCGTGGTGCGAAGATCGGAGTGCTCCGACGGAGGAATTTCAACTGGGTCCATTCCTACATTTCCTGCAATCAGGATTGCCTATGGGTCTCAAATTGGGATCTATTAAGGTTCAAATTTCGGCCCTGTCGATTTTCTTTCAAAAAGAATTGGCTTCAGTCCCTGAAGTCCAGACCTTTGTTAAGGGAGTGCTGCATATACAGCCCCCTGTGGTGCCTCCAGTGGCACCGTGGGATCTCAATGTAGTTTTGGATTTTCTAAAATCTCATTGGTTTGAAACACTAAATAAGGTGGATTTGAAATATCTCACTTGGAAAGTGACCATGCTTCTAGCCCTGGCTTCTGCCAGGAGAGTGTCAGAATTGGCAGCTTTATCTTACAAAAGCCCATATCTGATTTTCCATTCGGACAGGGCAGAACTGCGGACTCGTCCGCATTTTCTCCCTAAGGTGGTGTCAGCATTTCATCTGAACCAGCCTATTGTAGTGCCTGCGGCTACAAGTGACTTGGAGGACTCCAAGTTACTGGACGTTGTCAGAGCATTAAAAATATATATTGCAAGAACAGCTGGAGTCAGAAAATCTGACTCGTTGTTTATATTGTATGCACCCAACAAGATGGGTGCTCCTGCGTCTAAGCAGACGATTGCTCGTTGGATCTGTAGCACAATCCAACTGGCACATTCTGTGGCAGGCCTGCCACAGCCTAAATCTGTAAAGGCCCACTCCACAAGGAAGGTGGGCTCATCTTGGGCGGCTGCCCGAGGGGTCTCGGCATTACAACTTTGCCGAGCAGCTACGTGGTCAGGGGAGAACACGTTTGTAAAATTTTACAAATTTGATACTCTGGCTAAGGAGGACCTGGAGTTCTCTCATTCGGTGCTGCAGAGTCATCCGCACTCTCCCGCCCGTTTGGGAGCTTTGGTATAATCCCCATGGTCCTTTCAGGAACCCCAGCATCCACTAGGACGATAGAGAAAATAAGATTTTACTTACCGATAAATCTATTTCTCGGAGTCCGTAGTGGATGCTGGGCGCCCATCCCAAGTGCGGATTATCTGCATAAATTGTACATAGTTATTGTTAACTAATTCGGGTTATTGTTGTAGGAAGCCATCTTTCAGAGGCTCCGCTGTTATCATACTGTTAACTGGGTTTAGATCACAAGTTGTACGGTGTGATTGGTGTGGCTGGTATGAGTCTTACCCGGGATTCAAAATCCTCCCTTATTGTGTACGCTCGTCCGGGCACAGTACCTAACTGGAGTCTGGAGGAGGGTCATAGGGGGAGGAGCCAGTGCACACCACCTGATCGGAAAAAGCTTTACTTTTTGTGCCCTGTCTCCTGCGGAGCCGCTATTCCCCATGGTCCTTTCAGGAACCCCAGCATCCACTACGGACTCCGAGAAATAGATTTATCGGTAAGTAAAATCTTATTATTCAGCGTCCACCGGGAATAGTGTAGTACACCTGTAACCTTCACGCATATCGCTGCACAGCAGGGCAGCTTTTTCAAGTTACTTAAAGTCAAATACAATTAATTCCAAGTCCTCAATTTCTGTTCATCATCAAGTTCTTGATGTTCTCTAAGAATGTTGTACCCACAGCAAAACTATCACATACCAGAAGGGTAACACAAACCCCAAGTAGAAATACAAATAAAACAGAACAGCACTATTTACTGCATTTTGGGGGTAATTCTGAGTTGATCGCAGCAGGAACTTTGTTAGCAGTTGGGCAAAACCATGTGCACTGCAGGGGAGGCAGATATAACATGTGCAGAGAGAGTTAGGTTTGGTGGGTTATTTTGTTTCTGTGCAGGGTAAATACTGGCTGCTTTATTTTTACACTGCAATTCAGATTGCAGATTGAACACACCACACCCAAATCTAACTCTCTCTGCACATGTTATATCTGCCTCCCCTGCAGTACACATGGTTTTGCCCAACTGCTAACAAAGTTCCTGCTGCGATCAACTCAGAATGACCCCCTTTGGGGGTCATTCCAAGTTATTCGCTCGTTGCCGATTTTCGCAACGGAGCGATTAAGGTGAAAATGCGCATGCGCATGGTACGCAGTGCGCATGCGCTATGTATTTTAGCACAAAACTTTGTAGATTTACTCACGTCAGAACGAAGAATTTTCATCGTTGAAGTGAATGGAGTGTGATTGACAGGAAGTGTGTGTTTCTGGGCGGAAACTGACCATTTTCTGGGAGTGTGCGGAAAAACGTAGGCGTGCCAGGATGAAACGCGGGAGTGTCTGGAGAAACGGGGGAGTGGCTGACCAAACGCAGGGCGTGTTTGTGACGTCAAACCAGGAACGAAACGGGCTGAGCTGATCGCAGTGTAGGAGTAAGTCTCGAGCTACTCAGAAACTGCTAAGAAATTTCTATTCGCAATTCTGCTAATCTTTCGTTCGCAATTCTGCTAAGCTAAGATACACTCCCAGAGGGCGGCGGCCTAGCGTGTTCAATGCTGCTAAAATCTGCTAGCGAGCGAACAACTCGGAATGACCCCCTTTATGCGGACATAAAAGTGTACTTTATTGTTTTAGAATTTTTTTGTGTCATTTGATTTTTAATTCTGGGATTGCACTTTAAATATAAAATATGTTAATTCAGGTCATGGCTATAGCTAATCGTAATGCATTGCTAGAGTTATAATTGTCATGAAGAAGTGTTGAAACTGCTTATGCAATTATTAGCTCTCCTGTATTGCTTTAAGAACATTTACAATTTTCCACATAACTTTGGCCCTTGAAACATCATTACCATGTCATCCAGTACTTTATTCTTGACAAACAAACACTTCTTAAGAGTGCAAAACAAATTGTGCTGCAACTCAACAATCATGAATGGTAGATGGGAATTATTTCTATAATACAAACAACTTTAAAGTTGTATTATTAATTACTAAATTGGCCTATCTCACATATGGTTAAGTAATGTTAGAAATGATAAACACATAAATGATACAGCACTGGGAAGAAACGCTGGTGTCCTGCATAATAAAGATGGTAAATAAATCCTCTAGCATGCTCCTATATGCCCTGGGTGCTGGATGTGGTTATAATCAGACTCATAAGATTGTTATCTGAGTGATTCGAGAAGTCCGCCAACTGTGCTCTCACAACACTGCTCTGCATTCACTTTCTCTCTGAGCAGCATAGGAGACAGAGGGGGTAATTCTGAGTTGATTGCAGCAGGAACTTTGTTAGCAGTTGGGCAAAACCATGTGCACTGCAGGGGAGGCAGATATAACATGTGCAGAGAGAGTTAGATTTGGGTGGGGTGTGTTCAATCTGCAATCTAATTTGCAGTGTAAAAATAAAGCAGCCAGTATTTACCATGCACAGAAACAAAATAACCCACCCAAATCCAACTCTTTCTGCACATGTTATATCTGCCTCCCCTGCAGTGCACATGGTTTTGCCCAACTGCTAACAAAATTCCTGCTGCGATCAACTTGGAATTACCCCCAGAGTGCGCAGGGAGCAGTACAGCAGCAGAAGGCTGCCTCGCTGAGTGAAAAAGATGATAAGGCTGAAGAGAGTGGTGAGGAGACAGTGAGAGCTTTGGAAAGACAGTGAGACATAGAGAGAGTGGGCAATGACATATGAGATATGGAGGCTTTAGTAAACATTTAAAATCTGTGACACCCCCCTGAAATTATGTAACTGAAGAAGTGGTGTGGCTGCACAATTACCATTAAGGGTGGAATTCTATAAGCGCAGATGCTGTTTTGTCCAATTAAAATGGCCGGAGTTCACGATTAATGATGGTCATTATCACGTTATCCAATTAGAGGCCATTTTGATCCGCAGAAACTGGACCCGCAATTGCTCAAAAACACATGTGGGTCCCCGTTCCCATGTGTTACTGCGGCTCCAGCGGCCCCTTATCACGTATTATGCTTCAGGTGCCTGAAACACCCAAAGCATAATCCCCGATAAGTGATGGCATCAGGAGAAAAGGATGCCGGCATCGGGGTTAATAGGACTTAGGATAGGAGCATCTCTCAAGCAATTGGTGAGGGAGCCCACGCGCAAAGACTCAATATTAGATTAATTCTATATGTGGGTGAGCACCTGGGATCCAGTGATTATCAAGCAGTATGACTCTAGTAGTGCCAAAGGGGAAGCCAGGGGTATCCCCAGGTAAGCTGGCTCTCAGATGCTGTAGGTGCCATTACCATGTGGCCTTACACTGGGAATTTAACCCAGATATATATATGTAATTATTTATGGGGTGGGTGTGGGGTGCAGTGGCCCCTGTGTCGGTATGGGTGGGCTGCTGCAGGTCGGCACACCCTAACACTTTATTAACACTTATTATTTTTCCTATCACTTTGTATATATTATTTTAATCACACCACTTACATAGCACTTCTGTGCTTCTTATTAACCCCTATTAATTTTCACCTGTGTGCTGACCTGGGGTGGCCGACCTGTGCCGACATTGTGGGGTCCTGCACCCCAGGCCCATACCTAGTATTAGGGACCCCCAGTGACGGAGAAGCCTTGTCGATCGGCCTGGGGGCTTAACCCTATATCTGCAGATATACGCAACTAAGATCTCCGTATTATCTGACTATTATTATATAGTAATATTATTCACTCGGTGTGCATTAGGGAACACAGTTTTTTTCCTACACAGAATTACCCCTCCCCTTTTAGCACCTGAGTGACATTACAATCTGATTGAGCAGCTTTCCACCTTGTGTATTGTATATAGAGAGGCACAAATGGGTCAGCATTAGGAGGGATTGCTGACTCTAGTAGTGCCAAAGGGGAAGCCAGGGGTATCCCCAGGTAAGCTGGCTCTCAGATGCTGTAGGTGCCATTACCATGTGGCCTTACACTGGGAATTTAACCCAGATATATATATATATATGTAATTATTTATGGGGTGGGTGTGGGGTGCAGTGGCCCCTGTGTCGGTATGGGTGGGCTGCTGCAGGTCGGCACACCCTAACACTTTATTAACACTTATTATTTTTCCTATCACTTTGTATATATTATTTTAATCACACCACTTACATAGCACTTCTGTGCTTCTTATTAACCCCTATTAATTTTCACCTGTGTGCTGACCTGGGGTGGCCGACCTGTGCCGACATTGTGGGGTCCTGCACCCCAGGCCCATACCTAGTATTAGGGACCCCCAGTGACGGAGAAGCCTTGTCGATCGGCCTGGGGGCTTAACCCTATATCTGCAGATATACGCAACTAAGATCTCCGTATTATCTGACTATTATTATATAGTAATATTATTCACTCGGTGTGCATTAGGGAACACAGTTTTTTTCCTACACAGAATTACCCCTCCCCTTTTAGCACCTGAGTGACATTACAATCTGATTGAGCAGCTTTCCACCTTGTGTATTGTATATAGAGAGGCACAAATGGGTCAGCATTAGGAGGGATTGCTGACTCTAGTAGTGCCAAAGGGGAAGCCAGGGGTATCCCCAGGTAAGCTGGCTCTCAGATGCTGTAGGTGCCATTACCATGTGGCCTTACACTGGGAATTTAACCCAGATATATATATGTAATTATTTATGGGGTGGGTGTGGGGTGCAGTGGCCCCTGTGTCGGTATGGGTGGGCTGCTGCAGGTCGGCACACCCTAACACTTTATTAACACTTATTATTTTTCCTATCACTTTGTATATATTATTTTAATCACACCACTTACATAGCACTTCTGTGCTTCTTATTAACCCCTATTAATTTTCACCTGTGTGCTGACCTGGGGTGGCCGACCTGTGCCGACATTGTGGGGTCCTGCACCCCAGGCCCATACCTAGTATTAGGGACCCCCAGTGACGGAGAAGCCTTGTCGATCGGCCTGGGGGCTTAACCCTATATCTGCAGATATACGCAACTAAGATCTCCGTATTATCTGACTATTATTATATAGTAATATTATTCACTCGGTGTGCATTAGGGAACACAGTTTTTTTTCCTACACAGAATTACCCCTCCCCTTTTAGCACCTGAGTGACATTACAATCTGATTGAGCAGCTTTCCACCTTGTGTATTGTATATAGAGAGGCACAAATGGGTCAGCATTAGGAGGGATTGCTGACTCTAGTAGTGCCAAAGGGGAAGCCAGGGGTATCCCCAGGTAAGCTGGCTCTCAGATGCTGTAGGTGCCATTACCATGTGGCCTTACACTGGGAATTTAACCCAGATATATATATATATATGTAATTATTTATGGGGTGGGTGTGGGGTGCAGTGGCCCCTGTGTCGGTATGGGTGGGCTGCTGCAGGTCGGCACACCCTAACACTTTATTAACACTTATTATTTTTCCTATCACTTTGTATATATTATTTTAATCACACCACTTACATAGCACTTCTGTGCTTCTTATTAACCCCTATTAATTTTCACCTGTGTGCTGACCTGGGGTGGCCGACCTGTGCCGACATTGTGGGGTCCTGCACCCCAGGCCCATACCTAGTATTAGGGACCCCCAGTGACGGAGAAGCCTTGTCGATCGGCCTGGGGGCTTAACCCTATATCTGCAGATATACGCAACTAAGATCTCCGTATTATCTGACTATTATTATATAGTAATATTATTCACTCGGTGTGCATTAGGGAACACAGTTTTTTTCCTACACAGAATTACCCCTCCCCTTTTAGCACCTGAGTGACATTACAATCTGATTGAGCAGCTTTCCACCTTGTGTATTGTATATAGAGAGGCACAAATGGGTCAGCATTAGGAGGGATTGCTGACTCTAGTAGTGCCAAAGGGGAAGCCAGGGGTATCCCCCGGTAAGCTGGCTCTCAGATGCTGTAGGTGCCATTACCATGTGGCCTTACACTGGGAATTTAACCCAGATATATATATGTAATTATTTATGGGGTGGGTGTGGGGTGCAGTGGCCCCTGTGTCGGTATGGGTGGGCTGCTGCAGGTCGGCACACCCTAACACTTTATTAACACTTATTATTTTTCCTATCACTTTGTATATATTATTTTAATCACACCACTTACATAGCACTTCTGTGCTTCTTATTAACCCCTATTAATTTTCACCTGTGTGCTGACCTGGGGTGGCCGACCTGTGCCGACATTGTGGGGTCCTGCACCCCAGGCCCATACCTAGTATTAGGGACCCCCAGTGACGGAGAAGCCTTGTCGATCGGCCTGGGGGCTTAACCCTATATCTGCAGATATACGCAACTAAGATCTCCGTATTATCTGACTATTATTATATAGTAATATTATTCACTCGGTGTGCATTAGGGAACACAGTTTTTTTTCCTACACAGAATTACCCCTCCCCTTTTAGCACCTGAGTGACATTACAATCTGATTGAGCAGCTTTCCACCTTGTGTATGGTTTAGTATAAAGACAGGATCCAACTCCTGTCACAAAAACAAAGGTGTTGGATTTTAGAAATGCTGATTTCGCAAAAATGGGAATATGTTTAAGTGATTCATTGGCAGACTGGAGGAACTTGGAAGGAGTGCAGGAGAGGTGGGAAAAACTGAAAAGTGCAATACTAAGTGCAACAGACCTTTGTATCAAAAGGGTTTGGAAAAGCACCAGGAAAAGGAAGCCAGTGTGGTTCACAAAAGAAGTATCAACTAGTGTGAAAGCAAAAAAGATGGCTTTTAGGAAATACAAACAGACTCAAAATAATAACGACAAAGAGGTGTATCTTGACAGACGGAAGGATGCTAAAAAAGTGATTAGACATGCAAAGGCAGAAGCTGAGGACAAAATGGCCCAGTCAGTAGATAAAGGGGGCAACACTTGATTTAAGTATATAAGTGAAAGGAGAAAATCAAATGGAGGAATAATAAGACTTAAGACAGAGAGTGAGCATTTGGTGGAGGGAGACAAGGCAATAACAGATCACATAAATAATTATTTTTTGCTCAGTATTTACTACAGAAGGAGAAGGGATGGGGCCACAGTTAAGTTGCAAGGACATTCATAAAAATAAGGTAGATGAAAGTACATTTACAGAGGAGAAGGTCCTAACAGAACTTTTAAAACTAAAAGTGGATAAATCAATGGGGCCAGATGGGATACATTCAAGGATACTCAAAGAGCTAAAAGATGTGCTGGTTACACCTTTAACAGAATGATTTAACCAGTCACTAAATACAGGTGCCATTGCAGAGGACTGGAAAACAGCAAATGTAGTTCCACTGCACAAAAGTGGAAGCAAGGAAGAAGCAAGTAACTGCAGACCAGTAAGCCTTACATCAGTAGTAGGGAAAGTAATGGAAAAACTATTAAAATAAAGAGTTGTGGAATATCTTAAATCAAACAGCTTACATGATAGAAGCTTTCAAATATATCAAGGGTCTTAACAGAGTTCAGGAGGGAAACATTCTTCAAAGGAAGAGAAGTATTAGAACTCGATGACATACACTGAGACTGGAGGGGGGGGAGGTTCAGGAGAAATGTAAGGAAAAATTACTTCACAGAAAGGGTAGTGAATAAGTGGAAAAGCCTCCCTTCAGAGGTGGTAGAGGCTAAGACTGTAGAGCAATTTAAACATGCTTGGGATAGGCATATGAATATCCTTACAAAGAATTAAGGTTCAAAAAGGGTTGAGATTACCTAAAGGATAAAAAAAGGGGCAGACTAGATGGGCCAAGTGGTTCTTATCTGCCATTAAATTCTATGTTTCTATGTCTTAGTAGAAGTTCACATACATGGCAGGATGTAATGGAGTCTGAGATTGATGGAAGTACGGGTTGCTGTCATTCTCAGATGTTTTTTTAAAGGGACAATCACATACAAGGCATGGTTTTGCTTTGTAAGCGATTGTCCATTAAAAAAAATATCTGAGCTCAGCTTGCAACCCGCACCTCTGGCGATTCCAGACTCCATTACATCCTCTGACAATGTGAATGGTAATGCTGTGTGGTGCTGTAAGGTCTTCCCATGACTGCTCTGTTAATGAACTATGGAGAGGAGCAGTGAGATATGGAGGAAGCCATAAGATATGGAGCTTTTATAGGTACTTAATTTTAAAAAGCGAAAATTGAGTTTAAATATATAGACAAGTGTGAAGAAGAATAGAAAGTGTAATAAAAATTGTACTGTGTATGAAATAGATCCATCTTATTGTTTAATAAATTATTCAAAAAAGAGAAAATGAACCTGTGTGTTGTATTCTTTTGCTATTGTCTAAAAGAATACATATGATTTATATAATATTTCAGTTTCTTTATAAAGACACTTTTCTTACTGTGTTATCATATGGACAGGGTTCAGATATGACCTCATGTGTTTACAAACATAGCTCTATGTTTTCATTATTTGTTTTCTCACTTGTATATTACTCAGAGTTGTTAATCTCTTTGCCGCTATTTTAAGAAATGGGTCCACCCATCACATACATATTTAGTGTCATGGTCAATGTAATTGTGTCCCTGCAAGATATTAATAGCCTCCCTTAATTATACATTCATATAACACTACCCTTTAGAGGGATAAAATCTGCTTTTTGACCAGAAGGGTAAAATTCATATGGGTAGCCTCCAGTTCTCATATGGTGTCAATACACTTATGGAGACGGGTATTGGTATATAGGTATCTTCCTAATTTCAATAAATAATACTGTAGCCAGAGAACATGATATTCTGTCCCCTAAACTCCTAGACCAGACTGTTCAGTGCACAGAACAATCCAGTTTCTTTTTTAAGCTTATAGTATTTGATTATTACACTGTGGCATGGAATTCTGGGATTTACATGTATAATCACTGTTGTCATGAGCTTATTATCTGTCTCTGCTTCTGCAGGGCAGATATACCAGAATGCATCTGGCAGTATGAGCATATGGATATCACATGAGGTCCCTTCTCATCAAATTCACAATTCTTATTATAGTATGGAGCACATATTCAACAAATTAGTAAAACAACCTAACGCAGCGTTTCGCTATTAAGCTCAGTCAGAGGTAAAAGGATGGTTTTCGACAAGTTGTGGACAATCGCCTAGAAACAATGGAGAGAACGCTCGACAGGCTGGTGAGCACACTTGAGCAACATGAAAAGATTCATCAGCAGGACCAGGAGTGCCGCAGGTAACTCCTTGCATGATGGCCAGTTTGATGGACAGACTTGCGGCCAATTCAACTGTGGAGGTACAGAGCATGCAACAGATTGTGCAAAGCCAAAGTCAGGTCGCAGCCAATCAAAATGTCATTTCAACAACCCTACAATGCATCTTAGACAGTTTAGAATGGACACAGGCCAGAGGAATACGATCAGCAATCCATATATCCGTATCTGGATGACTTGCTGATTCTGGCAAACTCCCACGATGTCTTCCTCAGTCATCTACAACTGACGGTAAGCTTCCTACAAGCCCATGGGTGGCTCATCAATTGAAGGAAATCCTCACTGGTCCCAGCACAGAGCATGGTGCACCTGGGGGCACTGCTGGACACACACACAGTCAATGACTTTCTGTCTCCAGAAAAAGTCCTGAGACTTCAAGACAGGATAAGATGCTTTCTTTGTAGCCCCAGAGTGTTGATACACTCGGTGATGCAAGTACTTGGCCTGATGGTGTTGGCATTCGACATGGTAGAATATGCTCAATTTCATTATTGCCCTCTGCAGAGGTTAATCCTTTCCAAGTGGGACGGCCTATCTCATCGGATCAGATCTCACATGATCACTTGGACTCCGGAGGTTCATCTGTCGCTAACCTGGTGGCTACAGGACTAGCAGTTGAGCAGGGCCCATCCCTTCTGGATCTCTGACTGGGTCCTGCTGACAATGGACGCCAGTCAGAGGGGATGTCGTGCGGTGTTGGAGCAACATTCTTTTCACGGTCGCTGGACCAAGGAGGAGTCACTCCTCCCAATAAACATTCTGCAGTTGCAGGCGGTGTTCAATGCATTGACTCTCGCCCTGCCTCTGGTATAGAACAGGCCGGTTCAAGTATGGTCAGACAATGCCACTACGGTGGCATACATAAACCATCAAGGCGGCACTCGAAGCCGCATGGCTATGATGGAAGTGCCAAAAATCCATTGTTGGGTGGAACGCCATCTGCCAGCAATATCGGCAGTGTTCATTCTGGGCGTCCTAAACTGGGAAGCGGACATTCTCAGTCATCAGGATGTGTATGCCGGAGAGTGGAGTCTTGATCCAGAAGTCTTTCAACTCCTAGTGGACAAGTGAGGCCTACTAGACGTAGACCTGATGGCGTCTCGACACAATCACAAGGTTCCGGTCTTCTTAAGGGATCCTTAAGCAGTGTTTTGTGGATGCACTGGCAATTCCATGGAACTTCCGTCTGTCCTACGTGTTCCCTCCAGTGTTACTCCTGACCCTGATCCTGCGGAAGTTCAAAAAGAAAGAGGATTTCTACTTCTAGTCACTCCAGCGTGGCCCAGATGGCACTGATTCTCAGACCTGCAGGGTCTATCGACAGAGCATCCTCTTCTACTCCCTCTGCATGCAGACCTCCTCGTACAGGGCCCTTGTCTTTATCCACGTGACTCTTGAGGCATCACTCCTGAGAGCCAAAGGATTCTCTGAGGCGGTCATCCAAACTATGTTAAAAGCCTGCAAACAGGCATCTGCTCAGATTTATTACAGGGTCTGAAATTCATACTTTACCTGGTGTGCTGATAAGAATTATGATGCATACAGATTCAGAACTTCCAGAATTCTGGATTTTCTGCAAAGAGGCCTGGACCTAGGCCTTTGTCTGGCCTTCGTCAAGGTTTACATATCTGCCTTGTCGGTATGGTTCCAGAGAAAAATTGCGTCTATACCTGACGTTCATACATTCACTCAGGGTGTCTTACAGATTTATCCTCCCTATGTCCCTCCTGTGGCTCCATGGGATCTGTCTGTTGTCCTGAATGCCCTGCAAGAGTCTCCATATGAACCTCTTGAGATGGTTGACCTTAAATGGCTCACGGCCAAGGTCTTGTTTTTACTGGCTATTGCCTCTGCAAGAAGGGTGTTGGACATAGGCGCATTGTCCTGTCACCCACCCTTTCTAATATTTCATCGTGACCGGGCAGTTCTTAGAACTCGCCCAGGTTATTTACCTATGGTGGTGTCATCTTTTAACCTTAACCAAGAGATTGTGGTTCCTGCCTTTATCTCTTCTGATTTGTCCTCCAAAGAGAGGTCTTTGGATGTGGTATGGGCTCTCCGTATATATGTGGAGAGGACTTTCTCTATCAGGAGGTCAGATTCCCTTTTTGGTTTGATTGGTTTTCACAAATGTGGCTGGCCCGTGAATAAGGAAACCTTGGCCAGATGGATTAGAAATGTGATTGCACAAGCTTCTGTGCAGGCTGGTCTCCCAGCTCCTGAAGCTATTAATGCCCATTCTACTTGGTCTGTTGGACCTTCTTGGGTGACCCGCCATGGCGCGTCCGCAGATCAATTGTGCAAGGTGGCTACGTGGTTCTCTGTGAACACATTTATTAGGTTCTATGCCTTTGATACTCTTGCCGCCCAGGATGCTTCCTTTGGAAGCCGGGTTCTCATATCTGCTAAGGCGCTTCCCCTCCCCTGATGAACTGCTTTAGAACATCCCCGATGTTTCACTTTGGAAACCAATGTAACCTGCTGCAGAAAAGGAGATTTAGGGTAGACTTTCCATTGTTAACTCTCTTTCTGCGAGGTACACTGGGTTCCACAGGGCGCCCACCCTGATGCACACCTAGCTTCTATGGGTTTGTATGGCATTAGCCACTGGTCCCTTCTCCTGTTGTGAGAATGTGGTTCTATGTGGCTAACATCTGCCTTCTCTCTTACCTGCTCCTGCATTGGACTGGTTAATGAAACTGAGCTCACAGTGCCTGGAGGCGGGGTTATAGAGGAGGCAACACTGCATCCTGGGACAGCCTAAAGCTTTAGCCTGTTGGTGACTCTGGATAAAGATCCACTCTACACCCCAATGTTTTCCTGTGGAACCCAATGTACATCGCAGAAAGAGTTAACAATGGTAAGTCTACCATAACTCTCCTTTTATCACTCGTTGATAAAAGACCCCTATATGCGATATTGCTGTATTTAATGATGGACTGCATGAAGCAAAAGTTATAAACCTCCACACACTTTGACCTATTCCTCATTACTTTGCTATATTAATACATATTGGACTCTCATTGTGTGGTTATCCTACTGTCCACTCACCTAAGGGTAGTGGTTGGAGAAACACAGGCGACTCGTGGCCCTTTTTTGGGGCGTGTATTTTTATGATGACTGTGTGATCATATGTGCACATAGATGGCCTCTGTGTCACTACTGCTGTTGGCCAGTCTGCATAGCCATAGATGAGCCCATTGCTTTGATGTTCTCTATAATTGCATATAGTCTTCCAATGAGTCAGTGGGCATCTCTTTCATTTCTGCATGGTAGCTTCACGTGCTAACATTAGCAGTCCCATAGCCTACAAAATATGCAATTGCAATTACATATGCGTAAAAACATGAATTAGTCTCTAAACTCCTATATCCTGTAAAAAATTATTTAGTTAATGGAATATAAGTCTGTCAAAAAGCAAGTTTGTGTTAATTCCATATACGGCACATACAGAATTTGCAAATAAACCTACTAGTGTAATAGTCTTTGAAAGAGGATGTGTGTTACGGAGAATATTCTCATAATATGAGAAAAAAATGTGTACCTCCTCTTTCTTAGTGAGAACACACCCCCTAGTTATATAACGAAATACACCCATGTTTAATTCAACATTATTAACTGATTTATAAGGAGTATAAAATTAAAGGATATTCCTAGGATTCCTCAGCATACGTATTTGAATTCAACACTATTGAGGATCAGGAATCCTTCATTTTATATATATTGGGGACCAGGAATCCTTTATTTCATATATTTTATATATTTTCGCCATTTGTGCACAGTGAATTGTAGTAACACTTGATTAGTTGGGTGGGAAGTTGACTATTTGAATATGCAGATAGCATACCTCCCAACTATCCCAACAAAATTTTGGCAGGACAGTCCCATATTTTTTGTGGGATTGTCATGCAGTGTAATTTGGCCCCACCCCCCACATGACAGCCAGCCCACTGCACTCAGTACATGCATTGTCCCCATTCATTCTGTTATTCCATCTACCATCCAGTGATGCTGCCATGGCTACACAGTATGTTATACCCAGTGCTTAAAGTGGTCCTAGAGAGGTGGTGGAACTCACCCACCCTCCCCACGGTGCCCATGTAATAAAGGTATTGCGCCGCAAAAAGTGGCGTGGTCTCAAAAAGAAAGGGGCCTGGTCACACATTAGTAATAATGCCGACAGTAGTAGCACCCCGTAATACACATAATGCCCACCGCAGTAGCGCTTCTTATACAATGCCCACAGTAGTAGTGCTCCTTATGCAATGTCCACTGTACTGGTAGTGCCCACAGTGGTAGTGTCCCTTATATAGACCCCATAATAGTGGTGCCCCTTATGCAATGCCCGCAATAGTAGTACCCTTGATGTCCCCAGGAGTGATGCCCCTTATGAAGTGCCCCCTTTACAATGCTCTCATTAGTAGGGCCCCCAGTAGTAATGCCCGTGTAGTATTGCCCCCATTAGTAATTTTGCCTGTAGTAATGCCCCCAGTCATTTAGCCTTCTGTAGTTTAGCCCTAGTAGTTATGGCCCAGTGGTAATGCCCCTGCAGTTGTGACCCCAGTAGTTTATCCCCCCTTTAGTTTAGCTTCCCAGTGGTAATGCCCCCAGTAGTTTAGCCCTCATGTAGTTTGACCTATGTAGTTTAGCCCCCAGTAGTTTAGCCCTCATGTAGTTTAGTCCCTGTAGTTATGCCCCCCTGTAGTTTGCCCCAAGTAGTAATGACCCTGTAGTTATGCCCCCAGTAGTACTGCCCTGTAGTTATGCCCCTAGTAGTAATGCCCCTTTGTAGTTTGCCCCAAGTAGTAATGCCCCTTTGTAGTTTGCCCCCAAAAGCTTGCCCTTGTAGTTTGCCCCCAGAAGCTTGCCCCCTTGTAGTTTGCTCCCAGTAGCTTGCCCCTTGTAGTTTGCCCCCTTGTAGCTTGCACCAGTAGTTTGCCCCCAGTAGTAATGCCCCCAGTAGATATGCGCCCCAGGAGTTTGCCCCCAGTAGATGCCCCTCAGTAGTTTGCCCCCAGTAGATGACCCCCCCAATAGTAATGCCCCCCAGTTGTTTGCCCCCAGTAGCAATGCCACCAGTAGATGCACCCCCATAATAATGCCCCCCAGTAGATGCCCCCCTAGTAGATGCACTGCTACAAAGAAAAGAAAAACAGACAAAACACAGACAATACTCACCGAGCCCCGCTCCCGTGTCTGGCCACTGCAGTCCTCTGGGTGCCCGCTCCTCGGCACTATGGGAGAGATGTCATGATGTCTCTCCCATAGCGCACAGTGACAGCGCCGGTAGTGGGAGCTCAGTAGTAGTTCCATCCCGTTCCGGCTCACTTTAACCCCTGGTTATACCTCTTGAGTTGCCCATGTCGGGCCACCAAATCCGCCCCTGGTCTCTGACACAAATGCAGCAAAAGATGCAAGGAAGGGCGCAATTGCGCATAATCAGCCCCATCAGGGCTGCTTCCATAAATTTCCCGGGCTGCTTTTCCACCCCAATCCGCCACAGTGAACAGGTGAGTGGTCTCAACATGTGTTACCCTTACAAA
Organism: Pseudophryne corroboree; assembly: GCF_028390025.1. Taxonomy (NCBI): domain Eukaryota; kingdom Metazoa; phylum Chordata; class Amphibia; order Anura; family Myobatrachidae; genus Pseudophryne; species Pseudophryne corroboree. Next base: position 433,042,874 of record NC_086447.1, on the reverse strand, counting down.
GGAAATCAGTAAGGGAACCTGATGCCTGCAGCTTATTGGTAAATTCCCTGATATTAATAGAAAGTACAGTGGATTTGTGGAAAATCCTGCATAGGCATGGTGGTACCCTTGAATCAGAAAAATACCTGTATAGTGACTATATCAAATGCAGTGGTGTCACTGTGGAAAGGTCAGTCCTGTGCACTGGAGAGACCCATGTGTGTCCCAAGATGTGCATGTTTCACCAGTGGTGGCTTTCTCAAGTGTCCACTAGGGTATTTGCAGGATATTTTATTATCCTTATTAGTTAGTTGTTTAACAAATGGCAGAGTGTTAGGGACCCCTTCCCACCATAATGAGATTACTGAGGTGTAGAGGTGTATTTAGCTCCTAGACACAATATTATTCCCCCTACCCCAATATTATCCCCCCACACACACACACACACACACACACACACACACACACACACACTCACTCTTTCACATTTGCCATCAGGCTATGCAGCCATAGCAACAAGGCTGTTTCTAGACAATTTGGCTCTGAGTGTGAACAGTAAATATGCTCCCCCCATGGATATTTTTAAAATGTTGGATAGTGAGAAACATTGCACAACAAAATAGCATGGCCTCACTGCAAGGGGTGTGGCCTTGCAGGAAAAGACTACTTTATACTCCAGTTTTGCACCCTGCACCGCCAGACATTGCCCACCACACAGAAAACAAAAATCCTGATTCATGCTCCTTACATTATTTGTAATTTTTCCTCCTTATTGTAATGCCTAATACACAATATGCCACACACCGTAATGTCCCTTACACATTATGCCACACACCATAATGCCCTTTACACATTATGCCTCGCAGTAATGCCCCTTACACATTATGCTTCACAGTAATACCCCTTACACATTATGCTTCACAGTAATACCCCTTACACATTATGCCTCACAAAAATGCCCTTACACATTATGCCATACACCATAATGCCTCTTACACATTGTCACACACCATAATGCCCCTTACACATTATGCCACACACCATAATACCGCTTACACACTGTAATGCTCCTTACGCATTATGCCTCACAGTAATGCGCATTACACAAACATCACCTCAAGTGTGAGTAAAAAGCAGCATTAAACTACAGGAACCCTGTGTATTCAATTATGAGTACTTTATTATACAGTATATGAAAAATATATGATGCCAGGATTCACCCCCTAGAGTGACTGAGTCACTCACAGTGCTGCCGCGGTCGCCTGCCTTCTTCTTCCATATGGGTCTCTCTCTCCAGTCCCTGGGCATCTGGGATCTCTGCTGTGCAACTCCAGTACTCAGACCTTACTGCTGCTTGATACCCGTCCACTCCTCCGTGGCATCCCAGCTGGGCTGACCGTAATAACAGCACGGACTTCGATAAAAGTTTAGCTGAAATTATAAAACTGTAAAATTCTGGAAAATATGCTTGTTTAAATACCATAGAATAAGGCACACTATTTAAAAAAAAACAAAAACACAGACTGAATGTTATTAGAAGCTAATACTTTAGAGACTTGCCAGAGGAATTTGGTTTTTATGGGGGACCAAATCGTCACAAAATCAACAAAACCATTGCCTAGTCTATTCCCAAAGTACGGAGAGAACCGTTTCCTGTCTGTTTAACAATTCTGAGGTGTTCCACTAATTTTTTACTGTTTCAAATTTTCTTTATTCTGTGGTTTGTTTTTATTTGTCCAAAAAATGGAAGTGAAAATTTTTTTAGGCCTTCAAATAGTAAGTAGCATATTAAGTTTGGCTGTGGACATACACCTTTACTATTAATGGTTATATATCACTGCCACACCCTTTTAGGCCAGGTGAACCTAAGTATTATTTTTTTTATTGTGTATCATTATGATGTTGAGGCTTATTTTGCCAAATTTTAAACTCGTGCTGTATACTGTTTTTTCAATCTAAAATTGACTCTGTTTTGGAAAGGTGTATCTCGATAAGCCTGACTTAAAGTGGCTAATCAATAGGCAATTTAGTCATAACAATATAGTTTAATGAATGTTCAGTCTTTATTGGTTATTGGTAGCCTGAAAGCGTCCAGAGTGTTTGATGAGACTTCGGTGAACGATGAACGTTGCGTGCTTCCGCACATCATTCAGTGTTAACCAATATTGTGCAAACTCGCAGCTAACAGAAGCGATGGGGGCAAGAGGTATGGTTTTGGATTGCCGGCGGTGTTGTCCAATACTGTTATGTTATAACAGTAAGGAACACTGTCAAAGCACTATATCGAGGAACATGCTATTGGTCAACAATATATAGTCGTTTAGCACCATAAACTGAACATGGGGTATTGTGCAGCTGGCTTTAGAGGCCTACCTTAGACCTACTTGCAGCTGTGCATAATTGTGATGGTCGGCAAGCAGAGAGTTGACACATGCATCGAGCTGAAAAAAAGTTCCTTTGGGAGACCACGTTTGTTGTGTAAGGTTACAAATTCGGTAGAGGATGCTGAGTCTCTTCAGAATTACTTATTTCATGGAAACATGAGCAGCAAAATAGAGAATGAAGTTCAATATAGACAAATGTAAGGTAATGCACTTCAGTAGCAAGAACAAGAAAACTACCTACACACAAAATGGGAAAAACTAGGGAATTCTGTACTGAAAAAAGATTTAGGTGTTCACATAGATAAAAAAAAAACTAAACAGTAGTACCCAAAGTATGAATGCAGCATAAAAGGTAAACAAGGTATTAGCATGCATTAAGCGGGCAATTGATGCAAGGGATAAGAGTGTTATACTCCCATTATACAAATCACAAGTGAGGCCACATCTTGAATACGGTGCACCATTATGGGCACCATGCTCCAAAAAGGATATCATGGAACTAGAAAAGGTACAGAGACGGGAGATCAAATTGATTAAGGGGGTGGAGATGCTAGAATACGGGGCCAGGCTTGATAGGCTAGGCATGTTTACACTGGAAAAAAGGAGATTAAGAGGGGACATGATTAACATTTACACTATATAAGGGATCAATACACAGAGGTAGCGGGGGATTTGTTTTTGATAAGATCATCACAAAGGACACGCGGACACCCGCTTAGTTTAGAGGAGAGGAGATTTCGCACACAGAGACGGAAAGGTTTCTTCAGAGTAAGGACGATCTGTATTTGGAATTCCCTGCCTGAGAGAGTAGTAATGGTGGACTCTGTCATTGCTTTTAATGACTCTATCATTGCTCCATTAGATAAATTCCTAATGGAGAAATATATACAGGGTTATGGTGGGTAAATCATGTACTATAGTATAAAAAAGTAAAATAAAATAAACAAAGGAGTATTTTAGTTTACGGCTAAGCATTCACCACAGTTAAAATTCACTGCAGTTAAAATTAGCTTCAAAATATTAGTGTTGGAGATCACTAACAGGTTGAACTCGATGGGCAAATTATCTTTTTTCAACCTCAGAAACTATGTTACTATGTAAGTGATGCTAACGCCACCAAACTGCAAGTTCATTTCCAAACCACTCACCAACCAATGTTTTTACCAGTCTGTGGGGGTAGCCCATGACTTAGTCTTAGAGTGTGATACTAAACTGTTCTTTGGGTCCAACTGTTTAGTAAAAAAAAAAAATGGATTTCACTATAGTTTGGTATCGATCAAACTTTCTGAGTTTATAACGCATGTGCAGAGGTTAGTGATTTAGCCAGTCTGCACTATTGCTCTACAGAGAAGAGAACATAATTTTGCCCTTCCTACATTTCCATTGGTATTCTATAATTCTTTGACCGGTGGCGCACTAGCTGCTGTGCAAATACACTACCTTGCATGCACTACCTAAGAAGAACAAAGCTCTAGTAGCAAAAATGACCCGAGGGATGCTAGAGTGTGTTCTTCGACAGCTGCAGGATAGCCTTTGCTTGAAGCTTCATTAAAGTTTCTTTAGACAATTTTAACCATTGTGTTTAGTTTGATAAGAACTTACCTAAAACAGCAAGGACCATGTTCATGGATTCTGTACTATACAAGGGACTTTCTTTGCCCATATGATTCAAATCAGCCAAGTCTGCAAAACAAGGTTAGCCTTGAAATAGAAAGAGGTTAGCCGCAAATGGTATGCATCTCCAAGATGTTAGAAAGTCTGATTTCAACTGGGCCCCCAGTTTACCACAGGCTGCCCCTTCTTTCTGCACATGGATAATGTCTGAGCCACATACAGTAGCTCATCTCCAGATCCAGCCAAGGTAGCTTCACATAGGATTAACAAGTCAAATGCCTTGCTGCCTTATATTGAGTGAATAGTAAGATACAGTGAGCCCAGAGACTGGGATACACTTAGCATGGACATGCTCCTTTCTAAGCCGCTATACAATAAAATGTGTTGCCTCATGTTGAAGCAGCCATGCTGTGCACACTGGAGGTCTGCTCCCATTGTAGTGGACACAATGGCTGCGTGTGATGCCACACAGCCACCTTGTTACAGTAATGGCCAATCTTCTCATTGCATAACAAGGCAAATAGCTGCATTTTGCAATGCAGCTATTTGGAGAATTACAGAGTGGGAAGATTGGCCATAACAACAAGGTTTGCATTGTCATGTCACCCATACAGTCACCCATGGCGTCCACTACTGGATCTCCCATAGGGCAGCAACAACATTTTGGTAAGGATGTCATATAGTTTAAGACTTAGGGCTCTATTCATGAAGCAGTGGAAAGTGTGGAGAAGTGAGCCGGTGGAGAAGTTGCCCATGGCGACCAATCAGCATTGATGTAACATTTATAATTTGCATACTATAAAATTATACAGAGCAGCTGATTGGTTGCCATGGACAACTTCTCCACTGGATCACTTCTTCACTCTTTTCACTGCTTCATGAACAGACCCCATAATATGCAACTCCCTATTGAGAGTGAAGATATGGCCACACCCCTTGCTTACATGCGAGTTTGAAAGTTACCAGGGGAGGTGGAGGAGTCGAGCTACTACAGTTGAAAATAGTCAGAGCCAGTGAGTGACAGTTGGAGTAGGAGTCATCAGATTGGGAGTGGGCACTGTTATGCTCCTTTGATGCTTTGGAGGTCAGGGCCATGGCCACTGCCGTGATGCTCATCTAATGCCCCAGAGATGGCCATACTAAAAGAACCATTCAAAAATGCTTAGGTGGGCTGGACTGGAGAAAAGATTAAAAAGTGTTACAGAGACTGAGCTGTCCACATGCATCCCTTGCTAAATGGGGAGATGTATCAGACATTGTATAGAGCTAAAGTAAAGTTTCATAAAGCAACCAATCATGTAACCCCCTCTCACCACCCAGGGGTAATTAATACATATGTGTCTCCACCCAAGCTATATTATATATTTGGTTTGCTTGGGTAAGCCTGATAGGTAGCAAACTAATGTAGCCCATACACTTGTGAGATATCAGGTACAATTCTTCGATTTCGAGTGCATCGGTGAGATAAATCGAAGAATTGTATGCACATTTTAGGTACCATGCGACGCGATGCATGGGCACGCCGGTCAAATCTCGCGTCTCAAGATAGTATGTGCTGCACTTAATATTTATTGAATCGCAGTGCAATTGCATGCTGTTTTTTACCACTTTCAATTTATCACATTGCGATGTGCGGTCTGTGAAGATAGGAGCCAACTTCCTGGCCACTCCTCTTCCCCCCACTGTGCACATGACTGGAGAGGAGTCTGCAAGCACGCTGCTGAGCTCCCAAACAGAGGACAAAGTGGGCAGGCTACACCACTGGCCACCAATGATTGTTATGACTTTTTTCCACCACTGCCCACCATTATGCTGTTCTACCCATCATTATACTGGCCCACTGCCCAAAATGCTGCACCACTGCAAGCCCTTTGTTTGCAAATTCTTTGTTTGCTCAACAGGCGGTAGATGGAGTTGGTGGTGAGCCTATCATAGAAGCGAATATTTTTCAAGGATCCACCATCTGAGCAACGACCATTTTTCCCAACATCCAGGAAAATAAATTCATAATTTGCATTGACCACCGCCGTGAGAACAATGCTAAAGTAGCCTTTATAATTGAAGTAGTCTGACCTGCTGTTGGTGGGTTTGGTGATGTGCACATTTCCTGTCTATCGCATCACCACAGTTTGGGAAATTCCAGCACCTGTCAAAGTCCCCTGCAATAGCTTGCTATTCTTCCACGCTTGTAGGGAACTGTAAAAGAAAAAAAAAGTTTGAACATTTACTAAATATGTTTTTTTACCCTACAGACACCTCAGCCATACTCATGACCTCAACAACACATCACCAGAGGAACCAAAATCTCCACAGCTACAGGGTTCCAGGAGGAAGCCACGGAAAACCAAATTTGTTGAAGACCTGCTACTTTTGGAGGCCCGTTCACAGCTGCTCTGGAAATCTGATGAATTTGATGACTTTGCATCATATGTTAGCAAAACCATGCGTAAGGTTTCCGAGCAGCAGGAAGTAGAGTGCCAGCACCTGGTGTCACAGGTTTTGTACCAGAACCTCAAGCACCTGCTCCTCATCTCCCATTGACCTTCAGTTCACCACCCTCCTACTCTTCCTCCAGTACCCATCCTCCTCTGCATCCCAGCTACCATTCCGGTAATCTGCAACCGCACACCCCATCCACCTACCCTTCCTCCACTTTCCATCCTCCTCAAACCCTTCCTCCTCAAACCAGCCACCCTTCCCATTATCATCAACCCCCATCCACCCACTGCACTCCTTCCTCATGGTACCGCGTCAAGTGCACAAGCGGCAATCCTATCCTACTGGTTTTGTGAACTTCTCCGAGTTGCTTCAGTACCCAGCATGAACACTTTTTCCTGCACACCAGTTACTCATGAACGATGTTGTACACAGTACCCACTGAGATATTCAGCTTGTTAGCAATATCACCAACTTGAATGTCCTCCTGAATCAGACCTTGGTGGATATGTATGGCTGGCCAGATTGCTGCTCATCTTGAACATCTATTTGCTGTTATCAATGGCAGTGCACCAAACCCAAACCTTTTTCTGTGACATGATGTTATCATCGTACACCTCGACAAGTTGGTGATGAATTTCAGCTGCTGATGATGTGCCCTTTAGACGCAGAAATCTGATCACACTACACACCTCAATGTTTGACCATGTTTCCTCCAGCCCTGCCATATTACAGCTGCTATTGGAACAGTATGACTGATATGAGGCACCGTCTAATGGCTGTGAGGGGAAGCAGTGGTCTACCAGCTCTGACTTAATGGGAAATTAGAATGAAATAGAGACCATTACACACGTAAGAGGTCTTGTTACCTTACTTATTGAACCTCCCTCGTATATAGGAGACATATGGAGGTGGGTATCCGGTCTCTAGGTTGACCACACTTAGGTCGACAGTCATTAGTTAGACCACTACTGGTTAGGTTGACAGGGTTTCTAGGTAGACATGGTCGACATGAGTTTTTCATAAAAGGTCGACATGAGTTTTTCACAAATTTTTTTACTTTTTGATACTTTACGATCCATGTGGGCTACAATTGGGAATGGTAACCTTGCCCGAAGCATGGCGAGCAAAGTGAGCCATTCGAGGGGACATGGTGCACTAATTGGGGTTCCCGATCACTCTACAAAGAAAACGACACTCATTTTTTAAAAAACCTCATGTCGACCTTTTGTCATGTCAATCTTGCTCATGTCGACATAATGTTTGTGTCAACCTATTTTGGGTTCTGACTTAGTTACTGTCGACCAATAGTGGTCGACCTAGACCAGGCATTCCCAACCACGGTCCTCAAGGCACACTAACAGTGCAGGTTTTAGTGATGTCCAGCCTTCAGCACAGGTGACTTAAGTAGTAGCTGTGCTATTTTGATTTAACCATCTGTGCTGCAGCCTGGATATCACTAAAACCTGCACTGTTGGTGTGCCTTGAGGACCGTGGTTGGGAATGCCTGGTATAGACACTGTCGACCTAAGTGTGGTCGACCCTAGGAGCAACACCCATGGAAGTGATATGGATGCATATAAGGGAAACACCAGCACATGGTTGTGAATGTAAGGATCCTGACATGCTGCTTGTATTAGGAGGTACATGACTATAAATCATACTTGCCTACCTGACCCTTTCCATGAGGGAGAAAATGCTCTGTTCCTGGACTTTCCTGGTAATGTATGATTGCCATCACCTGTGGTGAAACACCTTTCTTATCAATTAACTAGCTCACCACAGGTGATGGCAATCATACATTACCAGGAAAGTCCAGGAACAGAGCATTTTCTCCCTCATGGAGAGGGTCAGGTAGGCAAGTATGCTGTAAATGTATGTCCCCTTTGAAGATGACTACAAGCCATACTGCCCTTTTAGCTGTAAGTGGTCTTTCTCTAGTAGTATTTCTTGATACAAATATGTGGCTCTTTCAATATTTGCTTTTACAAGGCATTAGTGTCTATTGAATACTGAAAGGGTAAGCTGCTTTGGAGTGACCGCAGCACCTGAGTACAAATGTACTAATGCTATACAAACAGATGCTGCTAAACAAAGAGAAGCCCCCCTTCGTAATTCTCAAGCAACGAATCTATTTTAAGTAATCTATCCCAGCATACTATTACTGGTGATTTATTTATCCTTGTCACCATTTAGCGGAATAATGAACTCAGAGAACAGAGATAAAAATAGTCAGAGAGGAGCACCTGAGCTGTACTCTGAGCTGCCATTTGATCTCAGTGGTGTGACGCATGGAACACTGGCAACTGTTTCATTTATTAAAGAGAAAATGTTTTTCAGCGGTGTGTGACGTTTCAAGACAATCATACCGTATGTTTGAGAGTGTAAGTTTCTTGCAATGAAGCACTCACCACTTTTATGTATCACAGCAGTAAAATTGAAGTTTAACTGTATAGCCACTAAGGCAGTGATTTTCAACCTTTTTTTACTCGCGGCACACCGGACAATTTTTTAAAATTGCCAAAGCGCACCATCAGTTCTCCACAGAAAAAAACAAAAAACACACATTGGCCCTCACAGTTAAAAGAACAACACACATACATTGGCCTACACAGAAAAAACAATCACATTGCTCCCCCACATAAATCATGTTGCTCCCAACATAAATCCTATTGCTCCACACATAAATCAATCACATTGCTCCCCACATAAATCATGTTACTCACACATAAATCAATCACATTTCTCCCCACATAAATCCTATTGCTACCCACATGAATTATTCACATTATTCCCCCCATAAATCCATAAATCCTTATTCTCCCCACATAAATTCTATTGTTCCCCACAGAAGAAATAAAATAACAAATATTAGCCCCTACCGGTCAGCTGTCCTCCTCCCTGTCTCTCAGTGGCGGGAGTTGTTCATAGTGGAGTGCTGCAAATACTGAGCAGCAGGCGGTCGGTCAGGTGTGGATGTGGGTGGGCAAGGAAAGCTGTGTATGCAGGCAGGAACTGGAAGATGTGTATGCAGGCGGGTGGGTTGGCTGGGTGATGAGAGGCAGCGTCCGTGACCTATGATATCACACTGCCGCGTCTTCAAGGCATAGGTCACGGTCAGAGCACAACTGATCCTCTAAGAAGAGCCCGGGCCAACAGTTCACTCTGAAGGTACAGGAAGCTGCTCTGGCTCCGCGGCACACCTTGCAACTGGCCGTGGCACACTAGTGTGCACGGCACACTGGTTGAAAAAGCCTGCACAAGTGTCACGCCAGGTTTAGCAGAAGGGAGAAAAAAATACTGATGTAGTACTAAAACTGGATACACACAGAAAGATTGAAAGACCGAAAGATAAACTCTTTCACTTTCAGCCCCCTGCTCCTGACTCAATGATCTACCCAAATCTTTCAGTCTTTCGAAGATCTTGGCTAGATGATTTTTTACTCAAAATGTAAAAATATCTGCTGGCTGTGAATGACTATAGGGTGTATTCAATTCTTGTCGGAAACCGCCGTCTTGTCAGAAAGATGGCAGTTTCTGACTTTTTTAAGTCGGAAGGGGTTATGGCCTATTCAATGCTCCCTCGGATTTTCCGGCAAGTTGGGAATACCAACTTCTCAGAAAACACGTGGTTCAGCGGAATAGCCGCAGATCCACATGTTTTGTCGGGAAGTGGCAGCCAAATCTGGCAGGTTTAAGCCCCATTTCAGACAATGTCAATCCAACTTTAAAAAAAAGTCATGTTGGCTTTGTCGTGAACGGCAAAATCAGATTTGGCCGCTCATTGAATACTCAGATGTCGGGGATCCGACATCAATTGAACATACTCCTATACTGTTGAACGATACAGCGTTCAACGATATAGTGCGTACACCCTGAACGTTATCGTTCAACGATAACATTCAGTGACATCACCGCCGGCATTCCTGAACATGCAACTCAGCCCTACATTGATGGGTTGAGCTGCATGTCAGCTCCATATTGATGAACGCTGAACGACATGCGGGAGCATGCATCGTACATCATTCACCAATATCACCCCCATACACACTGAATGATTGGGTATGGGTCGTTGGGTCGACTCAACTTAGGTCGACACTCATTGGGTCAACCACGATAGGTCGACATGTGTTAGGTGGACAGGGTAACTAGGTCAACATGGTCGTTACGTTGGCCTGTACTAGGTCGACTGGTGAAAAGGTAGACATGAGTTTTTGGATTTTTTTTGGTATCGTTTTCTTCGTAAAGTAACGGGGAACCCCAATTAGTGCACCATGTCCCCTTGCTTCGCTCGCCATGCTTCGGGCAAGGTGCCTTGCTCTGCTACCGCTTTGCTCGGCACAGGTTACCGTTACAATCGTAGTCCACGTGGATTGTCAAGTATGGAAAAATCCAAAAAAATAAAAAGTGAAAAACTCATGTCGACCTTTTGACCTGTCGACCTAGTACAGGTCGACCTAATGACCATGTCGACCTAGTTACCCTGTCGACCTAACACATGTCATCCTATCGTGGTCGACTCAATGACTGTCGACCTAAGTTGTGTCGTCCTAACGACTGAATCCCGAATGATTTCAGGCTAAAAATAAATGATGACATAAATGTCGTTATCGTGTATTTTTTAGCCAGAAATCGCCTAGTGTGTACCCCTCCTAAGACTAACAGGCAGACTAACAGGCATGTTAACTTTCTGGGACGTCCTGGATAGCTGAGCCTATGCAAACTCTCATGTATATTGGCAATATTATATTGGTAATTGTGTCAATGTTAACCCTAGCACTGATACCCACACTGTGCTGCAAAAGTAGATTCAAGTTAAAACCACAAGATAAGGATAGGCGAGTAGCAACAGTTTCAAGATTGCAGGCTAAATAACTAACCAAACCGCCAATTTAATTGTTCCCAGAAAGTACAAGTGAAAAGTAGCTAGCATCTACTTCTACAGAAATATGTACAGTCTATTCCATGATGCAGAGGATGGACATAACAGTATTTACCATTATCCCTTGCTACAAGAGTGACTGTCACAACATGAGAAAGTAGTGCACATTGGACCTAGGCCTCTATAGGTCATTTATAAAACGCAAGTGTAAATCGTCTTTTGCAGCAGGGTGCACAACCTCCAGTAAAAGTATTTGAATTTTTACCACTTTTTGACAGGTGTAAAAACATTGTTCATGATCATCTTTTGCAGTTTGTTAATTATGGAGTAATGCAGTAGTTCTCAAACTTTCTTGAATCACACAAAAAAAGAAGAAAATATTATTAAGTAAATTGTGCTTACTGTACCTGTCATCCTTCGCTTCAGTTATGTGTGTGTGGTTTTAAACTTTACTGGTAGGATGTACGTATTTTTGTGCTTTTTTTTTTTTACAAAAGTGCCCTTAAATTACCCCCAAATCAATTTTCTACATTTTAAGTGCCCAAAATTTAACTAAAGTAGTATTTATTTAAATTCAATATATATATATATATATATATATATATATATATATATATATATAATGCAATAATCAGCCATTTTAAACATGTTAAAAGCTCAAAACATTTTTATGGGGTCAGTAATTGACATCTATACTGTTTCCAAATACGTATTTGAAATTTTAAGAGTACAAGCTGATTTACCCTTTTAAACAAATTTTCTGCGGGTTTTTGTCAGAATTTTTTTTGCGACAGATATTTTTCAATTGGATAGCAAAAGAATCTGGAGTCAGCATACAGATGTGCCCTCATACATCTAGCCTTAATATACCATGCATCCCGAGATGCCTGACATAAGTTAGCTGGCAGTTCCAGTGCTAATCTGCTAAAATCAGGCGTCTATCACTATGCAAATAAGACGCACAAGCAGATTTAAAATCACATGCGGCATGCCTATATATTGTGTGCGACAGCGGCTGTTTTTGCATACGAAATGCTACGTTACGTGTTTTCTAGGAAAACACTAATGTAGCACTTTGTATGCAGATACAGCATTTTGTTTCCATAGCGCAGCAAGTAAGATGCATTTTCAGGGAAAAATGCACAAAAAGACATTAGTAAAAGCATTAGACGTTAATAAAAGCATTTGTAAAACTTCTCACGACTAGGCATGATTAGAACTGTTTAGCGTTAAATGCAGCAAGGATGTAGGATACGTGTAGTTGCTATAGTGGAAAATTGGGCACAGGTACTGACCTGTGTTATGATTTGTGGGAAGAATCTTGCATTCACTTTGATATGCCCCAACTTCCCTTTTCATACCTGTTTTACACAGAAAACTAAATTACTGCGTAAAGCACTTTTACCCAATAATTTGTGGATCAACACAGATCCTTTAACTGTGTGGAAGGGTCAACTTGGTCCCAGCCTTACCCCTCTTTTACACAGGAAAGCAAATTACTGGGTGAAACATTTCTACCTCTATTTGCCAATCAACGTGGTTATTTCTCCTGTGTGAAAGGGTCAACCCGGGTCATAATTAGCGGGTCTTGACCCTGGTAAAAACATGGTTGAAGTCCTGGGAATTATGACCCGGATTGACCATTTCACACAGAAAAAGGACCCGTGTTAATCTGAAAATTACCAGGCAAAAGTGCTTTACCCAGAAATGTGGTTTTCTGTGTGAAAGGGGTATAAGTGTCCTGATTGTGGTGGCTGACTATCTTCAATCAAGTCTTTTCTGGTACTGCAGGACAGTTGGGAGGTATGTCCTGCTACACACTGTTTTGAGCTGTGTGCACAAAGTGTTGTTTGTGTTTATGAAGTGGATGGGAAGGTATTGCGCTGTTTAAAATATAGTCATGTCTCTTGCATGAATGTCCTACTCACTCTCTAGAAATCCTGCATTTTGCCCTAGACTACACCTGCCCCACACCACCATATGTCCCATACTGTAGAAAGAAAGAATAACTGCCAAGTCATATGAGCAATTCTTTTCTTCTGACCAGTGTCGGACTGGGGCATGTAGGGCCCACCGGGGAAATATAGTGGTAGGGGCCCATGTTTAGGGGTGTGGCCAGTCTTTAGAGGGAGTGTGCCCAGCCGCCACATTGGTTTACCTAACTTTTTTGCAAGTGTTGGTCCCCTAGATAAATATATATAGTAAATACTGTAGTGCATGCATGATAATGTACTAGATTAGTAACAGTACAGTCTGGAACCTGATCCCTAGAGAAGGGGGTTTGCCCCCACCCAGTAGGGCCCACCGGTGGTTTCCCCTGTACCTCTGTGGGCCAGTCCAACCCTGCTTCTGACACTGCCAGGGTAAAAAAGAACAATCACTCAGGTGAGATGACTTGAGTAGTTATTTTTCTATCCTTCCTCCCTCTAGTGGTGGGTAAGGTTAGGTTGAAAGGCTCAAAATTACTAGTTCATCAAAAAGCAGACAGGGAAGCCTGGGATATATGTCAAGGCAAGGAGATAGGAGTGGGCAGACAGGTATGGGACATCACTGAGATTAGTAGAGATACAATCCAGTAAATAAAAATAAACAGTAATACAATCATGCGTAACAGGAGTAATAGATACATTTGGTTGGGTACGAAATCCCAGCAGTCACAATTACAACAGTCAAAAGTCCTACAGCAGGATCACATCCTGGTATTTTATCCTACACTTAACCCTCCCCCTCTCGCATCTTAACCTTAACCTCCCCCTCTCACAGCCTAATCCTAACCCCCCCCCCCCCCCCCCCACAGCCTAAAACTAACCTCCCCAACTGCTCTGCAGTCTAACCCTCCTTCTAGGGCCTAACCCTAACACAAACACCGGTACTTACCACCAAAATCCATGGGGATTCTGTCAGGATCCCACTGTCTATCTTGTCAGGATCCTGACTGCCTGGATATTGACTGCATCCCAATAAATCAGATGCAGAAGAAACATGGGGAAAGGTAAATATCTTCACTCCGTAACCACTGGTTCTTCTAGGTCATGGTGTGCACTTGGGCAAACAGCAGCTACCTTCTACTCATATGCCCCCAGGACTTATAAATAAATATAAATATAGATAAAATATGTAACTGGATTTTAGACCAAGATAAGCAATGGCAGAGCAATAGCAAGACATTTTAGCACCCCCTCCTAATCTCCTGGTCCGAAACAAGAAAATAGTCCTGTTGGACGAAAAGCATCAAAGTTCCAGATCTTCTACAATCACTGTAGAACACCTTTTTAGTTTTATGGCAGTATCCTGTCCAACTTTACCTGCATCCTGTGGTTGTCAGATAAGTTAATACACAAGTGTTTTTATTGTTTGTTAATAAAAACAGTATTTTTGTATGCATTCTCTTTTAAGGCCACCAGTACTGCATAAAAGGCACTTCTAATTTTTCTTCACACACTCAAATCAGCAATCAGAATGGTAGTCAAAATTAATTAGACTACTTGTCTGATTACTAATTTCTGAAAGCCTTGTGATTGACGCCGGTATATGTGGGTAATCTGTTGGATTCATGTGAACACTGGGAGGGCACCAAGGCAAGGTAAAATGTATGCTTTATGGTGAAGTGCCAGTGTATTGGATGCTATATATATATATATATATATATATATAGTTCCAATATGACCGGCACTCCAAACAAAAGTTTTAAATACCTGGGTGCCCTCCACGGTCCAGACGGAGCAAACACAGAGAGAGAGATACTGGCGGCACTCCACGGGTTTTCAAGAAAAGACAGCTACACAAGCTTAATGTCAACGTTTCAGGTGCTGTTTATTCACACCTTTCGTCAGGTGTGAATAAACACGAAAGGTGTGAATAAACAGCACCTGAAACGTTGACATTAAGCTTGTGTAGCTGTCTTTTCTTGAAAACCCGTGGAGTGCCGCCAGTATCTCTCTCTCTCTATATATATATATATATAGAGAGAGAGAGAGAGAGAGAGAGAAAGAGAGAAAGAGAGAAAGAGAGAAAGAGAGAAAGAGAGAAAGAGAGAAAGAGAGAGAGAGAGAGAGAGAGAGAGAGAGAGAGAGAGAAAGAAAGCTGCACCTCATGACAGATCTCCCATTAGCAAGGATCAAATAAACCTAATACCAAAAAAAAGTCAGAGGGTGCTACCACTATCAATAATTCAATGTTTATATGTATATAAATAATGAAGTCCAATAATAAAAGTCCAATATTAAAGCTGTAGAGATGTCTTTTACTATGTTAATGGCTCCTTTCCACTTGGATCACCTTGATAATTCTGCTGAAGGGAATAGCATTCCAAGCAATGTTTCTAAAGTCTATACCCTCTTACCAAAAATGCACCCAACAAACAAGGCCAAATTAATAAAGGGACAATGGGGGTCATTCAGAGTTGATCGCTAGCTGCCGTTGTTCGTAGCGCAGCAATCAGGCTAAAAATCGGCACTATTGTGCATGCGTATGGTGCGCACTGCACACGGGCGTCGTACTTTGACAAAAGCCGATGTAGTTTTACACAAGGTCTAGGGACGCTTTTCAGTCGCACTGCTGATCGTTGAGTGATTGACAGGAAGTGGGTGTTTCTGGGTGGTAACTGGCCATTTTCGGGGTGTGTGCAAAAACGCAGGCGTGCCAGATAAAAACGCAGGAGTGGCTGGAGAAACGGGGGAGTGGCTGGCCGAACGCAGGGCGTGTTTGTGACGTCAAAAGAGGAGCTAAACAGTCTGAAGTGATCGCAAGGTAGGAGTAGGTCTGGAGCTACTCTGAAACTGCACAATTTTTTTTTGTAGCAGCGCTGCGATCCTTTCGTTCGCACTTCTGTTAAGCTAAGATACACTCCCAGAGGGTGGCGGCTTAGCGTTTGCACTGCTGCTAAAAGCAGCTAGCGAGCGATCAACTCGGAATGAGGGCCAATGTTCCTATTCTCCATAAAACCATACATAATACTGGAATTAATCTACTTTTCCTATTTGATTGTGTCTACCATCATCTGTTTGTCTTATGAATGGCTTTTGAAAGTTTTAAAATATCCCTATTGTGAATGTACACTCATTTAATGCTACAAAGATTTTACATCTGAAGAAGTCCTTCAGATGAAACATGTAGGGTTATTGGTGCAATGTCCACATACTCAGCAGAACCTGGTGGGATAAACCATCTTCTTCTCTGTTAGTTGTAGATATTTTGTCAGCACAAAGTTTAATACTGTATTATGTATGTTTTTTTATGGATAATAAAAACATTATCCTTTTATTTATTTGGCCTTGTTTGTTGGGTCAGTTTTTGGCAAGAGGATATATCCTATAGGAACATTGCTGGGAATACCATTCTCTTCAATAGAATTATAGAGGAGATCCAAGTGGAAGGAAGCCAATAATACAGTAAAAGACATTTCTACAGCTTTAATATTGTACTTTTATTATTGGACTTTATTATTCATATACATATAAACATAAAATGTTGAATTGTCCCACTATAGTAGCAGTGCCTTCTGATTTTGTTTTTAGAAATATCTACTAAGACTTGGAGAGTAATAATGAGGAGAGATAAAGAATCTGCTCTTCACATGTTACACACTGTGGGGCAGATGTATTAACCTGGAGAAAGCATAAGGAAGTGATAAACTAGTGATACGTGCAAGGTGATAACGGCACCAGCCAATCAGCTCCATTATGTAAATGAACAGTTAGGATCTGATTGGCTGGTGCCTTTATCACCTTGCACATATCACTGGTTTATCACTTCCTTATGCCTTCTCCAGGTTAATACATCTGTCCCTGTGTTTGAAAAATGACATTTAGGAGATAATCAGTTGGTAGTTTAACTCTCTCCACTTTATCACTTTCCAAGGCTTAGCACAGCTGTCCCAAATTGTGATAAAAGGATTGGTAAGGTTGTATTTGAGAGATATATAATATTTGTACCAGGGGGGTGATTCAGACCTGATCGCTGGGCTGATAAAATTGTTATCCTGCGATCAGATAGTCGCCGCACAAGGGGAGTGTATATTCGCTGTGCAAGTGTGCGGTCGCATGTGTATGCTGAGCTGCTTAAAATAAGAATTTACTTACCGATAATTCTATTTCTCATAGTCCGTAGTGGATGCTGGGGACTCCGAAAGGACCATGGGGAATAGCGGCTCCGCAGGAGACTGGGCACAAAGTAAAAGCTTTAGGACTAGCTGGTGTGCACTGGCTCCTCCCCCCATGACCCTCCTCCAAGCCTCAGTTAGGATACTGTGCCCGGACGAGCGTACACAATAAGGAAGGATTTTGAATCCCGGGTAAGACTCATACCAGCCACACCAATCACACCGGACAACTTGTGATTTGAACCCAGTTAACAGCATGATAACAGAGGAGCCTATGAAAAGATGGCTCACAACAATAATAACCCGATTTTTGTAACAATAACTATGTACAAGTATTGCACTTGGGATGGGCGCCCAGCATCCACTACGGACTATGAGAAATAGAATTATCGGTAAGTAAATTCTTATTTTCTCTAACGTCCTAGTGGATGCTGGGGACTCCGAAAGGACCATGGGGATTATACCAAAGCTCCCAAACGGGCGGGAGAGTGCAGATGACTCTGCAGCACCGAATGAGAGAACTCCAGGTCCTCCTCAGCCAGGGTATCAAATTTGTAGAATTTTGCAAACGTATTTGCCCCTGACCAAGTAGCTGCTCGGCAAAGTTGTAAAGCCGAGACCCCTCGGGCAGCCGCCCAAGATGAGCCCACTTTCCGTGTGGAATGGGCCTTTACAGATTTTGGCTGTGGCAGGCCTGCCACAGAATGTGCAAGCTGAATTGTACTACAAATCCAACGAGCAATCGTCTGCTTAGAAGCAGGGGCACCCAGCTTGTTGGGTGCATACAGGATAAACAGCGAGTCAGATTTTCTGACTCCAGCCGTCCTGGAAACATATATTTTCAGGGCCCTGACTACGTCCAGCAACTTGGAATCCTCCAAGTCCCTAGTAGCCGCAGGCACCACAATAGGCTGGTTTAAGTGAAATGCTGAAACCACCTTAGGGAGAAATTGAGGACGAGTTCTCAATTCTGCCCTGTCCGTATGAAAAATCAGGTAAGGGCTTTTATAGGATAAAGCTGCCAATTCTGAGACACGCCTGGCTGAAGCCAGGGCTAACAGCATTACCACTTTCCATGTGAGATATTTTAAGTCCACAGTGGTGAGTGGTTCAAACCAATGTGATTTTAGGAATCCCAAAACTACATTGAGATCCCAAGGTGCCACTGGAGGCACAAAAGGAGGCTGTATATGCAGTACCCCCTTGACAAACGTCTGAACTTCAGGAACTGAAGCTAGTTCTTTTTGGAAGAATATTGACAGGGCCGAAATTTGAACCTTAATGGACCCTAATTTGAGGCCCATAGACAGTCCTGTTTGCAGGAAATGCAGGAATCGACCCAGTTGAAATTCCTCTGTAGGGGCCTTCCTGGCCTCACACCACGCATCATATTTATGCCAAATACGGTGATAATGTTGCAGTTACATCCTTCCTGGCTTTGATCAGGGTAGGGATAACTTCATCCGGAATGCCTTTTTCCTTCAGGATCCGGCGTTCAACCGCCATGCCGTCAAACGCAGCCGCGGTAAGTCTTGGAACAGACATGGTCCCTGCTGGAGCAGGTCCTTTCTTAGAGGTAGAGGCCACGGGTCTTCCGTGAGCATCTCTTGAATTTCCGGGTACCAAGTCCTCCTTGGCCAATCCGGAGCCACGAGTATAGTCTTTACACCTCTCCTTCTTATGATTCTCAGTACCTTGGGTATGAGAGGCAGAGGAGGGAACACATATACTGACTGGTACACCCACGGTGTTACCAGAGCGTCCACAGCTATTGCCTGAGGGTCCCTTGACCTGGCGCAATATCTGTCCAGTTTTTTGTTGAGGCGGGACGCCATCATGTCCACCTTTGGTTTTTCCCAACGGTTCACAATCATGTGGAAGACTTCTGGGTGAAGTCCCCACTCCCCCGGGTGAAGATCGTGTCTGCTGAGGAAGTCTGCTTCCCAGTTGTCCACTCCCGGAATGAACACTGCTGACAGTGCTATCACATGATTTTCCGCCCAGCGAAGAATCCTTGCAACTTCCGTCATTGCCCTCCTGCTTCTTGTGCCGCCCTGTCTGTTTACGTGGGCGACTGCCGTGATGTTGTCCGACTGGATCAACACCGGCTGACCCTGAAGCAGAGGCCTTGCCTGACTTAGGGCATTGTAAATGGCCCTTAGTTCCAGGATATTTATGTGAAGTGACGTTTCCATGCTTGACCACAAGCCCTGGAAATTTTTTCCCTGTGTGACTGCTCCCCAGCCTCTCAGGCTGGCATCCGTGGTCACCAGGACCCAATCCTGAATGCCGAATCTGCGGCCCTCTAGGAGATGAGCACTCTGTAACCACCACAGGAGAGACACCCTTGTCCTTGGAGATAGGGTTATCCGCTGATGCATCTGAAGATGCGATCCGGACCACTTGTCCAGCAGATCCCACTGAAAAGTTCTTGCGTGGAATCTTCCGAATGGAATCGCTTCGTAAGAAGCCACCATCTTTCCCAGGACCCTTGTGCATTGATGCACTGACACTTGTCCTGGTTTTAGGAGGTTCCTGACTAGCTCGGATAACTCCCTGGCCTTCTCCTCCGGGAGAAACACCTTTTTCTGGACTGTGTCCAGAATCATCCCTAGGAACAGTAGACGTGTTGTTGGAATCAGCTGCGATTTTGGAATATTTAGAATCCACCCGTGCTGACGTAGCACTACCTGAGATAGTGCTACTCCGACCTCTAACTGTTCCCTGGACCTTGCCCTTATCAGGAGATCGTCCAAGTAAGGGATAATTAAGACGCCTTTTCTTCGAAGAAGAATCATCATTTCGGCCATTACCTTGGTAAAGACCCGGGGTGCCGTGGACAATCCAAACGGCAGCGTCTGAAACTGATAATGACAGTTTTGTACCACAAACCTGAGGTACCCTTGGTGAGAAGGGTAGATTGGGACATGGAGATAAGCATCTTTGATGTCCAGAGATACCATATAGTCCCCTTCTTCCAGGTTCGCTATCACTGCTCTGAGTGACTCCATCTTGAATTTGAACCTTTTTATGTAAGTGTTCAAGGATTTTAGATTTAAAATTGGTCTCACCGAGCCGTCCGGCTTTGGTACCACAAACAGCGTGGAATAATACCCCTTTCCCTGTTGTAGGCGGGGTACCTTGATTATCACCTGCTGGGAATACAGCTTGTGAATAGCTTCCAATACTGCCTCCCTGTCGGAGGGAGACGTTGGTAGAGCAGACTTCAGGAACCGGCGAGGGGGAGACGTCTCGAATTCCAATTTGTACCCCTGTGATATTACCTGCAGGATCCAGGGGTCCACTTGCGAGTGAGCCCACTGCGCGTTTAAATTTTTGAGACGGGCCCCCACCGTGCCTGAGTCCGCTTGTAAAGCCCCAGCGTCATGCTGAAGACTTGGCAGAAGCGGGAGAGGGCTTCTGCTCCTGGGAAGAGGCTGCCTGGTGCAGTCTTTTTCCACTTCCTCTGCCCCGGGGCAGAAATGAGTGGCCTTTTGCCCGCTTGCCCTTATGGGGACGAAAGGACTGAGTTTGAAAAGACGGTGTCTTTTTCTGCTGAGAGGTGACCTGGGGTAAAAAGGTGGATTTTCCAGCCGTTGCCGTGGCCACCAGGTCCGATAGACCGACCCCAAATAACTACTCCCCTTTATACGGCAATACTTCCATATGTCGTTTGGAATCCGCATCACCTGACCACTGTCGCGTCCATAACCCTCTTCTGGCAGAAATGGACATCGCACTTACTCTTGATGCCAGGGTGCAAATATCCCTCTGTGCATCTCGCATATATAGTAATGCATCCTTTAAATGCTCTATAGTTAATAATATACTGTCCCTATCCAGGGTATCAATATTTTCAGTCAGGGAATCCGACCAAGCCACTCCAGCGCTGCACATCCAGGCTGAGGCGATTGCTGGTCGCAGTATAACACCAGTATGTGTGTATATACCTTTTAGGATATTTTCCAGCCTTCTATCAGCTGGTTCCTTGAGGGCGGCCGTATCGGGAGACGGTAACCCCACTTGTTTTGATAAGCGTGTGAGCGCCTTATCTACCCTAGGGGGTGTTTCCCAACGCGCCCTAACCTCTGGCGGGAAAGGGTATAGTGCCAATAATTTATTAGAAATCAGCAGTTTTTTATCGGGGGAAACCCACGCTTTATCACACACCTCATTCAATTCATCTGATTCAGGAAAAACTACGGGTAGTTTTTTTACACCCCACATAATACCCTTTTTTGTGGTACTTGTAGTGTCAGAAATGTTCAACGCCTCCTTCATTGCCGTGATCATGTAACGTGTGGCCCTACTGGACATTACGTTTGTCTCCTCACCGTCGACACTGGAGTCAGTATCCGTGTCTGGGTCTGTGTCGACCATCTGAGGTAACGGGCGCTTTAGAGCCCCTGACGGTGTTTGAGACGCCTGGACAGGCACTAACTGATTCGCCGGCTGTCTCATGTCATCAACAGTTTTTTGCAAAGTGCTGACATTGTCACGTAATTCCTTAAATACGACCATCCAGTCAGGTGTCGACTCCCTAGGGGGTGACATCACTAAAACAGGCAATTGCTCCGCTTCCACATCATTTTCCTCCTCATACATGTCGACACAATCGTACCGACACCCAGCACACACACAGGGAATGCTCTGATAGAGGACAGGACCCCACGAGCCCTTTGGGGAGACAGAGGGAGAGTTTGCCAGCACACACCAGAGCGCTATATCTGTATAGGGATAACCTTATATAAGTGTTTCTCCCTTTTATAGCTGCTGTATTTATATTAACTGCCAAATAGTGCCCCCCCTCTCTTGTTTTACCCTGTTTCTGTAGTGCAGGACTGCAGGGGAGAGTCAGGGAGCCGTCCTTCCAGCGGAGCTGTGAGGGAAAATGGCGCTTGTGTGCTGAGGAGATAGGCTCCGCCCCCTTCACGGCGGCCTTTTCTCCCGCTTTTTTTAGGAAAACTGGCAGGGGTTAAATGCATCCATATAGCCCAGGAGCTATATGTGATGCATTTCTTTAGCCATATAAGGTTTAAACCGTGTTTTATTGCGTCTCAGGGCGCTCCCCCCCAGCGCCCTGCACCCTCAGTGACCGGAGTGTGAAGTGTGCTGAGAGCAATGGCGCACAGCTGCGGTGCTGTGCGCTACCTTATTTGAAGACAGGAACGTCTTCTGCCGCCGATTTTTCTGGACCTCTTCGCTCTTCTGGCTCTGTAAGGGGGCCGGCGGCGCGGCTCCGGGACCCATCCAGGCTGAACCTGTGATCGTCCCTCTGGAGCTAATGTCCAGTAGCCAAGAAGCCCAATCCACTCTGCAGTCAGGTGAGTTCGCTTCTTCTCCCCTTAGTCCCACGATGCAGTGAGCCTGTTGCCAGCAGTACTCACTGAAAATAAAAAAACCTATTTAAACTTTTACTCTAAGCAGCTCAGGAGAGCCACCTAGATTGCACCCTTCTCGTTCGGGCACAAAATCTTAACTTAACTGAGGCTTGGAGGAGGGTCATGGGGGGAGGAGCCAGTGCACACCAGCTAGTCCTAAAGCTTTTACTTTGTGCCCAGTCTCCTGCGGAGCCGCTATTCCCCATGGTCCTTTCGGAGTCCCCAGCATCCACTAGGACGTTAGAGTAAAAACCCTAGTCAGCAGACAGCTGCAAATCCATACGCACCTCACTCACCAATTAATGATTTTTCCACATTTTCCATTTTCCATGTCTGGAATGGAACATCCGCACCAGTCGGGGAGCCGTAACTTCTGTAGCTTTGACCCAGCTCCTTTCCTCGGGGCCAAAACCTTTCCATTCCACCAAATACTGTAGATTCTTGTGGAGATAGCGAGAATCAAGAATGGCTTTGATCTCAAAGTCCGTACCCTCTTCAGCCTCTGCAGAGATTGGCCTCGGGGACTTGGAATGAAATCGGTTCAAAACAAGAGGGCGAAGAAAAGAGACATGGAAGGAATTTGGTATCCGGAGATGGGAAGGCAATCCCAATTTGCAGGCAACCGGATTCAAGACTTGTAACACGGGATAAGGACCAATGAACCTTGGAGCGAACTTCATAGTGGGTACCTTTAAACGGAGATTGCGGGTAGAGAGCCATACCCTGTCACCAACTTTGTATTGAGGAGCTGCTCGTCGCTTCCTATCCGCAAAGAACTTATAGCGACCGGAAACTCTCTTGAGGTTGGCATGAACTCGACTCCAGATTTGACTGAAATGCCGGAGAGTAGAGGCTGCAGCAGGAACTTCTTCTGGAGGACAAATGGGTAATTCCGGAACTTGAGGATGAAATCCGTAATTAATGAAAAATGGAGACTCACCAGTCGAGGAGTGATATAGATGATTATGGGCGAACTCGGCCCAAGGCAACAACTCCACCCTTGTGAGGGGGAGAGGTAAACACGGAGAAAAGTCTCTAAATCTTGATTGACGCGTTCAGTTTGCCTATTGGTCTGTGGATGGTAAGCAGATGAAAACTTGAGTTTTATTTGTAGAGCCGTGCAGAGTGCTCTCCAGAATCTTGCCGTAAACTGTACCCCCCGATCCGAGACTATTTCCAGAGGTAACCCGTGCAGGCGGAAGTGTTCCCGAATGAATAACAAAGCCAACTTAGAAGCTGATGGTAATCCGGTCAACGGAACAAAATGTGCCATCTTAGAGAATCGGTCAATAATCACCCAGACGGTGTTATGACCCTTAGAGAGAGGTAGTACAGTAACAAAGTCCATAGAGATATGAGTCCAAGGCCTCTTAGGAATGGACAGTGGGTGCAACAATCCCGCAGGAGGCAGACGTAGAGTTTTGTGCTGAGCACATTGAGGACACGAGTTGACATACTCTTGGACGTCCTTCTTCATAGTGTCCCACCAGTAAGATCTTCGCAGAAATTCCCACATCTTTTGAACTCCAGGATGGCCAGAAAACTTGGAAATGTGAGCCCACTGCAACAATTTTGGTCGAAATTTAGCTGGCACAGACATTCTTCCAGGAGGAGGACCCAACGCAGTGGGAGCCGCAGAGATAGAGACGGAACTGAGGATCAACGCCTTTTCAACGGTATTCTCCTCATCTGAAGCCATTACGGAACGGGATAGGGCATCCACCTTGGTGTTAAGAGTTCCAGCCCGGTACTTAATGACAAATGAAAATCGAGCAAAGAAGAGCGCCCATCTTGCTTGACGGGTATTCAAGCACTGGGCCGTCTTGAGATACAGTAAATTCTTGTGATCCGCAAAAATCGTAATTAAGTGTTTAGCACCCTCCAAAAGATATCTCCATTCTTCTAAGGCAGATTTAATTGCCAAGAGCTCTTTATCTCCAATGGTGTAATTTAATTCAGCAGGGGAGAACTTGCGAGAATGGAAACCACACGGATGTAACTTCCCATCTGGAGCGTACTGCGAAAGTACGGCACCTATGCCTACCACAGAAGCATCAACCTCCAGAAAAAATGGTTTTAGGAAGTCTGGCTGCTGAAGTACCGGAGCGGTCATAAAGGCTGCCTTCAACTGAGTGAACGCTGCTACCGCTTCAGAGGACCAATGGCTTGGGTCAGCCCCTTTCTTGGTTAGGGCAGTAATAGGCGCCACAATAGTAGAGAAACCCCTTATGAATTTCCGGTAGTAATTTGCGAACCCTAGAAATCGTTGCACTGCTTTCAGGGAAAGAGGCTGAGTCCAGTCCCGAATGGCAGAAAGTTTCTCCGGATCCATACGCAACTCTGTTCCTGAAATAATGTAGCCCAGAAATGGAATATATGGGACCTCAAAGGTGCACTTGGAAATCTTGCCATAAAGATGGTTCTCTCGCAACCGAAGGAGTACCTCCTTAACTTGTATTCTGTGCTCAGAGAGATTCTTCGAAAATATCAGGATGTCGTCCAAATATACCCCCACATTTAGGTATAACATGTCCCGAAAAACGTCATTAATGAATCCCTGGAAGAAGGCGGGGGCGTTGCTGAGGCCAAACGGCATTACCAGGTACTCATAATGCCCGTCCCTAGTATTGAAGGCCGTCTTCCATTCGTCCCCTTGTCGGATACGTATCAAGTTATAAGCTCCCCTTAAATCGAGCTTAGTGAAGATTCGAGCTCCGCGAACTCTATCGAAAAGCTCCGTGATGAGCGGCAGAGGATACTTGTTCTTAATGGTGACTTCATTAAGACCACGATAATCGATACATGGCCTCAGGCCTCCATCTTTTTCTTCACAAAGAAGAAGCCTGCTCCCGCTGGGGAAGTAGAGGGGCGGATGAATCCCTTCTGCAGATTAGACTTGATATATTCTGACATGGCTTGAGTCTCAAGTACTGACAAAGGATAGGTACGACCTCGAGGTGGCATTTTCCCAGGAATGAGCTCAATAGGACAATCCCAGGGTCTATGCGGGGGTAATTTATCGGCCGCCTGTTCCGAGAAGACATCTGTAAACTCCCGATAAGCCTCTGGAATAAGCTCTACATCCGACTTAGACGATGCACGAAGTGGGTAGACAGGAGTAAGACAATTCGAGTGACAGAAAGGACTCCAAGAAATTATCTGTGTCGACCTCCAGTCGACGTGAGGGTTGTGAAGCTTGAGCCAGGGAAGACCAAGGACGAGATCGTGAAACATCTCCTGAATCACAAGGAACTCCAGATGTTCTTGGTGCAAAGCTCCCACTTGCAGCTTGATTGGCATAGTATGACTTGTAATCAGAGCATTAGGAATTTGGGTACCATTAATAGCAGTTATCGTAATAGGTCGTTCGACCGACTGTAACGTCTAGCCCAAATTCTGGGCGCAGGAAAGGGAAATAAAATTCCCCGCAGCTCCTGAGTCCAACAGTGCCTTAACGGTTTTGACTTCAGACTCAGAAAACAGAAATACTGAAAGTAGACAGTCCACTGCCGGAGAAGATAGAGAAACAACCCCTAGCTTGACTTCTCCGGAACAAGCTAGGACTGCCCGTTTCCCGGGCGAGACTTGCAAGACTTGAGGAAATGATCCGCGGCTCCACAGTAGAGGCAAAGTCTACCCTCACGCCGACGCTCTTCTGGGGACAGCCGAGACCGATTAATCTGCATGGGTTCGTCTGGACTGGAATTGACTGCCTGCTTAGAAGGAAGAGATCGGAGCCTCGACCGGTCAGACCGACTATGTTCACCACCTTGTTCCTGCATACGAAGATCCACCTTTACACAGAGTGAGATCAACTGTTCCAAGGAATCTGGCAGATCTCTAGTAATCAATTCGTCTTTTAAACGATCCGAGAGCCCGTTCCAAAAAGCAGCCCGAAGGGCATCATTATTCCAGCTCAGTTCAGAAGCTATAGTTTGAAAGTGAATTACATACTGTCCCACTGTACGAGAGCCTTGTCGAACTCGGAGCAAATCAGCAGTCGTCCTGCCAGGCTCATCAAAGATCCTTCAGATTGACGCCAAGAAGTTGGTATAACTAGAAACTAACGGATCTGATCGCTCCCACAACGGTGACACCCACTCCAATGCTGAACCCTCAAGTAACAAGATAATGTATGCCACTTTAGACCGATCAGTAGGGAAGTTGTGTGAGAGGAGTTCGAAATGTACCTCACACTGATTGAGGAATCCACGGCAGTTTTTTGGATTCCCGTTATAACGAGGAGGAGTGGGAAGCTGAAGGCGTGACCTGGTTCCAGACAAGGAGGAAACATTGCCAGAGACAACCACTGGAGCGGATACTGGAACTGGAGCTGGAACCACTGAAGCCAGCGAAGTCTGGATTTGATCCAGCCGACCAGATAACTCCTGGAGATAATGCATCACCTGATTCTGTGCTTCTTCCTGACTCTGTACTCGGGAAACTAGGTCCTGCATGGCGCTTGCCTCTGGGTTCCGATTCCCCGGGTCCATGTGGCCTGAGTATACGGTCACTGGCCTAGACTGAGGGTGTTGTGAACTCGGGGATTCTTCCGATGGTTGGGAAGAGGAACCACAACTGAGCTGGAAAAGGGAAGGCCTGAGATAGGATTTCCTCATACAGGACGCTGACAGTGGAGTTTGATGAAATATTAAAGAGCTTTATTGCAGAGGGAAACAACTTAGTCAAATGCCAAAAAGAAATAAATGAAGGAAATGTCCAGACCCACTGAAGGGTTTTGTGAGCAGTATTAGGGATGCTGGTAATTAAAGAAACTGTGGGTGATGTATAAAAGTCACTGATAACTTGTGGAACTTATGAATGATGATTAATAGCACAGATGGTTGAAGAACTTGTGAGTGGTGACAGAGACGCTGATGATGTGAGAAACTGAAGTGCAGGGGTTTTAGACGCTGTGGATTTGTAGAACTTGAGAACAGA
Source organism: Pseudophryne corroboree (assembly GCF_028390025.1). Taxonomy (NCBI): domain Eukaryota; kingdom Metazoa; phylum Chordata; class Amphibia; order Anura; family Myobatrachidae; genus Pseudophryne; species Pseudophryne corroboree. Next base: position 433,015,157 of record NC_086447.1, on the reverse strand, counting down.
GACTGAGACGCTGATGATGTGAGGAATTGAAGTGCAGGGGTTTTAGACGCTGTGGATTTGTAGAACTTGAGAACGGAGACTGAGACGCTGATGATGTGAGGAATTGAAGTGCAGGGGTTTTAGACGCTGTGGATTTGTAGAACTTGAGAACGGAGACTGAGACGCTGATGATGTGAGGAACTGAAGTGCAGGGGTTTTAGACGCTGTGGATTTGTAGAACTTGAGAACGGAGACTGAGACGCTGATGATGTGAGGAACTGAAGTGCAGGGGTTTTAGACGCTGTTGATTCGCAGAACTTGAGAAGGATGGTTTAGGCCCGCAGCCACGCTGATTCCTAGGAGCACTGGTGACTGGAACGCAGAGAGATATACCGGCCGCTGAGTACACTGGAACCGGTGCAGCGAACTGGTAGCTGGAAATGCCGGAGACACTGGAGTACAACTGCAGAGATCCTTGCCGGAAACGAGAGCACTGGCATCTACGTCAGGGAAAGACGATACTCAGGCACTGAAGCACTGTCCGGCATCTGACTTTGAATCTCCCGCCAGCGCTGGATTGGCGGAGCAGTCTGATGACGTCACCTGCCCCCCGTCCACGTGATGCCGGGTGTCATGGCGGCGCCCATGCCCCGGAGAACCGACGGGAGCCGCGCCAGCCAGACGCCGGAGCCCGCGGCCCACCGAAGGCAAAGGCCGCAACACCGACCAGCAGTCACGCAGGGGTAAGCGCGGCGAACGCCGCCTCTGATGTGTGACAACCCGGTCATATGCAACAGGGATTGTCCAAAAAACAGGGTAAACTGTTGGATTCCAGCGTGGGGAAAGCAACTCGACCTGTGGTCAGCATGGCTACTGAAAGCATTTCCCAGGCAGAAACCACCCTGTTCTGCATGATGGTGCAGTTGGATGGCCGGGAGGTCTGGACATTAGTTGATACTGGCAAAGCCCTTACCAATGTTGCTGCTAACCTGGTACCTCTGGGGGCTGACCAGGTTTTTCCCCCTGTCAAAGTATTGTGTATCCATGGGGATGTCGAGGAGTGCTTACGTGTGCATCTACTACTAGTGATAAAAGGGCGTCCATTGAAATCGATAGGCATAGTGACATTCAGACCACCTTATCTGCTCCTGGGCCATGATTTCCCATTGCTGCAGGAGGTGGTTACGTGGCATGATGACAGCAAATGGTCAGCAGCTGAGGCATCCCAGGAGCAGAGGACCATGGGTGACCAGAGCAACCGTTAAAGCTTCCTTAGTTGGTGAACTACCGGATGAAAAGAGAGAGACTTTGGCAGAGACCAACAGGACGATAGAAATCTGGTTAATGCCTTTGAAAATGTGGTAGAGTGGTTGCTGCTTTGCCACCAGAAGGTGTACCATATTTTATTTTGAAGAATGATTTTGCAGGGTAAAAATGGTAGACCAATTATTAGTTCCCCCAGAAACATGAGCAGTTGGTATTGGGGGTGGCACACATGCATCTGTGGGGTGGCCATTTGGGAGTGGTGAAAATTCTCCAGCGCATAGTTAAGATTCTTTTGGCCTGGCATTCATGCCGCAGTAAAAATATATTGTTAGGAATGCGCAGCGTGTCAGAAGACAGCACCCCAACCAGGATTTAGAGTGCCCCTGGTTCCTCTCCCTGCCATTTGTGTGCCTTTTGAGAGAATTGGTAAGGATTTGATAGGGTCAGTGGAAATATCAGCTCAAGGGCATCAATACATACTATTAGCAGTGGATTATGCCACCAGATACTCGGAGGCCATACCACTATGGAATATGAAATCTAGCACCATTGCCCAGGAATTATTGACAATGTGCACCCGCCTGGTAATACTGAAAGAGGTCTAAGGTACCCCTTTTGTCTATAAAATAATGAAATATTTGTGCTGACTGTTAAAGGTGGATAGTATTACTACCTCAGTTTACCACTCGGAAACGGATGGCCTGGCAGAACGATTTAACCAGACTCTTCAACAGATGATAAAAAGGGCAATGTCAGAGGAAAAGCAGGATTGGGTCTTACTCCTTTCCTATTTAATGTTTGCAGTACGAGAGGTGCCCCAGTCCTCTATGGGGGTTCACTATGGTATGCCGGCGGTCGGACCAGCATACCGGCGCCGGGAGCCCGACCGCCAGCTTACCCACAGTGTGGCGAGCGCAAATGAGCCCCTTGCAGGCTCACTGCGCTCGCCACGCTACGGGCACTTATTCTCCCTCCAGGGGGGTCAAGGACCCCCACGAGGGAGAATAAGTGTCGGTATGCCGGCTGTCGGGATCCCGGCGCCGGTATACTGTGCGCCGGGATCCCGTCAGTCGGCATACTGAAGATCACCCCAGGGTTGAGTCCTTTTGAACTCCTCTATAGGAGGCAACTTAGAGGGAATGTGGATCTGTTGAAAGAAGGGTGGGAACAACAGTCATGCCAAGAACCTAACATCGTTCAGTTTGTGTCCCAATTGTATGTCCGGTTAAGGCAAATTGCGCCACTCCTGAACAAGCACATGGATAGGGCCCAACAGTGGCAAAAACTTAATTAGGACGTGACCATGGTCAAACGATCTTTTAAATTGAGAGGCAAGGTAATGGTTCTTGAACCTACTAGTGAGAGTAAATGAAATGCTCAATGGCAAGGTCCTTATAAATTATTTATTAGCAGTTTCTTATATAGCGCAGCATATTCCATTATGCTTTACAATTAGAACAACAGTTATAGAACAAAACTGGGCAAAGACAGACAGACACAGAGGTAGGAAGGCCTGCTTGCAAGCTTACAATCAATAGGGAAATAGGCATTGATACACAAGGATAGATGCTACCTGTTACATAATGGGCCACCAGATTGCTAGGTTCTTAATGGGTTGTATGATATGATCACCCAGCAATGTTGGAAGACAAAATGTGAGATTATGTGGACTGTACAGAGAGGATGTAACTGGATAGGGAAGCATTGGAGGTTATATGGGTGGGTCTGGAATTTTGTAGGCTTGTCTCAAGAGATGAGTTTTCAGGGAACGTTTAAAGGTTTGGAGACTAGAGGAGAGTCTTACTGTGCGTGGGAGGGCATTCCACAGCGTGGGTGAAGCCCGGGTAAATTCCTGTAATTTTGAGTGGAAACAGGTAATACATGTGGATGAGAGACGCAGACCTTGTGCAGAGTGGAGAGGTCTGGTAGGGAGATATTTTGAGATGAGTGAGGAGATGTATGATGGTGCAGTTTGGTTAATAGCCTTGTATGTAAGTAAAAGTATTTTATATTTAACACAGTAGAATACCGGTAACCAATGGAGGGACTGACAGAGCGGATCAGCAGACGAAGAACATCTAGCGAGGAAGATTAGCCTCGCAGCTGCATTTAAAATGGATTGTAGTGGTGAGAGCCTATGTTTGGGAAGACCAGTAAGGAGCCTATTACAATAATCAACGCAGGAGATGATGAGTGCATGGATTAGAGTTTTTGCAGTGTTTTGTGTAAGATAAGGGCGTATTTTGGATATATTTTTAAGGTGCATGTAACATGATTTAGAGACAGATTGAATGTGTGGAACAGTTCAGAGTCAAGGGTGACACCTAGGCAGCGAGCTTGTGGGGTAGGGTGGATAGTTGCATTGTCAACAGTTATGGAGATATCAGGTTGGTAACTACTCTTCGTTGGTGGGAAAATAATTAAATCGGTTTTGGAAATGTTGAGTTTGAGGTGGCGAGATGACATCCAAGATGAAATGGCAGACAGGCATCCAGTGACATGAGCCAATACAGATGGTGATAAATCTGGGGAGGATATGTAGATTTGAGTATCATCAGTGTACAAATGATACTGAAATCCGAAGGAGGTGATTAGTTTACCAAGAGAGGAGGTATAGATTGAGAACAGCAGAGGACCTAAGACTGCGCCTTGCGGTACTCCAACTGATAGAGGTAGAGAAGCGGAGGTAGAATCAGAGAAGTGAACACTGAAAAAGCGATTAGATAGGTACAAAGTAAGGGCTGTGTCCTGAAGACCTAGGGATTGTAGTGTTTGTATGAGAAGAGAGTGGTCAACAGTGTCAAAAGCAGCAGAGAGATCTAGAAGAATAAGTAGTGTGTAATGGCTTTTTGATCTAGCAGTGACTAGATCGTTCACTACTTTAGTCAGTGCCATCTCTTTGGAGTGTTGGGCAAGAAAGCCTGACTGAAGTGGGTCCAATAAGTTGTGGGAGTTAAGAAAGTGTGTAAGGCGAGTGTAGGCAAGTCTCTCAAGTAGCTTGGAGGGACCTGGTAGCTGAGAAATGGGACGGTAGTTAGAGAGTGTGTTTGGGTCAGAGTTGTGTTTTTTTAGAATGGGAGTAATCACTGCATGTTTAAACAGAGAGGGAAAGATACCAGTAGAGAGAGAGAGATTACAGATTTTAGTTAAGGTTGGGATAAGTACAGGAGACAAGGATTAACTGACCTGTGAGGGTATAGGATCAAGAGGAGAGGTAGTGGAGTAGGAGGATGAAAAAAGTGTTGATACTTCATCTTCACTTGAGGGATCAAATGAAGAGAAAGTGCCAGAGGGTTCAGGTAGGGAATTGAGCAGGTCACTGGCTGAGTTAGAACATACAATTTCATCTTGGATTTTATTAATATTATCTTTGAAGTAGGAAGCAAGTTCTTGTGCACTGATAGTAGCTAGTGGGGGAGGTGAGGGAGGGTAAAGAAGTGATTTAAATGTATTAAAAAGTCGCTTGGGTTTGGTGGCATGATAAGAGATTGGAAATATGTTTGTTTGGCAGTGTCCAGGGCCCGATGATAGGAGTGGTAGGTAGTCTTATATGTAAGAAAGTTACTTGGATTCTGAGATTTCTGCCACTGACGTTTTACTTATAAAGTAACAGAAGCAGTGCGACCTGTTAATTATAGAGTTTGACAGGAGGGTAGACGTAAGGAGGTACAAATCTACCATGTAAACCTGTTAAAACCCTGGAAAGAGAGTGCTGGTCCATACTCACTGGTGGCTAAGAAAACCCCAGAATGTCAGGTGCCCATTGAAGATACCCTTAATCCTAGAGAGAAACAAGAAGTGGTGAACTTAGTGGCATGAAACCAGGATGTATTCTCTGCCTTTCCAGGGAAAACCCAAATCATCCAGCATGATATTTTTACTCCTTCCAGGGTGGTAATAAAATAGAGACCATACCATATACCTGAGGCAAAGCCAGCTGTGGTCAAACGAGAAGCAGACGAGATGCTACGCCTAGGGGTCATAGAGCAATCAAATAGCTAATTGCTTTAAGATTCTGCAATGATTTTCGCAAGTTAAATGAGGTTTCACAATTTGATTCCTACGTACTGCCCTGGGTTGACGAGCTGATGGAGAACCTAGCACACAGCCAGTATCTCACCACTCTGGATTTGACAAAAAGGTATTGATAGTTTCCTTTAATTGAGGATGCTAAGGCCAAAACAGCTTTCTCTACCCCACAGGGTTTATTTCAGTATAAAGTACTGCCGTTTGGTTTGCATGGAGCTCCAGCAACTTTCCAGAGAGCTACTGTATGAACAAGTTGCTGCAACCTCATAGAGAATATGCTAGACGACATAGTGATCTTTAGTTCTGACTGGGAGTCACACCATCCAAGAGTAGAGGCAGTGTTACAGTCTTTACAGGCACATGGGTTTACTGTTAATTCTGAGAAGTGTGCCATTGGAATGGTGGAGGCGAAATATTTGGGATATATTGTAGGCAGGGGGCAGGTAAAACCTCAGCCCTGTAAGGTGGAGGCGGTCCTCACATGGCCTAAACCCAAATGAAAAACCCAGCTCAGAACATTCCTTGGTCTAGTGGGTTACTACTTTTGCCATAAGGGCGGCACCACTTACTGAGTGTCTGAAAAAACAATCCCCAGACAAAATAACATGGTCAAGACCAGCAGAGGCTGCTTGGCAGGATTTAAGGTGTGCCTTGTCTGCAGAACCTGCTTTGAAGGCTCCTGATTTCAAGAAGCAATTTATATTGCAGACAGATGCCTCGGGTAAAGGATTGGGGGCAGTCCTTTCCCAAGTGGTAGAAGGGGAAGATAAACCCATCCTCTACCTCAGCCTGAAATTGCTGCCCAGGGAGCGCAAGTACTCACCTGTAGATCCACAGTGTTTTGGCAATCAAGTGGGCAGTAGACTAGTTAAAATATTATTTGGGAGAGAGATCTTATTGGTTACAGATCATGCCCCTTTAGAGTGGATGCACATGAACAAAGAAGTGAATGCTTGTGTGACCTGCTGGATTTTGGCCTTGCAGCCATTTAAATTTGAGGTGCAGCATCGTCTTGGGAAAAAGCACCTCAATGCCCTTTCCTGAAAGTTTTTGAGTCCCGTTCATCCAAGCAACCCTATGGTGAAGCTAGGGGAAGAGGAGGAAGAGGGAGAAGAAGGCAACTCTGTAAAATGGTAGAGAAAATGGTATATGGTATACTGGTCTCCCCTATGCAGTGAAGCAGCAAGTGGTAGTCTCCCATGCTGTGCAGGAGACAAGTGAAACTAAGTCTGTTTTTCTGGCTGTTTTTCTCCATATTGCATGCTGTGCTGCTCAGCGACCCGTGTCTCAACTGGTGCAAGTCTCAGCTCGGCTCCTCTCCATGGCAACTGCCTCATGAAAGCTATTATTAAAACTGTATTGCCTTTACTGTTCTGGGAATTTTGTGTAGTTGCTGTGCATTTTAGTCCTATTTCAGGGGTTTTATTCTACATGCATTCGCTATATATAGCGAGACGCATTATGAATATTTGCCCTTACTGGATGGCAGAGATGCGTATCTCCACATCGATTTGGGTAGGTCATAATTCACTCCTCCATTTTGCAGTTGGTTCTGATCATTACCAATTCCAGCAACTAGCATTCAGAATTTTGACAGATCCGTAGGCTTTCACCAAGATCATGTTAGTGATGGCAAACTTACTGCGCAAGATAGGGATCATGGTCATACCTCATTTAAATGATCTGCTTGTGAAAGCGGATTCAGCTTCATAGTTACACGAGCATCTAGATCACACGGTTCAGGTACTTCAGGATCAAGGATGGATCCTGAATTTGGAAAAGTCAGCACTTTCAGTTCTTGGGGGTGGTCTTCGACACCTTGCTCCAAAGGATTTTCTTGCTGGAGTCCAGGGCACGGACCCTACAGAACTTGGCCCCGTCATTACGGTCGATCTTGTTGGGCATGAAGCTGTTGGGCATGATGATCTCCCCTTTCGAGACCATTCAGTATGCCAGGTTTAATTTGTGGGAATTTCAGTAATTGGCCAGCTGGCCAGTTCATATTTAACGCCACGGCGGTGGCATATGTAAATCAAGGCGGCACAAACACTTAGTTCGGAAGTGGGGCCTTCCACAAATGGATCTCATAGATTCTCAACTAAAAGATTTAACAAATATGTGCCAGATCTAGGGACCCGCACGGCTTTCACAGTGAATGCCATGACGGTTCCGTGGGACTTTCGTCTAGTGTATCTGTTCCATCTGATCCCAATGTTGTCTCGGGTGCTCAAGCGCATTGAATTCCAATGAATGATGGTGATCCTAGTTACTCCAGACTGGCTGCATAGGTCATGGTAAGCCAATATACTCAAAATTTCTGTAGTCCCAGGTGGCGTCTTCCAAGGCACCCAGACCTACTACAACAACATCCGTTTCTGCACAAGAATGTTCCATGGTTGGCTTTAGCATCCTGGCTTTTGAGACCGAGCTTTTGAAAGCTAAGGTTTCTCTCCCTTGGTAGTCCGCACTATGCTGGAAGCCCGGAAACAGGTTTCATTGCGCAATTAACACAGAGTGTGGAACATCTACCTTTTGTGGTGTGAACAGAGACTGATTCATACATCCAATTTTTGTCTGAGTTTTTGGTTTTCCTTTGGGTACATTTGGTTTAAAACTTCGAAAGTACAGATTTTAGCCCTGTCAAATTTCTTCCAAAGGCATTTTACCCCTCTTCTAGAGGTCCAAACATTTTTACAGGGTGTGGTGCATATTCAAACACCGTTTCATCTGCTGGTAGCGCCTTGGAATCTTAATCTGGTCCTAACAGCTCAAACAGCCTCCATTTGAGCCTTTGAATTCAGTAGATCTTCAGTTCATTACTTGGAAGCTGGTCTTCTTTATGGCTATTGACTCATCTCTGTGCGTTTCCAAGTTAAGGGGCTTTGTTTTGCAAGCCACATTTTCTCATCTTCCTTGACAATAGAGCAATTCGCTGTACGGATCCTACTTTACAGCCAAAAGTTGTTTTGGCTTTTCACTTAAACCAGGAAATTGTCTTTCCATTTTTTCCTCATTCGGCTACTTACCGGGACTAGGATGATCTGGCTCTACTAGATGTAGTTCGAGCTCTGTGGATTTACTTGGACAAGACTTCTGCTTCCTATTTAGATTCTTTGCTTGTACTTTATGATGCACAAAAACGTGGTTAGCCAGCTTTAAAGCAGACAATTGCGCGTTGGATCCACACGATCATCACTCGAGCCTAATCTAGTCCAGGGTGACCGGCACCAGATGGGGCATCAGTGCATTGCACTAGGGCGGCGGTGACCTCCTGGACAATGCAACATGGATCTTCAGTGGAAAAGGTCTGTTGTGCAGTTACCTGGTCCTGTGTAAACAAGTTTACTTGTTTTTATCATTTTCATGTTTTTATTAGAGATGAGCGGGTTCGGTTTCTCTGAATCCGAACCCGCACGAACTTCATGTTTTTTTTCACGGGTCCGAGCGACTCGGATCTTCCCGCCTTGCTCGGTTAACCCGAGCGCGCCCGAACGTCATCATGACGCTGTCGGATTCTCGCGAGGCTCGGATTCTATCGCGAGACTCGGATTCTATATAAGGAGCCGCGCGTCGCCGCCATTTTCACACGTGCATTGAGATTGATAGGGAGAGGACGTGGCTGGCGTCCTCTCCGTTTAGAATAGATTAGAGAGACACTTGATTTACTAATTTTGGGGAGCATTAGGAGTACTCAGTACAGTGCAGAGTTTTGCTGATAGTGACCACCAGTTTTATTTATAATCCGTTCTCTGCCTGAAAAAAGCGATACACAGCACACAGTGACTCAGTCACATACCATATCTGTGTGCACTGCTCAGGCTCAGGCCAGTGTGCTGCATCATCTATTATCTATATATAATATTATATATATCTGATTATCTGTCTGACTGCTCAGCTCACACAGCTTATAATTGTGGGGGAGACTGGGGAGCACTACTGCAGTGCCAGTTATAGGTTATAGCAGGAGCCAGGAGTACATAATATATTATATAGTGAGTGACCACCAGACACACAGTGCAGTTTATTTAATATATCCGTTCTCTGCCTGAAAAAAGCGATACACACAGTGACTCAGTCAGTCACATACCATATCTGTGTGCACTGCTCAGGCTCAGGCCAGTGTGCTGCATCATCTATATATATTATATATCTGTCTGACTGCTCAGCTCACACAGCTTATAATTGTGGGGGAGACTGGGGAGCACTACTGCAGTGCCAGTTATAGGTTATAGCAGGAGCCAGGAGTACATAATATTATATTAAAACAGTGCACACTTTTGCTGCAGGAGTGCCACTGCCAGTGTGACTAGTGACCAGTGACCTGACCACCAGTATATATAATATTAGTAGTATACTATCTCTTTATCAACCAGTCTATATTAGCAGCAGACACAGTACAGTGCGGTAGTTCACGGCTGTGGCTACCTCTGTGTCGGCACTCGGCAGCCCGTCCATAATTGTATATACCACCTAACCGTGTTTTTTTTTTCTTTCTTTATACATACATACTAGTTACGAGTATACTATCTCTTTATCAACCAGTCTATATTAGCAGCAGACACAGTACAGTGCGGTAGTTCACGGCTGTGGCTACCTCTGTGTCGGCACTCGGCAGCCCGTCCATAATTGTATATACCACCTAACCGTGGTTTTTTTTTCTTTCTTTATACATACATACTAGTTACGAGTATACTATCTCTTTATCAACCAGTCTATATATTAGCAGCAGACACAGTACAGTGCGGTAGTTCACGGCTGTGGCTACCTCTGTGTCGGCACTCGGCAGCCCGTCCATAATTGTATATACCACCTAACCGTGGTTTTTTTTTCTTTCTTTATACATACATACTAGTTACGAGTATACTATCTCTTTATCAACCAGTCTATATATTAGCAGCAGACACAGTACAGTGCGGTAGTTCACGGCTGTGGCTACCTCTGTGTCGGCACTCGGCAGCCCGTCCATAATTGTATATACCACCTAACCGTGTTTTTTTTTTCTTTCTTTATACATACATACTAGTTACGAGTATACTATCTCTTTATCAACCAGTCTATATATTAGCAGCAGACACAGTACAGTGCGGTAGTTCACGGCTGTGGCTACCTCTGTGTCGGCACTCGGCAGCCCGTCCATAATTGTATATACCACCTAACCGTGGTTTTTTTTTCTTTCTTTATACATACATACTAGTTACGAGTATACTATCTCTTTATCAACCAGTCTATATATTAGCAGCAGACACAGTACAGTGCGGTAGTTCACGGCTGTGGCTACCTCTGTGTCGGCACTCGGCAGCCCGTCCATAATTGTATATACCACCTAACCGTGGTTTTTTTTTCTTTCTTTATACATACATACTAGTTACGAGTATACTATCTCTTTATCAACCAGTCTATATATTAGCAGCAGACACAGTACAGTGCGGTAGTTCACGGCTGTGGCTACCTCTGTGTCGGCACTCGGCAGCCCGTCCATAATTGTATATACCACCTAACCGTGGTTTTTTTTTCTTTCTTTATACATACATACTAGTTACGAGTATACTATCTCTTTATCAACCAGTCTATATATTAGCAGCAGACACAGTACAGTGCGGTAGTTCACGGCTGTGGCTACCTCTGTGTCGGCACTCGGCAGCCCGTCCATAATTGTATATACCACCTAACCGTGGTTTTTTTTTCTTTCTTTATACATACATACTAGTTACGAGTATACTATCTCTTTATCAACCAGTCTATATATTAGCAGCAGACACAGTACAGTGCGGTAGTTCACGGCTGTGGCTACCTCTGTGTCGGCACTCGGCAGCCCGTCCATAATTGTATATACCACCTAACCGTGGTTTTTTTTTCTTTCTTTATACATACATACTAGTTACGAGTATACTATCTCTTTATCAACCAGTCTATATATTAGCAGCAGACACAGTACAGTGCGGTAGTTCACGGCTGTGGCTACCTCTGTGTCGGCACTCGGCAGCCCGTCCATAATTGTATATACCACCTAACCGTGGTTTTTTTTTCTTTCTTTATACATACATACTAGTTACGAGTATACTATCTCTTTATCAACCAGTCTATATATTAGCAGCAGACACAGTACAGTGCGGTAGTTCACGGCTGTGGCTACCTCTGTGTCGGCACTCGGCAGCCCGTCCATAATTGTATATACCACCTAACCGTGGTTTTTTTTTCTTTCTTTATACATACATACTAGTTACGAGTATACTATCTCTTTATCAACCAGTCTATATATTAGCAGCAGACACAGTACAGTGCGGTAGTTCACGGCTGTGGCTACCTCTGTGTCGGCACTCGGCAGCCCGTCCATAATTGTATATACCACCTAACCGTGGTTTTTTTTTCTTTCTTTATACATACATACATACTAGTTACGAGTATACTATCTCTTTATCAACCAGTCTATATATTAGCAGCAGACACAGTACAGTGCGGTAGTTCACGGCTGTGGCTACCTCTGTGTCGGCACTCGGCAGCCCGTCCATAATTGTATACTAGTATCCAATCCATCCATCTCCATTGTTTACCTGAGGTGCCTTTTAGTTGTGCCTATTAAAATATGGAGAACAAAAATGTTGAGGTTCCAAAATTAGGGAAAGATCAAGATCCACTTCCACCTCGTGCTGAAGCTGCTGCCACTAGTCATGGCCGAGACGATGAAATGCCAGCAACGTCGTCTGCCAAGGCCGATGCCCAATGGCATAGTACAGAGCATGTCAAAACCAAAACACCAAATATCAGTAAAAAAAGGACTCCAAAACCTAAAATAAAATTGTCGGAGGAGAAGCGTAAACTTGCCAATATGCCATTTACCACACGGAGTGGCAAGGAACGGCTGAGGCCCTGGCCTATGTTCATGGCTAGTGGTTCAGCTTCACATGAGGATGGAAGCACTCAGCCTCTCGCTAGAAAACTGAAAAGACTCAAGCTGGCAAAAGCACCGCAAAGAACTGTGCGTTCTTTGAAATCCCAAATCCACAAGGAGAGTCCAATTGTGTCGGTTGCGATGCCTGACCTTCCCAACACTGGACGTGAAGAGCATGCGCCTTCCACCATTTGCACGCCCCCTGCAAGTGCTGGAAGGAGCACCCGCAGTCCAGTTCCTGATAGTCAGATTGAAGATGTCAGTGTTGAAGTACACCAGGATGAGGAGGATATGGGTGTTGCTGGCGCTGGGGAGGAAATTGACCAGGAGGATTCTGATGGTGAGGTGGTTTGTTTAAGTCAGGCACCCGGGGAGACACCTGTTGTCCGTGGGAGGAATATGGCCGTTGACATGCCAGGTGAAAATACCAAAAAAATCAGCTCTTCGGTGTGGAGGTATTTCACCAGAAATGCGGACAACAGGTGTCAAGCCGTGTGTTCCCTTTGTCAAGCTGTAATAAGTAGGGGTAAGGACGTTAACCACCTCGGAACATCCTCCCTTATACGTCACCTGCAGCGCATTCATAATAAGTCAGTGACAAGTTCAAAAACTTTGGGTGACAGCGGAAGCAGTCCACTGACCAGTAAATCCCTTCCTCTTGTAACCAAGCTCACGCAAACCACCCCACCAACTCCCTCAGTGTCAATTTCCTCCTTCCCCAGGAATGCCAATAGTCCTGCAGGCCATGTCACTGGCAATTCTGACGAGTCCTCTCCTGCCTGGGATTCCTCCGATGCATCCTTGCGTGTAACGCCTACTGCTGCTGGCGCTGCTGTTGTTGCCGCTGGGAGTCGATGGTCATCCCAGAGGGGAAGTCGTAAGCCCACTTGTACTACTTCCAGTAAGCAATTGACTGTTCAACAGTCCTTTGCGAGGAAGATGAAATATCACAGCAGTCATCCTACTGCAAAGCGGATAACTGAGTCCTTGACAACTATGTTGGTGTTAGACGTGCGTCCGGTATCCGCCGTTAGTTCACAGGGAACTAGACAATTTATTGAGGCAGTGTGCCCCCGTTACCAAATACCATCTAGGTTCCACTTCTCTAGGCAGGCGATACCGAGAATGTACACGGACGTCAGAAAAAGACTCACCAGTGTCCTAAAAAATGCAGTTGTACCCAATGTCCACTTAACCACGGACATGTGGACAAGTGTAGCAGGGCAGGGTCAGGACTATATGACTGTGACAGCCCACTGGGTAGATGTATGGACTCCCGCCGCAAGAACAGCAGCGGCGGCACCAGTAGCAGCATCTCGCAAACGCCAACTCTTTCCTAGGCAGGCTACGCTTTGTATCACCGCTTTCCAGAATACGCACACAGCTGAAAACCTCTTACGGCAACTGAGGAAGATCATCGCGGAATGGCTTACCCCAATTGGACTCTCCTGTGGATTTGTGGCATCGGACAACGCCAGCAATATTGTGTGTGCATTAAATATGGGCAAATTCCAGCACGTCCCATGTTTTGCACATACCTTGAATTTGGTGGTGCAGAATTTTTAAAAAAACGACAGGGGCGTGCAAGAGATGCTGTCGGTGGCCAGAAAAATTGCGGGACACTTTCGGCGTACAGGCACCACGTACAGAAGACTGGAGCACCACCAAAAACTACTGAACCTGCCCTGCCATCATCTGAAGCAAGAAGTGGTAACGAGGTGGAATTCAACCCTCTATATGCTTCAGAGGTTGGAGGAGCAGCAAAAGGCCATTCAAGCCTATACAATTGAGCACGATATAGTAGGTGGAATGCACCTGTCTCAAGTGCAGTGGAGAATGATTTCAACGTTGTGCAAGGTTCTGATGCCCTTTGAACTTGCCACACGTGAAGTCAGTTCAGACACTGCCAGCCTGAGTCAGGTCATTCCCCTCATCAGGCTTTTGCAGAAGAAGCTGGAGGCATTGAAGAAGGAGCTAAAAGGGAGCGATTCCGCTAGGCATGTGGGACTTGTGGATGCAGCCCTTAATTCGCTTAACAAGGATTCACGGGTGGTCAATCTGTTGAAATCAGAGCACTACATTTTGGCCACCGTGCTCGATCCTAGATTTAAAGCCTACCTTGGATCTCTCTTTCCGGCAGACACAGGTCTGCTGGGGTTGAAAGACCTACTGGTGACAAAATTGTCAAGTCAAGCGGAACGCGACCTGTCAACATCTCCTCCTTCACATTCTCCCGCAACTGGGGGTGCGAGGAAAAGGCTCAGAATTCCGAGCCCACCCGCTGGCGGTGATGCAGGGCAGTCTGGAGCGACTGCTGATGCTGACATCTGGTCCGGACTGAAGGACCTGACAACGATTACGGACATGTCGTCTACTGTCACTGCATATGATTCTCTCAACATTGATAGAATGGTGGAGGATTATATGAGTGACCGCATCCAAGTAGGCACGTCACACAGTCCGTACTTATACTGGCAGGAAAAAGAGGCAATTTGGAGGCCCTTGCACAAACTGGCTTTATTCTACCTAAGTTGCCCTCCCACAAGTGTGTACTCCGAAAGAGTGTTTAGTGCCGCCGCTCACCTTGTCAGCAATCGGCGTACGAGGTTACATCCAGAAAATGTGGAGAAGATGATGTTCATTAAAATGAATTATAATCAATTCCTCCGCGGAGACATTGACCAGCAGCAATTGCCTCCACAAAGTACACAGGGAGCTGAGATGGTGGATTCCAGTGGGGACGAATTGATAATCTGTGAGGAGGGGGATGTACACGGTGATATATCGGAGGGTGAAGATGAGGTGGACATCTTGCCTCTGTAGAGCCAGTTTGTGCAAGGAGAGATTAATTGCTTCTTTTTTGGGGGGGGTCCAAACCAACCCGTCATATCAGTCACAGTCGTGTGGCAGACCCTGTCACTGAAATGATGGGTTGGTTAAAGTGTGCATGTCCTGTTTTGTTTATACAACATAAGGGTGGGTGGGAGGGCCCAAGGACAATTCCATCTTGCACCTCTTTTTTCTTTTCTTTTTCTTTGCATCATGTGCTGATTGGGGAGGGTTTTTTGGAAGGGACATCCTGCGTGACACTGCAGTGCCACTCCTAGATGGGCCCGGTGTTTGTGTCGGCCACTAGGGTCGCTAATCTTACTCACACAGTCAGCTACCTCATTGCGCCTCTTTTTTTCTTTGCGTCATGTGCTGTTTGGGGAGGGTTTTTTGGAAGGGACATCCTGCGTGACACTGCAGTGCCACTCCTAGATGGGCCCGGTGTTTGTGTCGGCCACTAGGGTCGCTAATCTTACTCACACAGCTACCTCATTGCGCCTCTTTTTTTCTTTGCGTCATGTGCTGTTTGGGGAGGGTTTTTTGGAAGGGACATCCTGCGTGACACTGCAGTGCCACTCCTAGATGGGCCCGGTGTTTGTGTCGGCCACTAGGGTCGCTAATCTTACTCACACAGCTACCTCATTGCGCCTCTTTTTTTCTTTGCGTCATGTGCTGTTTGGGGAGGGTTTTTTGGAAGGGACATCCTGCGTGACACTGCAGTGCCACTCCTAGATGGGCCCGGTGTTTGTGTCGGCCACTAGGGTCGCTAATCTTACTCACACAGCTACCTCATTGCGCCTCTTTTTTTCTTTGCGTCATGTGCTGTTTGGGGAGGGTTTTTTGGAAGGGACATCCTGCGTGACACTGCAGTGCCACTCCTAGATGGGCCCGGTGTTTGTGTCGGCCACTAGGGTCGCTTATCTTACTCACACAGCGACCTCGGTGCAAATTTTAGGACTAAAAATAATATTGTGAGGTGTGAGGTATTCAGAATAGACTGAAAATGAGTGTAAATTATGGTTTTTGAGGTTAATAATACTTTGGGATCAAAATGACCCCCAAATTCTATGATTTAAGCTGTTTTTTAGTGTTTTTTGAAAAAAACACCCGAATCCAAAACACACCCGAATCCGACAAAAAAAATTCGGTGAGGTTTTGCCAAAACGCGTTCGAACCCAAAACACGGCCGCGGAACCGAACCCAAAACCAAAACACAAAACCCGAAAAATTTCAGGCGCTCATCTCTAGTTTTTATCCACTTTGGCTGTAAAGTTCTTCTGTCAGACAGCCTGAGTGTTCCCTCCCCTGGGGGGAGGCTTTTGAATGTCCCATGGTCCAGTGTCCCAGCAGCCTTGCTGAAAAAGATTAGAGGAATTTTTTTCACTTACCATTGAATCCTTTTCTCTGATGCAGGCTGAGGGAGACTGCGTATCCCTCCCTCACGCTCAGTCGTGTGAGATTTAGGTTCTTGACTGTCTTTTCCCTATGGATTTGTTTGTTCTAACAGTTTCATTGGGTTGCTCGTACTCCTTGTCGGACTCTTTTAAAAGGAGTACTGGTAATATGTGGTTGCGGGGGGAGGAGCTTCTAATTAAAATTACAGTTATTTAAGTGCCAAACTTCAGCCCATTCTACAATCCCCATGGTCCAGTGTACCAAAGCCTGCTTCGGAGAAAAGAAGTTAGTGGTAAGTGACCAAAAATCCTTTTTTTTATTTTTGAAACCCACATGGAGTTGTCTGGACTCAGAAACTATGACATCACTTAAAAAGGGTTAACAATGGCAAACTGACAATGGATACAAAGGGTAGCAATAGGACAACTGTAGTTGGTGGTGGAGAATTTGTGTGGCTAAGGTAATGCAGAAGCATTATAAGCAATATTAAAACAGCAATCAGCAAAAGGAATTTCTGGAAATACAATACGTTGTAATGAAGAGAGAGCAGAAGGAGGAGGCTTAAAAGTTGAAGTAGTCATTGTAGAAATATTTAGACAATAAACAGCTGGAAGCCATGACTGTCCTTCATTATTTATCTTAACATAACCTCCTTCATCTTCTGGTTTTGCAGGTTTTTATTTTGTTTTTGTGACGCAGGAGTACCGTGAATATCTGCTGGCTCAGGACAGATGTGTGCCCACATTTCTTCAGCATCATGTTTGCTGCTGGACACAAACATAAGACATTTGTTCCCTCGTGTTTGCAGAAGTGTAGGCAATATCCACCTCTGAGGTCTACAATATCACATTGTGGAATCCTGAGCTTACTAAATTCTACCAAACACCAGGTTTCTCTGAGGCCTCTAGCACTGCGGCAAACTAGAGACTATTGTCATCTAAATAAACTAGGCAAAAAAGATGTAGTCAAAAGGTTGGCATTCATGTCGGCACCACAATATTGACAGCTGCGATGGAGACATTTCAAAATGTAGACATGCAACGTGTTAACATTTTCCAAATGTCAAGCAATGGAGTGGTGCTGCACTTATGTGGAAACAAAGGTATTGGTAAGGCAGAATGATGTCATCATGACACGTGAATTGCCACATTTAATAGATAAACAATTGACACAACATACAACAAATAGAATTTTCACATGACTTTCAATATCTAAAATAAGGTGTTCTATAAACTGCTGCTTAAAATTTAATAGGATAGGTAAATAGAATCTCCATCTGTATACACTATACAAGCTGTCCGTATACCTGTCACAGGTTATGGAATAATCAGTCTTGAAGGGTGATACGGAATGTCAGCATTTGGGATGCTGGCGGCCATAAGACCAACACCAGTATCCCGATGCCCAGCATCTCAACAGGGGTCGGGTAAGTATGCGCACCCTCTCCCTCTAACCAAAACCTCCCCTCACAGTCTAACCCTCCTCAGTAGTGCCTAAACTTGACTCCCCCCTCCCCGCAGCCTAGCCCTACCCTTCCCCCAGCTTAAACCTAACCCTCTCTTCCTCTTTCCCACAGCCTAACCCCCCCCCCTTCACTAGCCAAACCTTCCCACAGCCTAACCCTCCCCGGGTGTTCCTAATACATCCTTCCCCCAGCTTAAGCCTAACCCTCTCATCCTCTTTCCCACAGCCTAACCTCCCCTCCCCCTCCTAGCCCTACCTTCCCACAGCCTAACCCTCCCCGGGTGTTCCTAATACACCCTTCCCCCAGCTTAAGCCGGTTTAACCCTCTCTTCCTCTTTCCCACAGCCTAACCTCCCTTCCCCCCTCCTATCCCTACCTTCCCACAGCCTAACCCTCCCCGGGTGTTCCTAATACACCCTTCCCCCAGCTTAAGCCTAACCCTCTCTTCCTCTTTCCCACAGCCTAACCCTCCCCCTAAAGCCTAAACCTAACCTCTCCTCCCTCCACCACCACGGGCAAAATCCCAGCACACTCACGTTCAGGATTTCAGCGGTCGATATTCCAGTGTCGGCATTCCAAGTGATGTTGGGATTCCCGCACCAGGATTTGGAGCACCAGCATCACGACCGCCAGCATACTGACCGCATCCCATCTAAAAGCTGCTTACTGGTTAAATATGCTACAAAATGGTGTACTTGCACATGTCCCAAACTACCAGTATAATGTCCGACTTATATGAAGAGCTGTATGCTATAGTACTTCATATTAAACATAATATGACCAGTATTATGAGAACTATATGTATGTCAGTACTATCACACTGTGTAGACCAAAACAATAGCCCACCACAAGTCAGAGATGAGATGAATCACTGAATTCTGCAAAGCACTTGCTTGTTTCACGCTTCTTTGTAGAATGCAGACATTTTCAGTGTGTGGTTTTCTCTATGCATTGGCTTACTGAAGCACAAAACTGAACCTTGCATATGAGCTGTATTTGTACAATGGGTAGGTATTGCTAAAGTAAATGTAGGCATGTACGCTGATGTACGCTGATTGTACCCTGAAATGTACGCTGATTGAAAAACCCAGCCTACCTTTTTATCCTGTCTCTCCCATCATTTAACAAACAGCATTATTTCCTGCATTAAATAGCTGCAAAGAAATCAGATATCCCCCAAGTGCCCACTATTCTCCAAAACACAGATATAAATGGAACTGCCCGTTTCGGTTGCTTTGTAGAAAAACACGTGTAAGGGGAGAGGAACACTTAATTCATTCATTACTTCCTAGAATTCTCTTTTAATTTCAATGAATTTCATTTTACTCTTAGCAGACACATAAGGGAGTCTGTGTGATTCATTTGTGTATCCCACAGTCCCACCCCACAAGTCAGGGATGTGTGTTCTATGACAAGTGGTCAGCAGGCGGTGCTGTTGCCACACAGCTGAACCCTAGACACCCCGAGGCATGCAGCAGCTAGAGCCCTTTCCCTTTATGGTTTAGCTTTATGTGACTCATGTAAATAGGATGGCAAATGGTCATTCATAATTAATTATCTGTTCCCTTTCCGGGATTAAAGAGATAAGTGAGGAACAGATGCAAGCAAACAAGTGTACACCACTTCTATACCAGCAGCTCATACAGAGACCATTTACTGCTGCAATACACACGTATCAGATTATGGGGATTATTTTAATGCCACAGTGACATGGCCAGGATACCCCTAAACTACATAATTACTGTACTCATTACATATTTCTGATTCAACACAGACATGCAACATGGACACACCAGTATACACCGCACTACAACATGGAGAGACCAGTATACACAGATATGCAATAAGGAGACTCCAGTGCACACAGATATACAACATGGAGAGACCAGTATACACAGATATGCAATAAGGAGACTCCAGTGCACACAGATATACAACATGGAGAGACCAGTATACACAGATATGCAATAAGGAGACACCAGTGAATACAGATATACAACATGGAGACAGGAGAAAGCACAGATATGCAACAAGACACAAGTATGCCCAGACATACAACATGGAGACACCAGTATACACAGATATGCAATAAAGAGACACCAGCGCACACGTATATGCAATAAGGAAATACCAGTGAATACAGATATACAACATGAGACACCAGTACACACAGACATACAATATAGAGACTCCAGTACACATAAATAAGAAACAGTGACACTAGTATACACAGATATGCAACATGGAGACACCAGCATACACAGATATGCAACATGGAGACACTTGTATGCACAGATATGCAACATGAAGAAACCTGTTTAAACAGATAAGCAATAAGGAGATACCAGCGCACAAAAGTAAGCAATAAGGAGACACCAGTGAATACAGATATACAACATGGGAGATACGAGGAT
The DNA here is from genome assembly GCF_028390025.1 of Pseudophryne corroboree. NCBI lineage: Eukaryota > Metazoa > Chordata > Amphibia > Anura > Myobatrachidae > Pseudophryne > Pseudophryne corroboree. The sequence goes on along the minus strand of NC_086447.1, from coordinate 432,994,892 downwards.
TCACAGATATGCAACATGGAGACACCAGTACACATAAACATGAAACACAGACACTAGTATATACACATACTGTATATGCAACTGGAGACACCAGTATGATAAGCAATAAAACAAGTACTGCACACATAGATATTACAACATGGAGACACCAGCACACACAAATAAGCAATAGAGATACCAGTACACACAGATATACAACATGAAGACACCTGTAGACATAGACCAGATATGCAACATGGAGACACCCGTATACTGTACACAGTTATGCAGGATGACTGTACAGTCCATCCTGAGTTTCTGTATGGGATCAGTGTCGTCGTATAGTGCACATGCAACGTAGACAGCATCGATCAAGCCGCTGTCACCGTGCAGAAATAAGCTTCATTTCTGCAGCACACATCACTCATTCACCGAGATTCTGCCTCCGCCCCTCCCTCATCTGGATTGGCGGAGCATCAGACGTCAGAAAAAAATGCACGTGCGTCATTGCATTTCGATTGGCCGAATTCATGTCAATCATCTCTCTAGAAAGTCCGAGAGCTTCCTGGAACGTCGGCGCTCACTACTGTATTATAATTATAATCAGGTTTAATGCAGGGGGGTTCTAGAACTGTGTCCACTGGCTGCGCGGTCCTACTGCCCCCCGCCCGCACAGTGATGCTTGCTGATGTCCTGCTGTGTGCGTAGTGTACTAGTGGTACTGTAGTCGGTCCATCGGCCCCCGCAGCACCAGAGGGGCCAGCATTAACTCTAGTCTGTCTGCTGCTTAAGGCTTCATAGGGACTGCCCCAGCCTCCCAGCCATTACCCCGCCGCTTGTCCGCGCAGCTACACATATACACTCATTGCACTCTGCGGGCAGAGACTGCGCGGAACTGCCGTCTGGGAAAATACTTTTCCCTATTTACAGAGGAAAGTATCCTCCGTGACGCAGACGCCCTGGACCAGGCCCTGCCTTCACTGGGGGAGCCCCGGGGCAAACAGGGGTAACCCCGGCCGGAGAGTCCTCAGTCAGTGCAGCCACAGCTGCTGCTATACACACTCCGTGCAACAACGTCAACTAGTCGCAGGCAGCAGCAGCGGCAGCCCTAGTGACGGAGACAGGGGAGAGAGCTGCCCGGGCAGATCGCGGCTAGGCTAATGAGGGGGCGTGCCGGGGCGGGCACCAGCGCCCCATATATAAAGTAGATAGAGGCAAGCGCAGCATAGGAAAGCTCCAGAGACAGCGGCTGTCACACGTGGTGATACTGTGTCCTGCCCCGGCTACAGGCAGCTGTCAGCGGACCCTGGGGATGCGGCGTGTCTGTGGCTCACACCAGGGAAGAGTGCTGCTGTAGTGAGTGCGGGCTCGGCTGTGAGCGATAGCGGGTGCTGGGGGTGCGCACTTTGCTGTCTCTGCTCCGTGTAGCGGATTAGTGCAGTGCCCGGCTCGGTGTAGCTGCAGCATCGCACCATGGCAGACGATGAGCAAGAAGGAGGCAGCGTCACTGGCACTGTATGCCCGGGCTGCGATAGCAGTAATTACAATGTCCTGAGCTGGGAGCAAGTGCAGCGTCTGGACGCCATCCTCACCGAGACCATCCCCATCCACGGCCGCGGCAACTTCCCTACGCTGGAGATGAAGCCCGGGCAGATCGTGAAGGCGGTACGGTGCCGGCTGGAGGAGAGGAACATCACCGTCCGAGATGTCCGGCTGAACGGCTCGGCGGCCAGTCACGTCCTGCATGAGGACAGCGGGCTGGGCTACAAGGACCTGGACCTCATCTTCTGCGCAGACCTGCGGGGAGAGGCCGAGTTCCAGACGGTGAAAGAAGTGGTGCTGGACTGCCTGCTGGACTTCTTACCCGAAGGAGTTAACAAGGAGAAGATATCCCCGCTCACCCTAAAGGTAAGTAATAAGGACGCCCCTGCCGTGCCCATTACCCCGGGGGGATCATTAGCCGCAGGGCACATACCCCCTCCCTGCCCTCTGGGCTGGTGACTTACTGTACATGTCTTTACATCTCCTGAGCCCTATTACAGTGAGCTCCATGTACTTTCTCTGTATAAGGGGGGCTCATCTCTACCATACAAAGTCCTTACACTGGAGCCATTGGAAATCACTTGTAGCTTACACATATTGCTTATGTTCTTGGCTTTCTGTCAAAATGTAGCTTCTAAGCTTCCTATGATCCTCCATCCCTGTTACTGCTTATTGCAGCCTGTCTGGTATTGTTTCTAGATGTGAGCTGGGGTTCTAGCAACTACGGGGTCTGAAACTTGTCGCCATGCTTTTGTGACTGACTGGTTTTATGTTTATTTTTCCCATTGCAGGAAGCATATGTGCAGAAAATGGTGAAGGTGTGCAATGATAACGACCGATGGAGTCTGATTTCACTATCCAATAACCATGGCAAAAATGTGGAACTTAAATTTGTGGATTTTTTAAGGAGGCAGTTTGAATTCAGTGTTGATTCCTTTCAGATTAAACTGGATTCTCTATTGCTTTTTTACGAGTGCTCAGAGAACCCAATGACTGAAACTTTCCACCCCACCATTATTGGTGAGAGTGTGTATGGGGATTTCCAAAAAGCCTTTGACCACCTTTGTCACAAGACCATTGCCACCCGGAACCCTGAGGAGATCCGTGGAGGTGGCCTTCTAAAGTACTGCAACCTCTTGGTAAGAGGCTTTAGGGCAGCCTCAGAATCAGAAATGAAGTCCCAGCAGAGGTACATGTGTTCTAGGTTTTTCATTGACTTTTCAGACATTGGAGAGCAGCAAAGAAAGCTGGAGTCCTACTTGCAGAACCACTTTGTGGGTTTAGAAGATCGCAAATATGACTATCTCATGACTCTACATGGTGTGGTCAATGAAAGTACAGTATGTCTCATGGGACATGAAAGAAGGCAGACTCTGAGCCTTATCACCATGCTAGCCATTCGAGTACTGGCTGAACAAAACATTATTCCCAACGTGGCTAATGTAACTTGCTACTATCAGCCTGCCCCATATGTAGCAGATGCCAATTTTAGCAATTATTATATTGCCCAGGTTCAACCTGTCTTTACATGCCAGCAACATACATACTCCACTTGGTTACCCTGTAATTAAGATTGACAACGATTTCTGTGAGTAAAGCGTTCCCTAAATAGAAAAATGGGAATACCCAGTTATATAATAAGGTGTGAGGTTTTTTTTTTTACAAATGACGATCTGCTCCTGGTTTCAATCTTCGTGAAGCTTGTAGATCATATAGAATTCACGAGAGCATGATCAAAATGATAAGCTCCTGATTAATTGGGTTCAGTCCCAGAGCACAAAGCAGCCTGTCATTTAAAGCTAACGTAACCTTCTGCATTGCAAAGAAGGAATGCTTAATGTAAGTACAGGTTAGCAGTTTCTGCTCACTTGACATTTAAATAGGAAGAAGTTGGCTAGTCAAATGGATTTTTGCAAAAGGGAGTAAATGCCTTTTACTTCTGAATTTCCTATATATGTAGCAATGTGTGAAGGAAAATACATTGGATATTAGACTGAGAATTTGAATTTTAAGAAAGTTCTTGAGTCGTTTAGAATGTATAACCTGCCTGCTTGCATAGAAAGCTTTCCCAGACATGACTTACTGCTAGTAGGGGTGGTACAGTGCTGATAATTATGAGGGCTCATTCACAAGTGTTTAGTAAGTGGTTAAAAACGTATAGAAAACAAGTGCACTATAGTGATGCATTTTATCACGTGCTGCGCTTTTACCAGTACAATCTCTTGTACTGGTAACGTGCATAAAAAGTAACGTGCTCTAATACTTTACAGTGCAATAATGGTAATATCACCGTTGACTCTTGGAGTCCTACTTCAATGCACTTTTCATCCATTTATCCATTTATTAACATAAGAAAATAACAAAGCAGTGGACAAGTGAATGAGCCCTAAATCTTCTGAAATATATATATAATTATTTTCAGATTTTGCATGAATCACATTTTACAAATGTGACCATGCTTAGGGTTAGTAGCAAACATAACGCTTGTGGACCAAAGATTTCTTGAATACCCAAAATGAAAGCGGAAGATAAACAGTTGTGTACTTCTTTATTTACTGTATCAAAGTGCCTGTGTCCTTCAGAAAATTAAGATTAAGATGTGATTAAACCGCACATTTTCTTTTATCAGGGATTCTAGATAAAACAAAACAAAAAATAAATCCTGAACTTGTGATGAGCAGAAAATGCCATATTTTTAATTGGCAAAAACTTGTATACAGTTTATTTGTGAAATGTTTGCATATTAAAAGTGTGTGTTTCTGCATACACAGATTTATTGAAATAAGATTTAGGTAAATGTAGCACTTAGATTGTTTATATAACGAACTGTGTTGAACAGTTTACAATAGGATTCAAAGTATAATGGCTTTGCAAAGAGTTTTGAGCTCGTACCTGGGAATTCTGTGAAATCAACACTTATGGGTAACTTTTTTTTTTTTTCCTTGTTCCCCTTTTAAGAACATAAAATACAAAGACAAGGGAGTCTATAATTGTTTATCAGATATTTTGAAATCTACGCATGTGATAAGTTTATTTTAGAATTATAATATATGTGAGCACATTGAAGTTTTAACACCAAACATTTGAAATCGCGAAGTCTTTTGAAATCCATTTACACCAAACAGAATTTTAGTGGATCTAAAGACTTATGTATGTTTTCAATGGATGCATGTTGCCATAGTAAGACCACTAGAGGTATTTAATGTGAAATGAAGCTGAATTGCACGGTTACTTTAGTTCAGTATGTTTTGTCTTTTCCTTAAATTTTACTAATACAACTTAGATATTTTGGGTTTACAAGATTTGTACTGTAACTTTTATTTAAATTACCGATTAGAATCCATTTTTTGCTTTATCCTCTTGTCAAGAGCCATAATTAAACCTTTATTGTCCCCATTTAATATTACTTTTACAATTATTTTTGAATATTGCATACACCGCAGCTATTGGTGGTTTCTTTGTATAACATTATTAGTCCTCTCACTATAGTCTAGGGGGGCAGCAGGACTTTGACAAGTCATTGTCCCCACAGCATGATAAAGTAACATCCCCTTTCTACTTTTCTGATTTATTATCTTGGCCTTTGATTGCTTTCACAGTCTGTTCCATCCACCTGATGTGTAGAGACATGACTGAAAGATTTAATATGTGTATTAATTTATTGTTTCACAGCTTCTGGTGCTTACTTGCACATTTTCTTACGTATAGAACTATGCAGACACCTCCCTATTAGACCTTCTTTTCTCCAGATGTGGAATATTTAGACAATGTCTTCATTATAAATCACTGTGGAAATATAGTCAATATGGAAGCTAGTAGACCTAATGTTAGCATATTTGCAGAAGTATTCAAGTCTGATTAACTGAGTCTTCATCCTAGTGACCTTTAATTTCCAACAACACAGCATAAAATGCTAATCAAAATATAGGTTGTTGTATGTTACTGGAGGAGTTTAATCTTGATAGCCAGCAGTCTGTTAAAATGGTAGTGCCAAATAACATGCCTATTTCCAGTAGAGTAAAATAAGTTTATGCTGACAGCACATATAGTGTGTGTGTGTGTGTGTGTGTGTGTGTGTGTGTGTATGTATATATATATATATATATATATATATTTACACCACTGCATTACATTTTATTTAATACTAGCAGTTAAATGGTTAAGGTTAACTTTGGCCCCCAAGGCTTCTATTGAGGCCAGTTGCTCAGATTGGAATCCTGTCCTCCTTCAGTAACTTCAGAAAATTGCTAGATTGAGTGTCTACTTTTTTTTTTTCATACAGTCATAAAAGGCTGTTTTAGCAGGAATCTGATTTGTTTACTGTAGCACCATTCCTGTGAATTTAGCAGGATCTGTTAAAGCTATTGCACTGCCACTCTGTTTACACGGAAGTTTCTGGCCTTTTCTCTGACTGCTCCTGTCTTGTGTTTGGTCAATGGAGAGCCTTCCTTGATTAATAGCAAAGAGAAATGTATGATTCCCATGTCTCATTGCTCCAGACAGTAAATCAGAATTGAGATGTGCTTGTCTAAATCGGAACAGTATCCATAGATATATTCACATGGCTTATGAGCTGAATTGAAGGGGATGGCTGGGGAAATAGGATCAGCTGGTGATGGGGTATGACTATTCTTACCACAACTATTTGCATTGCACAAATAATTCATCTTAGTTAAAGGTGTTGAAACACAGTTCTGCCACAAATACCACCTATTGACAATAAGAAGCTACTTCATAAGACATGTTTCTGTATAGCTTTATTATAGAGTATCTCCTTGAGATTTAATTTTCCTGCCTTTTTTTTTTTTTTCCCCCTTAGAAATTCAACTAGCTGCAACTAATTTTAAACAGTCATGTCACAGATGTACTTTCTATATTCAGTTTAGTTTCAACACGCTTTATTCATAATAGTCTCTGACTACATTTTTATGCAGTATTCTGTACAGCCATTTCTTGCAGTAATTATGGAAATGACTCGTCTGTCATCCAGCTTATTGGAACTGAGAATTTGCAGGAGAGACAAAGCTCCCTTTGAAATACATGACTCCTTAAACACCAGCCATTGGACAGCTTGTATGGTGGATGGATTTATTGCTAATCTATGTTGAGATAAAGCTACTAACACAAATGTGATGAAACATCAGAACTCTTTCAAGCCAAACCGTTGTATGTTGCACAAAAATGCATGGGGGAGGGGGGCAGTGTCAAATTTGTACTTTTCTTAATATTTTTGCTTTATACACTGATGCTTTTCCATTACATACATCTATTTTATTCAGATTTTGGAATGATTCATGTAAAATGCTTTGTACATGACTTGTATTATGTTGATGACTTTGCCAATTAAAAAAAAAAAAATACAATGGAGAGAAAATTAAACAGAAAAATATTTTCTTTGAATATTTAATTGTAAACCTAAATGTTTCAGAGCTAAATCTGCAAAAGCAGAAATATATTTTACCTATATATAACTGTGGCTTTTATTTGCAAAATGGGGATAAACCGAAATCCTGAGGTTGTGTACAGTATAAGATAAAAATGCTGGAAACAAATATAACCATCTTGGCTGTAGAAAATTGACAGCATTTCAGAAGTCTGTGCTCATTTTGCTTTCAGCCTTCCTCTGTCTGTGCAGTGTGCCTCCTTACTGCTAATCTGCTCCTTGCTTTGCTTTGGATGCTAATTTGAGTTAAATACAGACACCCCCACAAAAAAAAAAAAAAAAATATCATGCTGATGACATACATTCTTGCAGAAAAGGATTGTAAATTTTGTTTACAGCATCCAATATTTGGATTTGTTTTGTAAATAAAAGTTATTTTTTTCTATTGATTTGCGTAGTATGTCTTTGGTTGAATATGTTATGGATGAGTGCAAAATAGTAGAAATTCACTGGTTCTGAGAATAGTCTGGTTCATCCGCTTCCACATGGGAGCTCAAAAAAAAAAAAAAAAGCCTAATCCTTATTTTCTTTTTTCCAGCCAAATGTGTGCAGTCAGCTAGGAAAGGGCCTAGATGAAACATGCCAAAAATACTTGGCTCTTCACCCACTTAGCAAAGTTGATAACCTAAAAGCAACACCTATAATTGAATATATTAGGATATGTGAATTGGGGGAGGGGTTATCAAGATAAGAATTGTACATTGATTTAATACCTCAGTCTGAGTCGAATGTTATAACAATGATTTACACACTACATGGTCTGTCTTAGCTATATATATATATATATATATATATATATATATATATATATATATATATATATATACATACACTGCTCAAAAAAATAAAGGGAACACTAAAATAACACACCCTAGATCTGAATGAATGAAATATTCTTATTAAATACTTTGTTCTTGACATAGTTGAATGTGCTGACAACAAAATCACACAAAAATTATCAATGGAAATCAAAGTTATTAACCCATGGAGGTCTGGATTTGGAGTCACCCTCAAAATTAAAGTGGAAAAACATACTACAGGCTGATCCAACTTTGATGTAATGTCCTTAAAACAAGTCAAAATGAGGCTCAGTAGTGTCTGTGGCCTCCTCGTGCCTGTATGACCTCCCTACAACGCCTGGGCATGCTCCTGATGAGGTGGTGGATGGTCTCCTGAGGGATCTCCTCCCAGACCTGGACTAAAGCATCCGCCCACTCCTGGACAGTCTGTGGTGCAACGTGGCATTGGTTGATGGAGTGAAACATGATGTCCCAGATGTGCTCAATTGGATTCAGGTCTGGGGAACGGGTGGGCCAGTCCATAGCATCAATGCCTTCGTCTTGCAGGAACTGCTGACACACTCCAGCCACATGAGGTCTAGCATTGTCTTGCATTAGGAGGAACCCAGGGCCAACCGCACCAGCATATGGTCTCACAAGGGGTCTGAGGATCTCATCTCAGTACCTAATGGCAGTCAGGCTACCTCTGGCGAGCACATGGAGGGTTGTGCGGCCCCCCAAAGAAATGCCACCCCACACCATTACTGATCCACTGCCAAACCGGTCATGCTGGAGGATGTTGCAGGCAGCAGAACGTTCTCCTTGGCGTCTCCAGACTCTGTCACGTCTGTCACATGTGCTCAGTGAGAACCTGCTTTCATCTGTGAAGAGCACAGGGTGTCAGTGGTGAATTTGCCAATCTTGGTGTTCTCTGGCAAATGCCAAACGTCCTGCACGGTGTTGGGCTGTGAGCACAACCCCCACCTGTGGGCGTCGGGCCCTCAAACCACCCTCATGGAGTCTGTTTCTGATCGTCTGAGTAGACACATGCACATTTGTAGCTTGCTGGAGGTCATTTTGCAGGGCTCTGGCAGTGCTCCTCCTGTTCCTCCTTGCACAAAGGCGGAGGTAGCGGTCCTGCTGCTAGGTTGTTGCCCTCCTACGGCCTCCTCCACGTCTCCTGATGTACTGGCCTGTCTCCTGGTAGCGCCTCCATGCTCTGGACACTACGCTGACAGACACAGCAAACCTTCTTGCCACAGCTCGCATTGATGTGCCATCCTGGATGAGCTGCACTACCTGAGCCACTTGTGTGGGTTGTAGGGAGGTCATACAGGCACATGGAGGCCACAGACACTATTGAGCCTCATTTTGACTTGTTTTAAGGACATTACATCAAAGTTGGATCAGCCTGTAGTGTGTTTTTCCACTTTAATTTTGAGGGTGACTCCAAATCCAGACCTCCATGGGTTAATAAATTTGATTTCCATTGATAATTTTTGTGTCATTTTGTTGTCAGCACATTCAACTATGTAAAGAACAAAGTATTTAATAAGAATATTTCATTCATTCAGATCTAGGATGTGTTATTTTAGTGTTCCCTTTATTTTTTTGAGCAGTGTATATATAAAAAAAAAATTTTTTTGGAATTGTACTTTATTAGTAGAAATTATATATCTTTTAAACATTTGTGTATGGCAGTGGTTCCCAGACTTTTTTGAAGCATGACAAACTAGAATATTAGAATTTTTTCACAGCAGCCCTAGGCCAAAAGTTATTTTATTGTGAAATTCGGAAAAAAAACATTAAGTAAATTTTGTTCATCATTCGTCTCGGTTATGTGGTGAGGAACAGAATCTGCTTTGGTTTGTCCATGTTTTATGATGGGAAGCCAGAAGCACTGGTTTTGCCTATTACAGTGGTTCCCAAACTGTGTGCCTAGTCACCCTGGGGTGCCGCTACACACTTGCAGGGCAGTTTTGCTTGGTGATCCAGGATCACATTTTTTTTTATTTATGGTCAAAGTGATCGGCAAAACCTGGCTGGTGGCTGCCAGTCATAGAATATGTGGGCACTCATAACCACTAGGGTGCCATGATATAAGAAAGTTTTTGAGCCATTGACATATTTCATTGTCCATAAATAAATCTAATTGGTCCTGGTCCACCAACCGGAAAGCTATTCAATATCTCATTTATATTTTAAGACTTGAGCTTGTTCTACAATTGCTCACATTTCTTCATGTATTTGCAAAAATTTTATCACAACTAAAAGAACACTATTGCCAGGCAAAGCAATATACATACTCTGTGTACAAGGGCCTGTGAGCAGTAGATTATATTACTATTTTGAAGAATTAAATCTCAGTCTTGTTCAGCCGCTTTATAAATATGGAGAAACAAAATACTTTGGGGGAATTCAATAGTTTTTTCGGCGCAGCCTACTCCCGACGGAGCAATTCAATTGTTGCTCCGATTGGACGCGCATACCACAGGCGCCCATTACTTCTGCTCGCCCCCACCTGAGGGGGCAAGCAGAAATGTGAAAAGTCTGGCTTTCACATTTTTCTTGTCGCACCCAATACTTTAGACAGGTTTAGCCGCTTGCATGGTTAAACCTAATACTTTTGGGCGTGATGAGCAATAAACAATGGATGCCCAGCACGGACAAACATTTGCATATAAAGGGACGAGCGATATGCCATGACAAGGCAAAAAAACATTTGAATTGCCCCTTTTGTGTCATAGACCTATATTAACAACATACAACTTTAAAAAATTTGTTGAGGTTGGTACAAACAGTACGATGTGTACCCACTGATGTGTCGGACGCTCCTCGGCCCGACATATCGGGCGGTTGTACACACAGAGCGATTCAGTGCACGACCACTGCTATGCCAGACCCCCCACATAGCGCTGCATGGGATTGGCAGCCGCTCCCCTGATCTTTTGAACATGCAGTAAGATCAGGGGAAGCGACAGACGAGCCCACGGGAGAGCGCCATGTACGATATCGTGCATATACATGGAACGATTGGTCGTCCGATCGATCGAGAACAACCTCGATTGTTGGACAAATCGTTCCGTGTATGTATGCACATTTAGGAAAGCAAAGCTGTTTCATGTATTCATCCTGGCTATGATGAAAGATAATTTTGCAGCATGTCCTTTCTAAGTGCTTGTAGGCTGCCAGTCACTGGAATTTTGTATCACAAGTTAAAACAGCTTGTTATCAGTGTTTGGTTTGGTGTATTAAACTCACAAATAGTGAGGCCAATATTGGGATCCTGGGATTCTGGCCCAAAAATGTGGGGATTTGAATTCACGGGATTAGTTTACGCATGCGCAGTTTTTCCGGGTGGTGCTGAGAACTTCAGCACTTGCCTCAGACACTGGACGGCCTGGATGGCAGCGGGGTACAACTTAGCCAGGCAGCGAAAGACACACTGACCGCGCTGGCGGCATTTTAAATATAGCGCGGGAAGCGGCCGCAGCAGCAGCTCCTGATTGGCTGCCGAACTGCATGTTCTGACTGACTGGCGGCCAGCTCTACATTTTAATGCTGCCAGCGCTGTCGGTGTGTCCATGGCTGGCGTCAAATAGTAAGCACACTCCTGAGTCCCTACATCCACCCACCATCATTGCTTTCTACTTCCACCCTCCCTCACTGATCCCTGCACCATTTCTCCTTTCTCCCTACACACAGCATTCCTCCCTGCTCCCTACACCCACTCTCCCTCGCTGCTCCCTCCCTGCACCCACCATTCCTTTCTGTTCCCTACACCCTTCCTTACTGCCCTCCACGTCCACTCTCCCTGCTCCCTACACCGATTCATACTGCAACCCAAGGAATTTAGCGTTTTCCAATCCCGTGATTTAAAAAGTGGCCCGGGATTGGCCTCCCCACTCACAAATAATGTGTATCAACATTGTTACACATGTGCATCGTGAAGAAATGATAACTTAACCTACATAAAATATTATTCATTACATCATCTATGACTGGCGTTATGATAAATATATTTTATGGTGCTTTTTTTCAATTTGTTAGGCCTATAAAAGCTGGTGTAACTTGTTTTCTTGGGTTTGTCAGAGACAAGTGCCTAGGACATAACAAATTAAAGCATTAGTAATTAAACTTTATCACTAAATACTTCACTACTAATATTAATAACATCTGTCTACACATCAAAGAACTTGTTAATCAACTTTGTAAATATTTTGTAGACTAGGCGGATACTTGTGAGACATGTTACCTACAATTTAAAATTAATTGCTTATAAAACATTACATTACATTTAGTTAAACAGAATAAATAAATTCAGGGTATTTTAACTTTTATGCTGAATGTTCTACATCTGCAAGATACACAAATCGGGTCATAATTCCACAGGTTTATTTTTTCTTTTCTAGTGTGCAATTTAATGAATCTGCAAATTGACTACAAGCTATGCAGATTTATGGTCAGTCTAACTAAGTTATAAAGTCTAGGTGTTTCCATTAGAAGCCAATGGTGGTCCATATTTGATGAGTTGCTTGCTATTTACTGTATACCCCATTTACACCGCAATAAATTTCCAAGGTTTTTGCTTGTGAACAAGCAGCAACCTGGGATATAAGGGGTCATTCCGAGTTGATCGTAGCTGTGCTAAATTTAGTACAGCTACGATCATCAACTCAGACATGCGGGGGGATGCCCAGCACAATGCTAGTCCGCCCCGCATGTCAGTGCCCCCCCTGCAGAAGTGCAAAGGCATCGCACAGCGACGATGCCTTTGCACTTCAAGAGTAGCTCCCGGCCAGCGCAGCTTTAGCGCGCTGACCGGGAGCTACTCTTTGCTCCCCGGGCCGCAGTGGCTGCGTGTGACGTCACGCAGCCGCTGCGGGCCATTCCCCGCACGGTCCGGCCATGCCTGCGTTGGCTGGACCGCGCCCACGAAATGACCCCCATAGTGCAGTGTAAAAGCACCTTGTTGAAACTACCAGGGTCGAGCGACCGACCTGGCATTTTAACCCGGGTAGCGAGCAGGGTTGAACACTCTGCACCCGGCTTGCGGTGCACTGTAAACGTATAAGCCGAGTTGATGCGACTTGGGACCTGTTCACTACATAGAGAAGAGGCGGCGCTTGGATATCATCTGATCTCCAAGCGCCGCCTCCATGGAGACATCACTAACCCGGCATAACGTACGGGCGCATCCGGGAAGGACCCGTGCACAAATACAATGCAGTATAAAAAGTTGTATTAGATAGCTGGTAATAATTAGTTCCTTTCTAATTACATACAGGGGCATATTCAATTAGGTGCGAAAGTAACAAACATTTTGTACCTGTACGTTTTTTTCTCCCTGCAGGTGCAAGATTTTTGCTATTCAATTGTGTGCAGGGTTGTTCATTTGAGTGGTGTTGAATTTTATTTCCCACAGTATCCAAAATTGGGTGCAATGTTTTTTTGTGGGCAAAACCTTGCACCCAGTTGCATTGTTTTCAATAGTAGTCCTATTGGCTTCTTGTCTCACATCCCATACCAACTGAAAACAAATGTGCTAGGTCTTCATTAGCTGTTGGCAATCTATTACAACATACTGTCATGTTATACTGCTCCATGTGGTTGCTAAAATATGAAAAAGTTGAAAAAAAACCCCCAAAACTTGTGTTGACCATTTGTCGTGTCGACCGATTGAACATGCTGACCTTTTGGCCATGTCAACCATATGCACGTCGACCATATGGTTCCGATCTTTTGACTGTCAACCTATTGTCCGCATACCGTATTACTGAGAGCCTCTGTGGCTAACTGAGGTTGGATCACCGGAATTTTTACGATGGCCCTGCGGGCGCATGTGCCTGCACTTTCTATGGGGGGCCGCAGAAAAAGCAATAGCCTCTGCCTGTCAATCAGGCAGAGGCAGTCGCGGGGCGAGGGGGAGGGGGGGCGGCATCAACGCTCCATTTCCATGGGTGAGATGGAGCGCTGCAGGGGCGGGAGGCACGATCGGTGGGCGGTGTGCGCGAATGGGGGCGTGTCGTGGGCGTGATTGCGGCAGCTGCGTGATGTCACACAAAGCCGCCGCGACGGGTAAGATGGCGTCGGGTATCCTGCGGTCGCAGCTATGCTGCGCCGGCAGGAGGCATCAAGATTTTTTATGATGAAGCAGAAATTGCGAGTTGCTCACAATTTCTGCTTCATCAAGGTGGGGAGGCGCCGGTCAGCATGCTGGGTGGCCTTGCCCAGCGTCGTCGGGCTGATTAGCAGAATTTGCTATCCTTACTGATTTAGCCCCTCTGTCTGGATAGCAAACTTTTTTCTTCTTTTTTTTTTTGTGGCAGCCAGATAATGGCTAAATATAAAAGAATGTGATATATTTAAAATGCTGAGATTTAGAGCAATACATTTTTACAAAGCAAAACCAGGTTGGTATTTTATTGTAGAACAATTACCACTTAAAATATTAATGCTAATGCTAATTTGCCAAAATCGGGGCATTTTGCAAATCTCACATGCTGTTACATTTGGGCCAATATGTTTGTGTCTACATTGTGACTTCATAGGCCTCCATCTCCTCTGCTACCAATCCGCATTCTGAGTATGGGGTCTATTTACTAAGCATTGGATAGAGATAAAGTACCATCCAATCAGATCCTATTTGTCATTTTTCAAACACTTCCTGTAACATGGCAGTTTGGAGCTGATTATCTGGTACTTTATCTCCGTCCAAGGCTTAGTAAATAGTCCCCCATGTGAGCCTCTGACGGGCAGCCATAATGTTTTTTCTGCTCCTGGATGTGATTTTGAAAAAGAGATAATGATTTGTAGGATGTGCTTGCTTAAAATGTACATAACTTGTTATTTAGAGAAAAAAATCCAAACTGGGATTGCTGTTTTAATCAATCAAATTGTATTGGCAAGGACATCACCACCTAACGGCACATTCTGCATGATGGCAGTTTTATTCTATAAATTGATCTGTACTCAAAACCACATTTTTAACTTCGGGTAGAATTGGCTTTTAATTGTAGATCCAAGTTAAATGTGGGTGTAGCACAGTGATGGCTAACCTTGACACTCCAGCTGTTGTTGTCTACACATCCCTGCATCAGTTTTAGCATGGCCAAATAGCAAAACTGTAGCAGGGCATTCTGGGATGTGTAGTTCAACAACAGCTGGAGTGTCAAGGTTAGCCATCACTGGTGTAGCATAATAGCATTTTTTTAAGCTTAAACCTATTATGCTTTGCTTGCACCTTGTAATGTTAGTATGAAAATAGTGGTATTACTTGTTACACGTTGTTTGTGTACTAAAATTACTGTTTTAGTTGATGCATAAATGTATATATTGAGGGGACCTTGTAAAACAGTAACAGACATAGGGGGAAATGTATTAGCCTGCGAGATGCACAATTTCGGCAGATCTGGCTGTTTTTTTTAAAGTGGCAATAATTGGTTTTGCCTTTTAAGCTATTGCTGAATTAAAAACAACGACAACAGGCAAACTCACCGGAATTGCCTGCATCTCAGGGACTAATGCATTTCTCCCATAGGTTCAAAATAGGAAGGCCCCCACCCCCCATGAGCGCACCATAGAAAGTCTATGCGCCGCGGGTACAAGCAAACAGATTGTGGGTGCAACTAGTTGCAGCCTAGATTACAGCAGCTACATTTGTTCATATATACTCTCATATCAGTTCCATCTCTCACACACACACACACACACACACACACACACACACACACACACACACACACACACACATACCCAGTCATGCCCCAGCTACCTCCCTCTCACACACCTATACCCCAGCCACCTACCTCTCATGCATATATGCTCCTGCCCCTGCTACCTCTCTCACACATATGCCCCAGCCACCTCTCTCACAAACACATATCCCTGAGCCACCTCTCACACATATAGGGCAAGATTAAGCCCTCGGGGGGGGGGGGGCAGGGCACCCAGGACAGGGTCCCCCACCAGCAAACCCCCCCCCCCCCCATCTGGCTGCACCCGGTGCTCACTTCCCCACCCCCTCCACCGCAACAAAGCATTGGCAACAGGAGCCGTCTGGGGAAAAGCCCACACTACAGCGGGGAGGAGAAAGACTCCCGACTGCCAGCGGTTGTGTGATGACCCGCACGTGGCTGTGCATGCGGCTCCCTCCCCCCTCCTCTCGGGCAGCACGGGTCAGGGACTGATAGAGGCAGCAGTCTCCAGCATTCACTGCCGCCAGGAGAGCTGCTGCTGGCGGCGGAGGCTGGAGCAAGGACAGCAGCACCAGAGCGGGGCAGAGCAGCTCTGACCGGGGGGTCCCTTATGACAGGGGGGTCCGGGGTATTGACCCCCTGGGCCGCCCCCCCCCCCCCCCAATCTGGCTCTGCATACCATCCATCCGTTGGCTGCAGTGTCCTGCGTGGGGGGGGGGCAGATTGGGCATCTATCAGTGCAGGTAGGGTTAGCTGCCGAGGGAGCGCTGGGAACACCCCCCCTCCCCCAAAACAACCTCCGCCAGAGGTCCTGCACACCCCTGCCAAGGTCCGCCCCTTTTCAGTCCACGGCTTGTGACGTGTCCATAGAGTCAAAAGTTTGGAGGTATGTATATATGCACCTGCCCCCTCCACCTCCCTCTTGCATCTGTGCTGTCAGGCACCCGGAGTTTCCCAGAGTGATCCAGTAGTTGGTCTGCCGTGATTCTGCAGACGTAGGGGTCTATTTACTGAGCCTTGGATGGAGATAAAGTGCATATAGATAAAGTACCAACCAATCAGCTCCTCACTGTCATTTTTCAAACCCAGCCTGTGACATGGTAGTTAGGAGCTGATTGGCTGGTACTTTATCGCTATGCACTTTATCTCAGTCCAATGCTCAGTAAATAAACCCTATAGGCCCCCATTTATCAAGCATTGGAGAGTGATAAATAGCACGGTGATAAAGTACCAACCAACCAGCTCCTAACTGCCGTGTTACAAGCTGTGTTTAAAAAAATGACAGTTAGGAGCCGATTGGTTGGTACTTTATCACCGTGCCATTTATCACTCTCCAAGGCTTGATAAATCTGGGCCCTATTGTTGCCTTATCTTTGACAGCTGTTATATAGCTGTTATGCTTCATTGTGTTCCTATATATTTTATAGTCCTTATTGTCGGTAGTTGTAGTCTCCTCCATGATTGTGGCAATTTTATTTAGTACATTTATATACAGTTATGCACTCATCCACAACTGCGTAGGCAGCCCAGGCCCCCTGTCTGTTGGACAAAAGTCCCTGCAGTACCCCCCTGATGGCGGCCCTGGTTGCTGTGCATACTGGGGAACGCTGTCTGGGACAGGACCTAGCAGTGTAAGCTTTCGCAGCTATTGTTAGCAGAAAAATGTAAGGGCTTGGCTTGTAGCAGCCATCTATACATCACTACCATGATACCATACCTCCCAACTGTTCCAATTTTGGCGGGACAGTTAAGTTTTTTTGTGACTGTCCCGCTGTCCCACCCACGGGCCACATTGTCCCGCAGTTGGGAGGCTCCTGCACTCGCCGCTAGCAGTGGAAACAGAAGGAGAGGGGGCATGCCAGCAGCTCAGAGAGCGCTGGGAATGCCCCCTCAGTGATGAAACCGGGGGCGTGGCTTTTGCGGGAGGGCTGCGAGTGACGCCCCCTTTCCCATAGATCACGCCCCCTTTTTGAGCAGGCGCGCAAAGGTGTCCCTCCTTGCCTGGCCTAAAAGTTGGGAGAATACCAACCAGGAAAAAAATACAAACATTCCAAATCACTGCAATATGCAGCAAATAGCAATGAGTTCATTTTTTGGGATGTGCTGTAATTACTAGGAAACAAGCTTTATATCAAGTTTTTGTTATAAAATGGATATATATTCACACTTTTTTGTTTTTACCTTTAGAAAAAGTTGTATAGTTTGCTGCGCTGTGAAGAAAAAGCTGTTCAGGTTGTTTGTGGGTGAATTGTTGGAGTTTTTCTTAAACCGAGCGCTTATGTGTGCTAATACGTAGTGTTCTGTAAGAGTACTAAATGAAAATTAAAAATAAATAAATAAAAATAAAAATAATGAATAAAGCAATAAAAAATAAAATAAAAAAAAAATGAATAAAATAAAATAGAAATTAAAATAAAATACAATAAATAATATGTAAATGGGGGGAGGGGGGAAGGGGGGGATAAGGGTAAAGTGCAATGTTTACATCTCCTTTGTTGATAATTTGTTTGGAGCTTTTGGACACTTATTCAGAGGGGCACAGTCTCTTGGGGTGTAACTATCCCTGACTTACCCTATTCTTCTGATACGGGCGTGGCCGGAGGTTCCGGTATTGATGGCAGCGATATTGTGCTGATGGGCAGGCTGGTCTCTCCTGCGTGTTGGGCCGTAGCTGCCTCCCCAAGTCCTCCTCCCGCTGGCCGCACTGTAGCAGCTACTCTGTCCGATCCGCCGTGACCAGAAGTTCGGATCTTTACTTCCGGTAGTACGAATGCTGACGGCGGCGATGTTAGTGTCCTTAGGGTTTGCTTCTTTCTTCTCCAACGCGTTTCAAATCCAAGTCCGGATTCTTTCTCAAGGAGATGTTGAAATCCTTGTAGTTGTTTGTCCTTTTTTATATGATAACTTTATTTAAAAAAACAGGAAGTGACCATAACCGGAAGTGAAATTCCTGGCGGCATCCTCATGGTATAAAAAGGGGGAATATGTACTATTATTAACCCCAATAACCATAATTTCCACTCATTTCCAGTCTATTCTGAACACCTCACACCTCACAATATTATTTTTAGTCCTAAAATTTGCACCGAGGTTGCTGGATGGTGATAGAGTCAGATATCTACCTTTTAACATAAGCTATTTACTAATACCGTGAAGCCGTAATGGCCGCTAAACCACGTGCACGTGCTACGCACTTCGTACGCTATTTGCGTACAAAGACCTTGCACGTGGTACGCAAGTTACGTACACACGCTGCGCTGGGTGTACGGAATACACACAGCGAGCGTACACACAGTTGATAACCTTTTAAACCTTAAACACAGAATATGCTTATACTGTAAACCTCAGTACTGAGATACTGCAATGATGTAACACTGGTTAACCCTGATAATATGAAAGCTGTTTGAGCGATTAAGACGCTCAGAAACCCTTTATAATAACTGGTGAAACACACAATGCTTGATAAGGTTCCAACACCTTTCTAGATGATTTTAGTATGTAAAAGGGAAAACAAAACAGTTACAGCTTATACACTACAGACCTAACATTAATACCTAAAACAGAATAACTAAACAGAAATATAAACAATAGCGAACGATCGCAAATACACATAAACAGAAAGAGAATAAATGGCAAACACTTAAAGGATAACAAAAAGAGAACAATTGCATACACACAGAGTAACGAAATGGCCACAGAGAAACTTACACACGTGGGAATGACTCGCAGGCGCTATCTGGCAACCAGCCCTCAGCTTTTCACCATGAAAACCTTTGTAGAGAGAAGTGAGTGCTGGTCTAGCTATGGTGGTCCTTATATACACATCCTACAGTACAATACAATGGTCCCTACAATCTCATTGTTTATTGGACACAGGAATGTGTCTCTGCATTATAACAAAAGGTCATAGGTGGGTTTAAACAGATGGGCTGTGTCCTTCTCCAACTGCCCAGGTGGGAGGTATCCTCTGGATTCCCCCCTGCATGTGTAATGAATTGCAAATACAGTGAATGTCTATAAACTACTTTTAAACATAACTATACGCAGCAGCGAACAATCTCTTCCTAACCAACACTGAAATGTTTCTAATAAAATACTCTTTAGTTAGACACTAGACACCACCATTCAACCTTTGTCTGACCCTTCATATCATGCAAAGAGGAATCCCCATGTCCACAAACCATTTAAACTAAACATTTTTACTGTCATTGCTAAGGGAAATATTATCTACAAAACACACTATATGAGTTAACTATGCTATAAACGAGTTGCCCGCTACAAGCTCACAAACTCTACCGTAAATATGCATATCACGCGCATTATCGCCGGAGCGAGTTTACGCAATTTGCGGACATGTGCACTCACGGCAGACTGAATGCACGAGCATGTGCATTGGGGTTAGTACAAGGCATGCAAATCATGATATTTTTCGACATTGACAGTCCAGCCTTTGGCAGTCACCAATAACTGCCACTTTCTAAACAATTCAAACAGAAAAATATATATGTCATCATGGAATACCTTATTATGATTGGGTAGAGGGAGGAGAGGAGAAGGTGGGAAAGATATGACCTAGTGAGATAGTAAAAGCATGTGTGTATGAAATCCATGTCTGAGGGGTCATGTATCATCGTGCCGTACGTGTTCTAAATCAAGCTTCGAGGTATTGCGAAGTATACATTTGAATCCTTCTTATCCCGTATTAAGGGTCTGTGGATGGGCTGTCAAACTCTACCGAGCTCTTTTCGGCTTTCAATTCCAACAAATGGGGTGCACATTAGTTGATGATACATGAAAGGGGAGAATATGTGAGTGCTAATATGTGAAAATCACCTGTCGACTATGTGGGGTACTACCTGGAGGTTGTAGAGATGAAGATAAGAAACATGCGTTATAAATGCAGTCATGTGATTATGTATGTGTTCGCCGATTGGGGTCTTGTTGATGTCTTGTCTGATGTCTTGTCCGGATTGTCGTGTCTTTACTGTAGCTTTGCGGTAATTGGCAAACAAAGCTTCTTCAAGTGTCCATAAAAAGAATTACAGTCTCTAAAAGCTCATTAGGTGTCTGTGACACAGTTCATCAGTGGTCTGTGTAAAAGGTCATCAAATTCTTCTTCCAGGTGGATTTCTTGGTGCCTTGGAGAAAACCAAAGGAGAAAAGGGTGAAAGAAACGGTCCTTGGAATCATATCTTATCACAACATCGTCTCAATCGTTGGGTCATAAATCACTTCAGGCAACACTTTTCCAATGTAACACAATCCCTCTGAGTTTGGGGCAAGGAACCTATATGCCTTTCTCCCACATATGAAATATGTGTCATCGGGGAGAACATATGGGACAGAATATGACATAACCATTTACAAACCTTCCATGTAAAAAGTCCTATCCCTGACTCTCTCATTTGTCTAGTACACGTATCAGGCTGTATGACATGTGCACAGTATCCTGGTGATACTTCTCCAACTCGCATGGTCCTACTTCCTAGAGTGTACCTATACCGGAAATATTTTCCACTGTCGGCTATTTGGCGTATAAGTTCTGAGTCTACGGGCATTCTGTCGGCTCTGTGTGAGAATGTCATGGTTTGGTTGTTCCATGACACCTCCCAATTTCCCGGCTTTCGGGGATTGAAAATGTTAAAACATATTAGGGACCTATCTACATGGTATTGGTGGAGCTTCAAACTAGGAGGACTAGAAATATTAAATCTCTTGTCCACCGGTCTCCCACCCCTTAGCTCTAGTACCTCATCTGTCGTTAAAGGGTATGGCACTAGTCCTGACTTTCTATGACCTTGAGGTACTTGTGAGCACACCCAGCAGTCTGTCTGATTTAACACTTTACCCACTAATGAGTGATAGTCACTCAATGGATGCCGGTCCATGTTGATATTAAAACGGGACTGACATTCCTTGATGCAACCGTCCTCAACTATGTTGTCACAGTTCCTACAGATACAATTCTCTTCAGCTAACAATCCTTCACATTGTCTATTAATAACATGGCTACCAGATCGTTTTCTGATACTCGCCTTTGCTCGGTGATTGTGTTGCTCTTGGAATTCTACGCCTCCATCTTGATCATCAGAACCCATTCCAGATCCCTCTTTGGCCTCTCTGATACTCTCGCCGAAACAGACTGCTCTGGTCAACAACAGGGTCAACAGGAAAATCCGGAACACAGTCTCTTGAGGTAAGTCCATCTTACAGGAGGAGAAAGAGAAAGTTGTAATGGGGGTACAGAAAATAATTGAAGGGAAAAAACTTGTTACGATAATTTGTCCTCTAGTCTTGTTGTTCTTCTTGCTCGGTTGTCATCTCAAAGGTGCTGTCTCTCAGTCTTCCCAAAATAAACACTCCGGTGATACAATATTCTTTCCAAATCAGCGATCTTTCTGTACGGAGCATAAATCTTGCATTACCATTTGTCTAACTGATGTGTGACATACTATCCGTAAAACATGAAAGAACAAAAAGAGAGAGAGAACAAATAGAAAAGGAAAACATTGTCAGATTCATCAACAGGCTGTCGCATCAACATGTCCACCGGTATCTCTGCACCGTCTCCCCCACCAGTATCTCCACTCTCCACCCTTTGCGTCTGGCCAAACACAACGATGCTGGTAAGATATACTGGGGTTGGGTAGACCTCTGGAAAGACCAAGTAGTCATGTGACGTTTGAGTTCCGTTGGTGAACATTAGAGATTAAGAAGGAAACATTTAAAGATAAATTACAAAGTTTACCCGGCCGTCCCTGCGTCCACAAGGAACTGACCTCCCAATTACATTGACTGTAACCTCAGGCTTACTATCAGGGCTAATGATCAACTTTACTGGCTGCAAATTACAGGTGCGGACCAAAATTCTTCATATGTGATCCCTGATTACAATTGCGTGTGTCATAACTTTGCTCATGTTCTTGTCTAGGGGGTCTGACTTTATGTGGGCTGTTACAGTTGCTGGCATAATGCCCTTCTATTTTACAAAGATAACAAACCCTTGGCTTCCTCCATGTGCCAGTGGCCTGGGGTTTTGGTCGATTTGATGTCTCTTCTAGTGCTTGGATGCTCATCACCATCAACCGCTCTCCCTGTGCTTCCCTGGTTCTTTGGATATTACGGTCATGCTCGATAGCGGACTCTCTTAATGCAGCCGCCGAGATACCTCTCCAGTGAGGTAGAGAGGTTTGTACCCTGATTCTTAGTGTGTCTTTTAAGCCGTCCATTAATATGGACACAGCTACCTCCCTATGATGTACATTATCCTCAATGTCCGTGATCCCAGTGTATCTAGATATTTCCTGCAGTGCTCAATGGAAATATTCCGCTGCCATTTCACCTTCTTTTTGTCTAATGGAGAAAATTTTGTTCCACTCGACAACAGTTGGGAAATATACTCCTAATTGCAGATTGGTTTGTCGTACATTCTCCTGGGTGTATTCCTCAGTGAGAGGTACGTCTGCGTCCAATCTACAATCAGTGATGAAGTTTGCAGGATCAATGTTGGAAGGTAAACATACTCGTAGCACTGTTCGCCAATCTTTGTTTGTGGGTTCTGCGGCGTTACCTAATTCTTTAATAAACCTCTGACATGCGGCTAGATCTCTCCTGGGATCAGGAAATTCAGACATAATTGTCCTCAATTCCATCCGGGACCAGGGACAATGCATAGCAATGTCTCTGACGGGAGTGATTCCCTGAGCGTCAGTCCTCCCATTGGAGACTGTGATCACCCTGACAGGATTTAGTTCAATTACACCATCTTGTGTTGACTCTACAATGTGAGGTGCAATTGTCTGTGCATGACATACAATGCCATACTTACCTGTGGACACGACCTCACCTGACCCTCCGTTAGGGGGCTTTACTACTACTTTTACCGATCGGGCCGTGCCCACCTGGGGGTCTCGTATGATGGCTGCTGGAAAAGGTGCCGACATCGTGCTGGGCTCACTTTCTTGCTTGTAATCCTGAGGGGAGTTTAACATGGGGTGCAACTTGCACGGGTTAGAATTTGTACATTCATCAGTTTTACTTCTATCATTATTACATTTATTACGATCATCATTAATACAGTTACTAAGTGCATTATTATCATCATATCCCAGTATGCCATTCTCTGTAGCCATTGCTTCTCTAGTTGCCATGTGTTTCCTGCTAAGGTGAGAACCAGCTGTGTAAGCTAATTCCCTTTGTATCTCACCTTCCTTTTGCCATATCTGTAAACAATCATAATGTCTAATCCATTGCTTCCTGGATTTTATGAGACAGATCCTTCTCCTTAGATTATGCAATACCTCTGAGTCAAAACTACCTATCCCAGGAAATGGTGCTTTATCCCCCACAGTCATTTGTGTCCATTCATCACAAAAGCTCTCAGTGTGGGGACCATACTTCCCCCACATTACTAACCGAGCAGACCCTCGGGGTCTGCAAGCCTCTTCAGTCTGAACCCTGACTGCTAAACGTCCCTGTGTTGTGCATTTGGCTTCCATTGTGGACCTTTTAAACACAGAAAAACTTCCTAAAATGCACCAAACACAGAAGTCTACGGTGGGAGTTCTTCAAGCTCTTCCACCAGCTTCTTCTGCTCCGAGTATCACGGATCCGCCTCTTTTAGCAGACACGTGTAGTCGTTGCAGGCCCTACCAGCCTACCTTTATATTTTACACAAATCACTCTTACATGTGCTTCACATAACGCTTATGATGACGAGATTTACGCACAAATATGCAAAACTTCGTATCACGTTGCGCCGTGTTGCCCATACAACCATGCGGTCCAATCGTACCGCTTATAGACACTTCTATCACACTCCGTCGCACGTGTTTACCAAGACCGTGCTCGCACGTTTTCACCTAGACCGTGATTCACCAAGTTTCACCAAGACTTCACCAAGACTTCACCAAGACCACCAAACGGAGTTCAATACATTCATACCTTTTTCCTTTTTGCCCACACTATCATTCTATAGTTTTCTGATCAGAAAAAAATAATCATTTCCCGTAATCTGATAGCTCTCCCCAGAGGTATTACAGTAAAGTAAGGTATTTAAACTAAATTTTGGAAACTGAACAAATGTGTGCTATTATCTTCGTGGCTTCCCTGTCGCCTTACTAAAACAATGCTATCGTGTGATTTGTGTTTAGTGGGTGTATCTGTGCGCACGTTGCGTAATTTACGCTACGTGTGTAGGCCTTTGCGTCGCGTACGCTTGACTCGCACTCGGTGAGAGACACGTGTACACAGGCTGGATACGTCTACAGTAACACAAATAACACGCTTCTATAAATGTAAGCGATATTTCACTATGATCACTAACCGTACACCACACAGTATCTGCTATGCTGTGTGCGTGTTTTTACAATTACTCCCTTAAGTATTACTGTTTACTTTTAACTAAAATAGCACCAAATTTCCTCAGCACGTTATCAAATGCAAATGGCAAACAGGATGGTGAGATTGGTGAGATAGGTGAGAATACACAAATGAAAATTCTAAATTAATCTAATAATCAATGCTTCCAATAGTATGATAGCCATCTTGCAGAGCATACATTGCTGTAAACACACACATAATTGTAATATTATCTCTATGTACCCATTTAAGTGTTTCTAATTTGCATATGAATGCTGTGCTTTTGACTGTCTGTGAAGGTGAAAAAGCAGCCACACAGGTTAATTTGCATTTCAATGGCCCATCTCACAAGCAGAGTTTAACTGAATCACGGAGGTAAGGAAGAGAGAAAAAGAAAAAAAAAACAACAACTTTGTTTTATCTCTGTGTGTCGTTCTTAAATCAAATATTCATTTTATATTAATTTTTATTAAGCCCCATCTGAACTATTTATAATTGATTGTGACATGGGTTAAATAAATGCATTGGAAACTCGTAAATGGTGATTTCTTTTTGACAAGGGACGGCTGATTATTCCTGAGTCAACTGAAAATCGCTATTTTGAAAAAAAATGACTTTCCCCAAATTGGCCGCTGCTGCTCCTCCCCCTTCCACATCCATGAGGGTTACACAAAATGGAGGACAGACCATGCGGCTTCTATTGTCACAAAAAAAATCACCATGCAAGCCCCTGAAGTTATTTTAGGCCTGGGTTAAAAATAAAACTATTAAGCTATGCAAACTTTTAAAAATACTTTTAAACCTACTTAAACAGATAAGCAATCCAATTTGAATCAAACACAATATGACTCATTTGAACCTTGTTTTGCAACAATATGGTCAGATATGCAGAGTACAGGTGTGTGCGTGTGTTACATGTGTTGCGTGTGCAGTTGGCACCAAACAGAAATTAAAACCAGATTTAAAAAGACAATAGCTTAACGTTCTTACCTTCTGGAACCGGATTCCACCAGCATCCCTACAAACCAAGCGAAGCAGACGCTTATCTGATCAGCACTACCGTATCCCCAACCACAAACACGGATACAGGGGATACTACTTTTCCGCCCTTTGCTGACGGATAAAGTCTGCCTGGTTTCGCTTGACTGCGGATATGAGGTGGACGGATGAGCCCTCAATTGATAGAGTCAGATATCTACCTTTTAACATAAGCTATTTACTAATACCGTGAAGCCGTAACGTAAACCACGTGCACGTGCTACGCACTTCGTACGCTATTTGCGTACAAAGACCTTGCACGTGGTACGCAAGTTACGTACACACGCTGCGCTGGGTGTACGGAATACACACAGCGAGCGTACACACAGTTGATAACCTTTTAAACCTTAAACACAGAATATGCTTATACTGTAAACCTCAGTACTGAGATACTGCAATGATGTAACACTGGTTAACCGTGATAATCTGAAAGCTGTTTGAGCGATTAAGACGCTCAGAAACCCTTTATAATAACTGGTGAAACACACAATGCTTGATAAGGTTCCAACACCTTTCTAGATGATTTTAGTATGTAAAAGGGAAAAGAAAACAGTTACAGCTTATACACTACAGACCTAACATTAATACCTAAAACAGAATAACTAAACAGAAATATAAACAATAGCGAACGATCGCAAATACACATAAACAGAAAGAGAATAAATGGCAAACACTTAAAGGATAACAAAAAGAGAACAATTGCATACACACAGAGTAACGAAATGGCCACAGAGAAACTTACACACGTGGGAATGACTCGCAGGCGCTATCTGGCAACCAGCCCTCAGCTTTTCACCATGAAAACCTTTGTAGAGAGAAGTGAGTGCTGGTCTAGCTATGGTGGTCTTTATATACATATCCTACAGTACAATACAATGGTCCCTACAATCTCATTGTTTATTGGACACAGGAATGTGTCTCTGCATTATAACAAAAGGTCATAGGTGGGTTTAAACAGATGGGCTGTGTCCTTCTCCAACTGCCCAGGTGGGAGGTATCCTCTGGATTCCCCCCTGCATGTGTAATGAATTGCAAATACAGTGAATGTCTATAAACTACTTTTAAACATAACTATACGCAGCAGCGAACAATCTCTTCCTAACCAACACTGAAATGTTTCTAATAAAATACTCTTTAGTTAGACACTAGACACCACCATTCAACCTTTGTCTGACCCTTCATATCATGCAAAGAGGAATCCCCATGTCCACAAACCATTTAAACTAAACATTTTTACTGTCATTGCTAAGGGAAATATTATCTACAAAACACACTATATGAGTTAACTATGCTATAAACTAGTCGCCTGCTACAAGCTCACAAACTCTACCGTAAATATGCATATCACGCACGTTATCGCCGGAGCGACTTTATGCAATTTTCGGACATGTGCACTCACGGCAGACTGAATGCACGAGCAGCGGGCATGTGCATTGGGGTTAGTACAAGGCATGCGAATCATGATATTTCTCTGACGTCCTAGTGGATGCTGGGAACTCCGAAAGGACCATGGGGAATAGCGGGCTCCGAAGGAGGCTGAGCACTCTAGAAAGATTTATGACTACCTGGTGTGCACTGGCTCCTCCCACTATGACCCTCCTCCAAGCCTCAGTTAGATCTTGTGCCCGGCCGAGGTTGGATGCACACTAGGGGCTCTCCTGAGCCCTTAGAAAGAAAGTATAGATTTAGGTTTTTTATTTTCAGTGAGACCTGCTGGCAACAGGCTCACTGCAGCGAGGGACTAAGGGGAGAAGAAGCGAACTCGCCGGATTGGGCTTCGTAGGCTACTGGACACCATTAGCTCCAGAGGGATCGACCGCAGGCCCAGTCCTTGGTGTTCGGTCCCGGAGCCGCGCCGCCGTCCCCCTTACAGAGCCAGAAGCAAGAAGAGGTCCGGAAAAACGGCGGCAGAAGACATCAGTCTTCACCAAGTAGCGCACAGCACTGCAGCTGTGCGCCATTGCTCCTCATACACACTTCACACTCCGGTCACTGAGGGTGCAGGGCGCTTGGGGGGGGCGCCCTGAGCAGCAATAAAAACACCTTGGCTGGCAAAAATACCACAATATATAGCCCCAGAGGCTATATATGTGGTAAATACCCCTGCCAGAATCCAGAAAAAGCGGGAGAATAGGCCGCGGAAAAGGGGCGGAGCTATCTCCCTCAGACACACTGGCACCATTTTCTCTTCACAGTGCAGCTGGAAGAAAGCTCCCCAGGCTCTCCCCTGTAGTTTTCAGGCTCAAAGGGTTAAAAAGAGAGGGGGGGCACTAAATTTAGGCGCAATATTGTATATACAAGCAGCTATGGGGGAAAATTCACTCAGTTATAGTGTTAATCCCCACATTATATAGCGCTCTGGTGTGTGCTGGCATACTCTCTCTCTGTCTCCCCAAAGGGCTTTGTGGGTCCTGTCCTCAGTCAGAGCATTCCCTGTGTGTGTGCGGTGTGTCGGTACAGCTGTGTCGACATGTTTGAGGAGGAGGCTTATATAGTGACGGAGCAGATGCCGATAAATGTGATGTCGCCCCCTGTGGGGCCGACACCAGAGTGGATGGTTAGGTAAAAGGTGTTAACCGACAGTGTCAACTCCTTACATAAAAGGGTGGATGACGTAACAGCTGTGGGACAGCCGGCTTCTCAGCCCGTGCCTGCCCAGGCGTCTCAAAGGCCATCAGGGGCTCAAAAACGCCCGCTCATTCAGATGGCAGACACAGATGTCGACACGGAGTCTGACTCCAGTGTCGACAAGGTTGAGACATATACACAATCCACTAGGAACTTCCGTGACTTGATCCCGGCAATAAAAAATGTGTTACACATTTCTGACATTAACCTCTAAAAATGGGTTTTTATGTTTGGGGAGAAAAAGCAGGCAGTGTTTTGTTCCCCCATCAGATGAATGAATGAAGTGTGTGAAAAGCGTGGGTTCCCCCTGATAAGAAACTGGTAATTTCTAAAAAGTTACTGATGGCGTACCTTTTCCCGCCAGAGGATAAGTTACGCTGGGAGATATCCCCTAGGGTGGATAAGGCGCTCACACGGTTGTCAAAATAGGTGGCACTGCCGTTTTAGGAACGGCCACTTTGAAGGTACCTGTTGATAAAAAGCAGGAGGCTATCCTGAAGTCTGTATTTACACACTCAGGTACTAGACTGAAACCTGCAGAGCGTGCTGCTGCAGCGTGGTCGGTGACCCTGTCAAACATACTAGTTTGCTAACATGAGAACATATTAAAGACGTCGTCTTATATATGAGGGATGCACAGAGGGATATTTTGCCGGCTGGCATCCAAAATGAATGTAATGTCCATTCTGTCAGGAGGGTATTAGAGACCTGTCACTGGACAGGTGATGCTGACCTTAAAAGGCGCATAGAGATTCTGCCTTATAAGGGTGAGGAATTATTTGGGGATGGTCTCTCGGACCTCGTATCCGCAGCAACAGCTGGGAAGAAATATTTTTACCTCAGTTTTCCTCACAGACTAAGAAAGCACTGTATTATCAGGTACAGTCCTTTCGGCTTCAGAAAAGCAAGCGGGTCAAAGGCGCTTCCTTTCTGTACAGAGACAAGGGAAGAGGGAAAAAGCTGCACCAGTCAGCCTGTTCCCAGAATCATAATTCTTCTCTCGCTTCCTCTGAGTCCACAGCATGACGCGGGGGCTCCACAGGTGTAGCCAGGTACGGTGGGGGGCCGTCTCAAAAATTTCAGCGATCAGTGGGCTCGCTCACAGGTGGATCCCTGTTTCATTCAAGTAGTATTTCAGGGGTACAAGCTGGAATTCGAGATGTCTTCCCCCCGCCGTTTCCTCAAATATGCCTTGCCGACAACTCCCTCAGGCAGGGAGGCTGTGCTAGAGGCAATTAATAAGCTGTATTCCCAGCAGGTAATACTTAAGGTGCCCCTACTTCAACAAGGACGGGGTTACTATTCCACACGGTTTGGGGTACCGAAACCGCATGGTTCGGTGTGACCCTTCTTTATATTTAAAATCCTTGAACACATGCATAAAAAATTCAAGTTCAAGATGGAATCGCTCAGGGCGGTTATTGCAAGCCTGGACGAGGGGGATTACATGGTATCCCGGGACATCAAGGATGCTTACCTGCATGTCCCTATTTACTATCCTCGCCAGGAGTACCTCAGATTTGTGGTACAGAATTACCATTACCAAGTCCAGACTCTGCCACCGAGGGTGTTACCAAGGTAATGGCCGGAATGATGATACTCCTTCGAAAAAGGGGAGTTTTAATTATCCCGTACTTGGACAATCTCCTTATAAGGGCGAGGTCCAAGGAGCAGTTGCTAGTCGGGGTAGCACTATTTTGGAAAGTGCTACAACAGCATGGTTGGATTCTAAACAGTCCAGAGTCACAGCTGGTTCCTACGACACGTCTACTGTTCCTGGGGATGGTTCTGGACACAGACCAGAAATAAGTGTTTCTCCCGGAGGAGAAAGCCAAGGAGCTGTCATCTCTAGTCAGAGACCTCCTGAAGCCAAAACAGTTATCGGTGCATCATTGCACGCGAGTCCTGGGAAAAATGATAGCTTCCTACGAAGCAATCCCATTCGGCAGGTTCCATGCAAGAACTTTTCAGGGGGACCTGTTAGACAAGTGGTCCGGGTCGCATCTTCAGATGCATTAGGCTGATAACCCTGTCTCCAAGGACCAGGGTATCTCTACTGTAGTGGCTGCAGAGTGCCCATCTTCAAGAGGGCCGCAGGTTCGACATACAGGACTAGGTCCTAGTGACCATGGATGCCAGCCTTTGAGGCTGGGGGGCAGTCACACAGGGAAGAAACTTCCAGGGACTTTGGTCAAGTCAGGTGACTTCCCTACATAAATATTCTGGAACAGAGGGCCATTTACAATGCCCTGAGTCAGGCAAGGCCTCTGCTTCAAAACCAGCCGGTCCTGATCCAATCAGGCAACATCACGGCAGTCGCCCATGTAAACCAACAGGGCGGCACAAGAAGCAGGATGGCGATGGCAGAAGCCACAAGGATTCTCCGATGGGCGGAAAATCATGTGTTAGCACTGTCAGCAGTGTTCATTCCCGGAGTGGACAACTGGGAAGCAGATCTTCTCAGCAGACACGACTTCCACCCGAGAGTGTGGGGACTTCATCCAGAAGTCTTCCAAAGGATTGTACACCATTGGGAAAGGCCACAGGTGGACATGAAGGCGTCCCGCCTCAACAAAAAGCTATAAAAGATATTGCGCCAGGTCAAGGGACCTTCAGGCGATAGCTGTGGACGCTCTGGTAACACCGTGGGTGTACCAGTCGTTTTATGTGTTCCCCCCTCTGCCTCTCATACCAAAGGTACTGAGAATAATAAGAAGGCGAGGAGTAAGAACGATACTCGTGGTTCCGGATTGGCCAAGAAGAGCCTGGTACCCAGAACTTCAAGAAAATATATCAGAGGACCCATGGCCTCTGCCGCTCAGACAGGACCTGCTGCAGCAGGGGCCCTGTCTGTTCCAAGACTTACCGTGGCTACGTTTTGATGGCATGGCGGTTGAACGCCGGATCCTAAAGGAAAAGGGCATTCCGGAGGAAGTCATTCCTACGCTGATTCAAGCCAGGAAAGATGTAACTGCAAAACATTATCACCGCATATGGCGGAAATATGTTGCTTGGTGTGAGGCCAAAAAAGGCCCCATCTGAGGAATTTCAACTAGGTCGATTTCTGCATTTCCTACAAGCAGGAGTGTCTATGGGCCTAAAATTAGGCTCCATTAAGATACAGATCTCGGCTCTGTCGATTTTCTTCCAGAAAGAATTAGCTTCAGTACCTGAAGTTCAGACATTGTAAAAGGAGTGCTGCATATTCAGCCCCCGGTTGTGCCTCCAGTGGCACCTTGGGATCTCAACGTGGTGTTGAGTTTCTTAAAATCACATTGGTTTGAACCACTAAAAACCGTGGATCTAAAATATCTCACGTTGAAAGTGGTCATGTTATTGGCCTTGGTTTCGGCCAGGCGTGTATCAGAATTGGCGGCTTTGTCATATAAAAGTCCTTATCTGATTTTCCATATGGATAGGGCAGAATTGAGGACTCGTCCCCAGTTTCTCCCTAAGGTGGTATCAGCTTTTCACTTGAACCAACCTATTGTGGTGCCTGCGGCTACTAGGGACTTGGAGGATTCCAAGTTACTGGACGTAGTCAGGGCCTTGAAAAATTATGTTTCCAGGACGGCTAGAGTCAGGAAAATTGACTCGCTATTTATCCTGTATGCACCCAACAGGCTGGGTGCTCCTGCTTCTAAGCAGACTATCGCTCGCTGGATCTGTGACACGATTCAGCAGGCGCATTCTGCGGCTGGACTGCCGCATCCTAAATCAGTGAAAGCCCATTCCACAGGGAAGGTGGGCTCATCTTGGGCGGATGCCCGAGGGGTCTCGGCTTTACAACTTTGCCGAGCTGTTACTTGGTCAGGGGCAAACACGTTTGCAAAATTCTACAAATTTGATACCCTGGCTGAGGAGGACCTTGAGTTCCCTCATTCGGTGCTGCAGAGTCATCCGCACTCTCCCGCCCGTTTGGGAGCTTTGGTATAATCCCCATGGTCCTTTCGGAGTTCCCAGCATCCACTAGGACGTCAGAGAAAATAAGATTTTACTCACCGGTAAATCTATTTCTCATAGTCCGTAGTGGATGCTGGGCGCCCATCCCAAGTGCGGATTGTCTGCAATACTTGTAAATAGTTATTGCTAACTAAAGGGTTATTGTTGAGCCATCTGTTGAGAGGCTCAGTTGTTTTCATACTGTCAAACTGGATATAGTATCACGAGTTGTACGGTGTGATTGGTGTGGCTGGTATGAGTCTTACCCGGGATTCAAAATCCTTCCTTATTATGTCAGCTCGTCCGGGCACAGTGTCCTAACTGAGGCTTGGAGGAGGGTCATAGTGGGAGGAGCCACTGCACACCAGGTAGTCATAAATCTTTCTAGAGTGCCCAGCCTCCTTCAGAGCCCGCTATTCCCCATGGTCCTTTCGGAGTTCCCAGCATCCACTACGGACTACGAGAAATAGATTTACCGGTGAGTAAAATCTTATTTTTTCGACTTTGACAATGGCTAAGCTAAGCGACCCAAGTGGCCGACACAAACACCTGGCCCATCTAGGAGTGGCACTGCAGTGTCAGACAGGATGGCACTTAAAAAAATAGTCCCCAAACATCACATGATTCAAAGAAATAAAGAGGTGCACCAAGGTCGCTGGATGGCTAAGCTAAGCGACCCAAGTGGCCGACACAAACACCTGGCCCATCTAGGAGTGGCACTGCAGTGTCAGACAGGATGGCACTTAAAAGAAATAGTCCCCAAACAGCACATGATGCAAAGAAAAAAAGTGGTGCACCAAGGTCACTGGATGGCTAAGCTAAGCAACCCCATTGGCCGACACAAGCACCTGGCCCATCTAGGAGTGGCACTTAAAAAAATAGTCCCCAAACAGCACATGATGCAGAGATAAATATATATATATATATATATATATATACTGGTGGTCAGCAAAATTCTGCACTGTCCTCCTACTATATACTGCGCACCACTACAATGCAGCACAGATATGGATGGATACAATCTAAGATGGCGCCGCAGATGGCTGCCTCGGAGCTACGCAGCTCAGCCAAAATACCTGTTTCCCCTTGTTTTCCCCTGCTCTTGTCTACCCCACCGATGACCAAATGCAGCAGGGAAGCGCTCCTAAGTTGGAGCACTTCTGAGGTGCTTACCACACGTTCGGGCCCGTCGGCGGGCGGATCAGCGGCCCTTGCAGCCCTCGCTGCCCTTGCTGTCCAGTGTGGCAAGGATGCAGATGTCGTGGACAGCGAAGTGGATGACCGAGCATCCGCGCCCCCCCCCGCAGCCCGGGTGGCGACTGGCGGGTGGATCGCCGGCCCCGGAAAGAGAATGACGGAGGCCCTCATGTCGGCCCTAGTAGAAGGACCTGGGCTCAGAGGAGAGGCTGTCGCGCAGGTGCCCTAGTGAGGTGGCGGCGGCGAGGGCACCGGTCTGCACTTCCCGCACTCCTGCTTTCAAATGTGCATTCATTGGCAAACAAGTTTGACGAATTGTCCCTCCTTCTGGGCAGCGCAGGGTCAGGCATTACAGGGTCGTCCGTCCTCTGCTTTACGGAGACGTGGCTTGACGACCATATTGCAGACAGCCCGATGTCTCTGCCGGGCTTCAGTCTCTTCAGGGCCGATCGCTCCAAGGTTCTCTCAGGAAAAACGAAGGGTGGTGGCATCTGCTTCTACATCAACGACGGATGGTGCACCAATGTCACGATCATAGGCAAATCATGTAGCCCTCACCTGGAAATGCTGAGTATCAACTGCAACCCCTTCTATTCCCCCCGGGAATTTGCCTCAATTGTCCTTGTGGGAGTGTACATCCCCCCCCTCGCCTGCGCGAACGAAGCCCTGCACCACCTGGCCGTATGCATATCCGACATGGAACAAAAACACCCAGATTCTCTGCTTATAGTACTGGGTGACTTCAACAGAACTAACCTGAGCAAGGAGCTACCTAAGTACAAACAACAAGTCACGTGTCCCACTAGAGAAGGGCGCACCCTTGATCACTGCTACACTACCCTCAAATCTGCCTTCCGGTCTATCCCGCGTGCTGCACTCGGCCTATCTGACCACTGCCTAGTCCACCTACTCCCTACCTAAACACAGAAGCTGAGAGCGATTAAGCCTGTCGTCAAGATTGTTAAGAAATGGACCAATGAGGCCAAGATGAAGCTCCAGGCCTGCTTTGACTGCACGGAATGGGGGGTCTTCGAAGCCTCGGCAACCAACCTGAATGACCTAACAGACACTGTCACATCCTACATCAGCTACTGCGAGGACATGTGTGTACCTACCAAGACTTACCGCATTTACAACAACAACAAGCCCTGATTCAACGCCCAGCTCAGGCAACTTCGTCGGGCCAAAGAGGAGGCCTATAGCAGTGGTGACAGAGCACTATACAACCGTACTAGGAACTCTCTGACTAAAGGAATCAGGCTAGCAAAAAAGCGGTTCTCGGACAAGCTAACAAACGATCTCTCCACCAATGACCCTGTATCTGTATGGAAAGGAATGCAATCCTTAACCAACTATAGGAAAACATCGAAGTCCACCACCATGCACCAAGACCTAGCAGACGAACTGAACCACTTTTATTGCAGGTTCGCAAAAGAAGTCCCCTGCAACCCAAATAATCACCTCTACGATGCCCCGAACACCGAAGACCAACCCCAGGCACTGCAAGTTGCCCAAGAAGAGGTGGAGGCATTGTTCAAAAGGGCCAAACCCAGGAAAGCTCCGGATCCTGACGGAGTGTCACCATCTGCCCTAAGAGCATGTGCGGGTCAGCCCGCCCCCATATTCACCAAGATCTTCAACAAATCGCTGGAGCTACAGAAAGTCCCTTCTTGCCTCAAAAGGTCTACTATCGTCCCTGTCCCCAAGAAACCCTCTATCACGAACCTGAACGACTACAGGCCAATAGCACTGACGTCTGTGGTCATGAAAACGTTCGAGCGTCTGGTTTTGAATCACCTGAAAACTGTGACTGGCCCCCAACTGGACCCCCTGCAGTTCACCTATCGATCAAATCGGTGTGTCGAGGATGCAGTCAACCTGGGCCTGCACTACATTCTACAGCACCTAGACATTCCCGGTACCTATGCGAGGGTCCTGTTTGTCGATTTCAGCTCAGCCTTCAATACAATCGTCCCCAGCATCCTCCACCCCAAATTACTACGCCTAGGGATCCCAGAAGCTACCTGTTCCTGGATAGTAGACTTCCTGACAGATAGGATACAGGTGGTGAAAGCGGGGGAATTCACCTCTCAAGCACGGTCCATTAGTACAGGGGCCCCTCAGGGCTGTGTCCTCTCACCCCTGCTCTTCTCCCTGTACACAAATGACTGTACCTCAGAGGCGCAATCAGTAAAGATCATCAAATTCGCCGATGACACCACCGTGATCGGCCTCATCAAGGACGGGGACGAATTGGCCTATAGACGGGAAGTAGACCAGTTGGCCCAGTGGTGCATCCACAACAACCTTGAGCTCAACCCCCTCAAAACTGTCGAGATGATAGTGGACTTCAGGAAGAAGTCATCTAGTGCACCTCCGCTAATGATTGCTGACAGTGTGGTATCGTTGGTGGACTCCTTCAAGTTTCTAGGGACCACAATCTCCCGGGACCTTAAATGGGGGTCCAACGCTGACGCCACTGTTGGGAAAGCGCAGCAGAGGTTGTTCTTCCTCAGGCAACTAAGGAAGTTCAACATCACACAGAAGCTTCTGCTCCTCTTCTACTCCGCAATTGTGGAGTCGGTACTGTGCTCCTCGATACTCGTATGGTACAGCTCCGCCAGTACGAGGGACAGATGCAGGCTCCAAAAGGTGGTCAGAACCGCAGAGAAGATCATCGGGGCCAACCTTCCCTCAGTCCAGGACCTGTACATTTCCAGAGCTAAAAAGCAGGCAATGAAGATAGTAAAAGACCAGCTACACCCCGGCCACAGCATGTTTAACTTGCTTCCTTCAGGCAGGCATTACAGGGCCGTCCCCGCCAGGTCCACCAGAAGCCTCAAAAGTTTCTTTCCCCAAGCGGTCCGCCTGCTGAACTCCTGAATATTGACTGACTAGACGTACATGTAACTAACTTGTGTCCCTACCGTATACCTATATGTGTGACTTTACTCCCCCCCCCCCCCCCCCCACACCTGCTTATCTGTTACCTACTTGGCTGTTGTATAGCAAACCGAAGACAAATTCCTAGTATACGCAAGTATACCTGGCCAATAAAGCTGATTCTGATTCTGATAGTATACTTGACGACACAGAGGTAGAGCAATGGACTACTGTACCGTACTGCTATGTATATACTGGTGGTCAGCAAAATTCTGCACTGTCCTCCTACTATATACTGCGCACAACTAAAATGCAGCACAGGTATGGATGGATAGTATACTTGATGACACAGAGGTAGAGCAATGGACTACTGTACCGTACTGCTATGTATATACTAGCGGTCAGCAAAATTCTGCACTGTCCTCCTACTATATACCGTGCACAACTAAAATGCAGCACAGGTATGGATGGATAGTATACTTGACGACACAGAGGTAGAGCAATGGACTACTGTACCATACTGCTATATATATACTGGTGGTTAGCAAAATTCTGCACTGTCCTCCTACTATATACTGCGCACAACTACAATGCAGCACAGGTATGGATGGATAGTATACTTGACGACACAGAGGTAGCGCAATGGACTACTGTACCGTACTGCTATATATATACTGGTGGTCAGCAAAATTCTGCACTGTCCTCCTACTATATACTGCGCACAGCTAAAATGCAGCACAGGTATGGATGGATAGTATACTTGACGACAAGGAGGTAGAGCAATGGACTATTGTACCGTACTGCTATATATATATATATACTGGTGGTCAGCAAAATTCTGCACTGTCCTCCTACTATATACTGCGCACAACTACAATGCAGCACAGGTATGGATGGATAGTACACTTGACGACACAGAGGTAGAGCAATGGACTACTGTACCGTACTGCTATATATATACTGGTGGTCAGCAAAATTCTGCACTGTCCTCCTACTATATACTGCACACAACTAAAATGCAGCACAGGTATGGATGGATAGTATACTTGACGACATAGAGGTAGAGCAATGGACTACTGTACCGTACTGCTATATATATACTGGTGGTCACAGCAATATTCTGCACTGTCCTACTATATACTACAATGCAGCACAGATATGGAGCGTTTTTCAGGCAGAGAACGTAGATATTTGCAGCACACTGAGCACAGATATTTGCAGCACACTGAACACAGAAACTGAGAAAACGCAGCCACGTCCTCTCGCTATCATCTCTAATGCACAAGTGAAAATGACGGCGACGCGCGGCTCCTTATATAGAATACGAATCTCGCGAGAATCCGATAGCGGGATGATGACGTTCGGGCGCGCTCGGGTTAACCGAGCAAGGCGGGCAGATCCGAGGCTGCCTCGGAACCGAGGCTGCCTCGGAACCGTGTAAAATAGGTGAAGTTCGGGTGGGTTCGTATCTTGACGAACCGAACCCGCTCATCTCTACTTATAACAACTATATATCATATTGAACAGATGCAATGTATTCATTCTTCGTTTTCCTTATGAATTAGACCCCTCTGTCAGTACAGGAAGTTGGAAGCAGGTCAGACAATCACTGATTAACACCTGCAAGGAGACACGACATTGGTAGTTTCACCTTCTCAATAAATCAAAGTATATGCTTCTGTGTTAGAAGTAACTAAGCATCTTGTAATTCACTGTGGACTGTTTTTTTATGATTTAAGGCACGGGTCTTCAACCTGCGGGCCTCCAGCTGCTGTGGAACTACACATCCCAGCATGCCCTGCCTCAGTTTTAGCATACCTTAATAGCAAAACTGTGGCAGGGAATGCTGGGATGTGTAGTTTCACAGCAGCTGGAGGGCCACAGGTTTAAGGTTTCCCATGTTACTTTATCTGTATTAGTATCCTCTAACATAGTATACTTTATAAATATGATCTTTGTTCCAACTCGATTATTAGTCTCTCATGATCTGATGTTTATGAGTTAGGCAGTCATACTACTTGGTGAATACCTAGCGGCAGGGCCGAATTACGGATGGTGGGGGACCCCAAGTTGTGGGAGCCCCCATTAGTAAAATTGCTCAACACCCACCCACCCCTCCCCGGTGTAAAAAGGTTAACAGACACCAGTATATATATATATATATATATATATTTATAAAATTATACACTGATAAAGCTAGATATTTATCGTATATAAAACCCTTTATGAGGTCTAAGAACACTGTACGCTATTTACGTATGAAGTACCGTAAGGGTACGCTCGCTGCGTAACAATCGCTTAGCCGTGGTCGAGACGCTCAAGCGTCACGTTCGCTCACGGCCAAGAGATCACAGGCAGGCACGCTATTGGCTGCTGACTAACGTAATGGTTCACTATAGCGTAACGGACGCTGTATCGGGAGCGGGCTGCTCGAGCGATACAGACGCTCACGAGAATACGCTGTTGGTATCGGGCACACTTATAGGTGAGCGACTACCGTAATGCTACGCTATCAGCGTAGCGGACGCTCGAGACCACGAGGAGATCACGAGCGGCGCTGACGCTCACAATGTTAAACCTTTAAATCTAAACCATAAACAATGTAATATGCTGTAAAACCTTTGTGTAGAGATAGGGTGTAGATGCAACCTAGTGTAACCTTATTAACTCAAAAGCTGAATGAGCGTCACCGACGCTCTGAGAATACTTAACACTATAAGAATTACACAGATACCGTGCTTAGGGTCCAACGCCTAATATGTATATATTTTGAATGATATACTTGCAAAAGAATTAATACAAATACAAATCATACACTACAATATAACATAGACTACCTAACCAGATAACTACACAGGAAATACAATACAATACAATACTATTTAAGGGAAAATAAGAGAGAAAGAGGAGAAGGGAGAGAGAGAGAGAGAAATTGGCCCACAATAACAAGAAGATCAATATAGTTGCGGAGAAACACTTACGCACAAAGGGAAACGATCGCATGCGCCTCGATATCCAGCTCCCGATTATCAGCAATGAGAACCGTTGAAGAGAGTGAACTGGATATGGTCGGCCTGCCTATTTATGCCCCACACACAATGCAATTCAATGGTCCCTACAATCTCATTGTTCATTGGACACAGGAATTCGGCTTCGCATTATAACAAAAGGTCATAGGTTGATTCATACAGGTGGGCTGTGACTGCTTCCAACTGTTCAGGTGGGTGGGACACTGAGTTTCCCGCCGCATGACTAAATAAGAACAAATAATAGTAAATGGACATAAACTTCTTATGTCCATAACTATTCGCACGAGCGATTAATCCGCTCCAAACCAACACCGGAATATTGCTATTTAAATACTCTTCCGATGGGTACCAAACACCACTGTATGACCCCTGTTAGACCCTTCGTACAATACAAAGAGGGATCTCTCTGTTCAGGAACATGCTAAGTTAACTAAACTTTCAGAATCTATCAAAGGGACCATGATCTACAAAATACATTATATAGTGAAAATATGTAACGATTGAGTCGCACGCTACGATCACATAAACTCTACCGTAAATACGCATACCGTGCGCCTGCGGGTGCCCGCGACTGTGAGTATGCGCACGTACGGGAGAGCGCACGCATGCGCAGCACGGACCTGTGTGAGGTGCAAATATGGTAGTGTGCATAGAGATATTTTTCTGACTTTGACAGTCCACCCTTTGGCAGTCAATAATAACTGCCACCTTCTAAAACATTTCAAAAGAGAAAAATATATGTCAGGGGTTAATACATTTACATGGTTGGGTAGGGGAGGAGAGGAGAAGGTAGGAAAAGGGTATGACCTAGTGAGATAGCAGAAGCATGTGTGTATGAATCCGTGCTTGGGGGTCATGTATCATCGTGCCGTACGTGTTTTAGATCAAGCTTCGAGGTATTGCGAAGTATACATTTGAATTCCTTCTTATCCCGTGGTACGGGTCTGTGGATGGGCTGTCAAACTTTACCGAGCTCTTTTCGGCTTTGGTTGTAACAAAATGGGGGAGCACATTTTAGTTGATGATACATGAATGGGGGAGATATGTGATTGTTGATATCTGTGCCTGTATTCCCTATCGACTATGTGTGTCATTACCTGAGGGTTATAGAAATGAAGAAAAGACATAATTACGGTAAATGCGGTGGTATTCTATGTCAGGTAAATGTACATTCGTCGATTGAGGTCTTGTTTGGTGTCTGTTGAATGCAGTCTTCTTTGTGCTTTTGCCCATAAGGTGCGAGCAAAAGCTGTCAATGTCCATAGATTTACAAAAGTGTTGGGCTAGCGTAATT
Source organism: Pseudophryne corroboree (assembly GCF_028390025.1). NCBI lineage: Eukaryota > Metazoa > Chordata > Amphibia > Anura > Myobatrachidae > Pseudophryne > Pseudophryne corroboree. The sequence continues at coordinate 432,954,081 of NC_086447.1, read as the reverse complement.
TTAAAATTTCTAGGGAAACTGGGGATCCATGGCATAGTTCATCAAAAATCTGTGTATCAGGTTGTCAAAACTTCTTCTTTAATCTCTCTGTTGTCTGTATATCGGCTCATCAAATTCCTCGTCCAAGTGGGTCTTTTTACCTTGGAGGAAACGGAAAAACAGGTGAAAGAAACGGACCGTAGAAATCGCATTTTCATCACATCATTGTTTCTACATTTGGGTCATAAATCAAGTCCATTGGAATTACAGTTTCCTCACTCCTTAAACTCATTACCTTAGTACGACGATTGCACCTCATTAAAGCCTGACCGCATCTAAATATCAAACCGATCGTTATGATAACACCTAAGATACATAGGAGAAACTTCCCAACATCCATTATGACTCCTTGAGCCCAGTCTCCTAAACCAGAGAACCAATTTCGCGGGTTCAACCATGACACCCAACCAGTCAGCTCATTACCTACAGCAGCAAGAGTGAGATTGTATCTCCTGCGAAATTCCCACTTCAGTTGGAGAATATCGTCCATCTTTTGGTCTATGACCTCGACCGGGTCCTCGGTGCTATTCGTAATATATGTGCAACATTTCACGCCGTATTGTGTTGCCAGTGTGACACAATATCCGCCTGTCACTGCTGTGAGGTAATTAAGAACCATTCTATGCTGTACCAGTTCTGTTTTATAAGCTTGAAGTTCCCTTCCAGTATACCTAAACGTGTCATCATACATTTCAGTGATATTATCTAACAAATTGGCGAGCGCAGATATGTATTTATAATTCAACACTCCTCTAGCGGTGCGAGTGATATCTAACGCGATTAGAAACTGAATCCCGGTGGATTCATGGATCATGTCAGAGGCCGGATGCTCTGTTCTTTCTATCAGGTGTCGTTTAACTACGTGCTCGTAATGGGTGTGAGTATAAGGAGTTTGGGCAACACGGTGTATGTCTTTCATTTTGTCATGTGATACAGTCATTACTTCAGGCAGTACTTTTCCAATATAACACAATCCTTCAGAGTTTGGGGCAAGCCACTTATACGCCTTTCTCCCGCATATGAAATATGCATCATCGGGGAGAACATATGGGACGGAGTAGGACATAACCATATTACACACCTTCCATGTGAAATCTCCTAACCCTAATTCTTCCATCTGCTTAGTACACGTATCAGGTTGTACGATATGTGCACAGTATCCTGGTGATACCTCTCCAACTCTCGTAATCCTATTTCCTAAGGTATACCTATACCGGAAAGATTTTCCTCTACTGGCTATGTGGCGTATAAGCTCTGTATCTGTAGGCATTCTATCTGCTCTATGCGAAAAGGTCATGGTGTGATTACTCCATGACACTTCCCAATTTCCCGGCTTTCGGGGATTGGAGATGTTAAAACATAATAGGGACCTATCCACATGGTATTGGTGGAGCTTCAAACTAGGAGGGCTGGAGATATTAAACCTCCTGTCCACCGGTCTCCCACCACTTAACTCAAGTACCTCCCCTAACGTTAAAGGAAATGGTACTAGCCCTGATTTGCTATGACCTTGAGGTACTTGAGAGCATACCCAACAATCTGTTTTATTTAACACACTACCCACTAAGGAGTGATAGTCACTCAATGGATGCCGGTCCATATGGATATTAAAACTGGATTGGCATTTCTTTATGCACCCATCCTCAATGACATTGTTACAGAGCCGACAGATACAGTTTTCTTCAGCTAACAATCCTTCACAATTCCTTCTATGGTCAATGCTATCGGATCGTTTTCTGATACTCGCCTTTGCTTGTTGATTATGTTGTTCTTGGAAAACTACGCCTCCATCTCTGTCATCAGAACCCATTCCAGAACCTCTCTCGACCTCCATGGTACTCTCGCCGGAACAGACTGCTCTGGTCAACATCATGGTCAACAGGAAAATCCGGATCACAGTCTCTTGGGGCAAGTCCATCTTGTAGGAGGAAACGGAGAAGAATGAGAAGGGGGAAAAAAATAATTTGAAGGAGAGGGGATGGGAAGTTGGAGAAAAACAATAAAAGGGAACAGGGGATCGACAACTGCTTTTGGTCTTGTGATTTTCAATGCTCAGGTGCCGCCTTAATCCTCCTGGAACAGACACTCCAGTGATACAACCTCTACCGTCTGTTCCTTATCACGGGACCTCTCTGGATCAGCAACCTTTTTACAGTGGGACGAATGAACCCAAGTCTCTCTCTCAGCAACCTTCAATGCTGTAGTGCTAGTCAATAAGACCTGGTATGGTCCTTCCCATCTGTCAATAAGGCAACCTGAGCGTAGAAAATTCCGTATCATTACATAATCCCCAGGTTCAATGTCATGACAATTACTATCTGGTAAATCAGGAATCACTAACTTCAGATTATCATTTTGATTCCTCAACTGTTTACTCATGTTAATCAAGTATTTTACAGTCACTTCATTGTTACACTTCAAATCATCCTGAGGGTTAATCATAACATGCGGTTGTCGACCAAACAAGATTTCAAAGGGAGACAGATTAAGAGGGGACCTGGGAGTGGTTCTGATGCTGTACAGTACAATGGGTAAAGCTTCTGGCCATGTCAATCCTGTCTCTGCCATCACTTTACTCAGTTTATTTTTAATAGTGCTGTTCACTCTTTCCACTTTCGCACTCGCCTGTGGACGGTATGGAGTGTGCAGCTTGCTATCAATTCCCATCAATTTACACATTCCTTGAAAGACATCACCTGTAAAATGGGTACCCCTATCACTTTCGATAATTCTAGGGATACCATATCTACATACAAATTCCTGCACAATTTTCTTAGCAGTAAACATAGCGGTATTTGTGGCCGCCGGAAATGCTTCGACCCAATTTGAAAAAACATCTATACAAACAAGTACATATTTCAAATTTCGACAAGGGGGTAATTGAATAAAGTCAATCTGTATTACCTGGAAAGGGCCGCCGGCAGGTGGGATATGAGATGGTTCTGTAGGTATTGCCTTTCCGATGTTCTTTCTCAGACAGGTAAGGCATGACATTGCCCTTTTACTCGCATGAGAAGAAAATCCTGGGGCACACCAATATGCTCTTACCAACTTGCACATCCCTTCCTTGCCCAGATGAGTCAGCCCGTGAGCTGCCTCAGCTAAGCATGGAAGGTATGCTTTGGGGGCCACTGGTTTACCGTGTCCATCCGTCCAGAGTCCTGAGGACTCCTGACCATATCCCTTTGCCTTCCAGACTGCCTTTTCCTGTGTGGAACACAAATTTTGCATCTCACACAACTTCTGTGTGTTGATGGTATTAAATACCATCAGTTGTGTGGTGTCTGTCTGTCTGGGGGTAGCAGCTGCTAATTTAGCAGCTTTGTCTGCTCGGCTGTTACCAAGTGATACTGGGTCTTGGCTATATGTGTGTGCTTTACATTTGATAACAGCCACTCTGTCGGGTTCCTGTATCGCTGTTAGAAGCCTTTTTATATGAGCTGCATGCGCTACCGGTGTACCAGCTGCCGTCATGAAATTTCTGAGGCGCCATAGGGCTCCGAAATCATGGACTACCCCGAATGCGTATCTAGAGTCGGTGTAGATATTGGCTGATTTTCCCTTAGCCAATTCACATGCTCTGGTTAGGGCGACCAGTTCAGCAACCTGGGCTGAGTGAGGTGGGCCTAGCGGTTCCGCTTCTATGGTGCCTTGGTCATCTACGACTGCGTATCCAGTACACAAGTCTCCCGAGTCTGACTGTCTATGACAACTACCGTCCGTGTAGAACGTAAGTTCTACGTCTTCCAGTGGGTTGTCACTGATGTCAGGCCTTGCGGTAAAATTTTGGGTCAAATATTCCATACAATCATGAGTGTCTTCCTTTGTGTTAAATTCTCCTTCCCCACCACTCTCATCCTCCACCCTTTGTGCCTGTCCAGGCACACCTGGGAGATATGTTGCAGGATTTAATGCACTGCATCTCCTTATGGTGATGTTTACGGGGGCCATTAGTGCCAATTCCCATCTTGTAAACCGCGCTGATGAGACGTGTCTGGTTTGTGCAGAATTTAACAAGGCTGACACTGCATGTGGTGTATGAATTGTGAGGTTGTGACCTAGCACGACGTCTACGCTTTTCGTTACTAGCAATGCTATCGCAGCAACGCTTCGCAAGCATGTGGGGAGGGATCGCGCTACCGTATCTAGCTGAGCGCTGTAATATGCTACCGGCCTGCTGGCATCACCGTGCTTTTGGGTTAGTACGCCTGCCGCGCAACCAGCACTTTCTGTTCCATATAGTTCAAAGGGTTTCCCATAGTCAGGCATACCTAATGCTGGTGCCTGCGTTAGGCACTGTTTAAGTCTCTCGAATGCTGTCTCAGACTCGTCTGTATGCGAAATCCGATCAGGTTTGTTTGAGGAGACCATCTCCTGCAAGGGTAACGCTAGAATGGAAAACCCTGGGATCCAGTTACGGCAATACCCACACATTCCTAAAAATGTTCTGATCTGTTGCTGGGTTTGTGGCAGAGTCATGTCTCTAATTGCTTGAATTCTATCAGCGGTCAGGTGTCTCAGTCCTTGTGTTATACAGTGTCCCAAATATTTTACCTTAGTTTGGCATAATTGCAACTTGTCTTTGGAAACCTTGTGTCCTGTGTCTGAAAGATGAAACAGGAGCTGTTTCGTATCCTTCAGGGATGCTTCCAATGAATCAGAACACAGTAGTAGATCATCCACGTACTGTATTAATACTGATCCACTCACTGGTTGGAAAGACTGTAAACAATCATGCAAAGCCTGAGAAAATATACTTGGGCTATCTATGAATCCTTGTGGTAATCGAGTCCATGTGTATTGGACTCCTCTGTATGTAAATGCAAACAAATATTGACTGTCAGGGTGCAGAGGTACCGAAAAGAAAGCGGAGCAGAGGTCAATAACAGTGAAAAATTTCGCAGTGGGAGGGATTTGCATTAGGATGACAGCTGGATTTGGCACTACGGGGAACTGACTCTCAACTATTTTGTTAATCCCCCTTAGATCCTGCACTAGCCGGTAACCCCTCCCCCCACTCTTTTTAACAGGGAAGATGGGACTATTGGCAGTGCTGGACGTTCTTACCAGAATGCCCTGTTGTAGCAAGCGCTCTATTACGGGATACACTCCTAACTCCACCTCTGGCTTCAGAGGGTACTGTGGGATTTTTGGAGCTATCCTACCATCTTTTACTTGTACAACTACCGGAGCTACGTTTGCCATTAATCCAGTGTCCTGTCCATCTTTAGTCCAAAGTGACTCTGGTATCTGAGATGTCATTTCTTCTACTTGGGAGGGAGTCCTATTTGTCATAATGGTATGTGACATTAATTTTGACGGGGAGTCTAACCTGTCTCGCACTTCCTGAGCGTGATTCTCGGGTATGTCCAAGAATACACCTTCAGGAGTACAATAAATGACGCACCCCATTTTACACAGTAAGTCTCTTCCCAGGAGATTAGTCGGTGCCGATGCAGCCAGCAAAAAGGAATGCTTGGTATGTAAAGGCCCTACTGTAATCTCGGCTGGTTTGCTAACAGGGTAGTGCTGGACTACTCCCGTTACCCCTATGGCTGGAATTGTCTTACCAGTGGTTCTCATGCCCACTGTCGAATTTATCACTGATTTGGCCGCCCCTGTGTCTACAAGAAAGTTTAATGATTTACCAGCTACATTGATTGCAATTTCTGGTTCACTTCCAAGACTTGCAATCAATTTCACTGGCTGCAGATTACAGGTATGGCCACACCCCTATTGGGTATGGTGACCTCCCTGAATCCCGCTGGCAGCAACTACTTGTGATGGAGTTAATTGAGAGCTACCAGAGGCTTGCCAGTCTCTGTTCGGGGGGTATCTTTTTGTTTCCCCTGTATGTGGCTCATAACTCCGTTTCTGCGGACCTTGCTCCCAATGTCGTGTGTCGTGTCGTTGTCTAGGGGGTTGGTATGAGTTTCGTGAATTCTTCATTCTACAATCTCGTGCCATGTGTCCCTGTTTATGACAAGAATAACAAGTAACCACACTTGACTTACCCACAGGGTTTGGTGATATAAACAAAGGCTGCCTTGTGGTCAGGGCCTGTATACTTACTGACATTAATTTATCACCTTGTTGTTCCCTGTGTCTGGTGATGTTCCTATTGTGATCAATAGCAGCCTCTCTCAAAGTAGCCACAGACAGACCTCGCCAACATGGTTGTGTGGTCTGTACCCTAGTCTTCAATGACTCTTTTAAACCATCCATTAGTACCGATACTGCTACTTCTCGATGGTTTATGTTTGTTTTAATGTCCTCTATGCCTGTGTATTTTGCCATTTCTGATAATGCTCTGTGAAAATACTCTGCAGCTGTTTCTGACTCCTTCTGTTTAATGGAGAATATTTTGTTCCATTTAACTACGGCTGGGAAATACTCTTTTAACTGTAAGCTTATTCTTTTTACATTGTCTTTGTTGTACACATCTGTAAGAGGTACATCCTGATCTAATCCACAGTCAGCTAAAAATTGAGCTGCGTCGACATTGGAGGGTAAACATGCTCTCAGCAATATCTGCCAGTCTTTGTTGTTGGGCTCTAACGTGTTACCTAGGTCTCTGATGTATTTTTGGCTGGCAACTAAGTCTTTTCTAGGGTCAGGGAATTCCGACACTATGGTCCTTAATTCCATTCGGGAAAATGGGCTGTACCTGGCAATGTTCCTAACAGGAGTGACTCCTGAAGTGTCTGTTTTCCCATTTGGAACTACTATTACCTTAACAGGATTAACTCTAACAACCTCATCCTGTGTAGATTCTACAGGCTGTGGTGAAATAGTTTCAGCATAGTGTATGGTGCCGTACTTACCCGTTGATACGACCTCACCTATCCCTCCGCTAGGGGCTTTCGTTACTAATCTCGGGGGTTGAGTTGTGCCTACAGTGGTCTCTGCTATGGTGGCTGCTAGAGAGAGCGCTGAAATTGTTGCCGATTCGTCCTTTTGATCACACTCCTGAGGAAAGTTCAAAACAGGGTACAACTTGCATGGGTTAATACTTGCATTGGTTAATTGGTTAACATTATCTTTAACATTTACACAGTTGCTAAGTGTTTGTTTGTTACACCTTAATGCGTCATTCTCCGCAACCAATTTTTCTCCCGATATATATGGTGGCGGTGGGGCCGTGGCTATCAGTTTTCTGATCGAGCCAGATCCCGCTGCCTGAGCCAATCCTCTCTGTATGTCACCCTCCTGTTGCCACAACTGTAAATAATCATAATGTTTGATTCGTCTCTTGGCTGATTTAATGAGACATATCCTTCTCCTTAAATTCGTTAACACTTCTGTGCTGAAGCTACCTACTCTTGGGAATTTCTCCCCGTCATGTATTGTCATTCTCTCCCATTCATCACATAAAGCTTCTGTGTGACTTCCGTATTTCTCACACATTACGTATCTTGCCGACCCGACTGGTCGGTTCACTGAATCAACCCGAACCGAGGTTGATCGCCCCCTACCTGAACAAGTGGCCCCCATAGTTCGAAGGTGTTGCTTCATTCAACCAACCCTTACGCAAACCAAAATGTTCAAAATAGGCTGACGGTGGCGGTTTACCGAGTACCCCACTCACTCGCCCACGCCGACCAATACGACCTGATCACACCGATATGGTGCTGGCGTACTCGACCTAGGGCCCCTGCGACCTGAACCTCTATTTACTGGAACCTGTGAGGGTGATCCGAAGAACACTTACTCTTTCCAGTAACTATTGGTTGTTGGATAGTTCCTGAGTGAGCAGCGAACCTCCCTTAAAATAAAAAAAATTACACAAATCACGTTAGAATGTACAAATAGCGTTTATGACCTTCGTACACAAATAGTACCGGTCAGGTTTACTAATGCACACAATTACGTGCGGTACAATCGTTCAGCACATAAGCAACTAATCTTATGTACGGAGCGACCAGTGGAATCGAAAATTGCGGCTGCGAATTCCTTCAGCCAGAGCTTGTATGGCCTATATGGGTGTTGCACCAACCCTTTCTTATTGTTGTGCCTGTGGACTGTATAGCGGACTTCCTTGTCTGCTGTACCTGAACCTGCTGGTCTGCTATGACCTCCTGGTCTGTTACAGTATGACCTCCTGGTCTGCTATACTCTAATGCTCAAATTGTATGTTTTAACCAGGGATGCCTCCCTAGCCACCATGTACGTCACTTACACGCATGTACCTCACGAGAACTCGACTTTTCTTGTGGTTCAACCTCAAAAATTGTAAAAACAAACACTCACCACATATACACTTTTGTTTCTATTTCTATTTCTGCGCAGAAATTTTCTTTAGACCAGATGTGTTACAAATTATGAGAAGGATCTATTAATTTAAAATTTGAATGTTAAAATAGATTTGCGCGATTTATCGCCTTGCGTTATTTACCGCGTTGCGCTATTTATCGCGTTGGGAAAAAAAATTAACACTTGTGATTTGAGTTACGTGGGCGTACCCGTACGCTCCGTTGCGTAATATACGCTGCGTGCGTCGGCCCTTGGATTGCGTACACAAGTCTCAGTCCTTTGTTAGAGACACGTGTACGCAAAGCAAAGATCCACCGTAACACAATTTATACGTTTATCAATGTAGATGATCCTTTATCATCTACCACGCACCACACTGACTTCGCCTTGTCTCTTAGGCACAGCTGTGTGTTTGTCTATACTTTAACTATATTACCTTTACTCTTAAACTATTAAAATAGCGGCAAATCTCTCTCAGCACGTTTATCAATTATAAAAAGGCAAACAGAAGAGTGATATACGAAAATACACAAATGAAAAAGAAATGCAGATATATATGTGCGTGCGTGTGTACGCAAGACAAAAAAAATAAACAGTTTTAAAAGAGACTAGCGTGTTGTTCTTACCTCTGGTTCCCGGATTCCTTCAGCACCCTTTACTAAGAGAAGCAGACGCTTATCCAAACAGCACTACGAGGAATATGATCTCCCGCCCTTTGCTGCTGGATAATGTCTGCTGAAATTACCTAGTGCAGATATGTGAAGGACGGGCGAGCCGCCAATTGATAAAGCTAGATATTTATCGTATATAAAACCCTTTATGAGGTCTAAGAACACTGTACGCTATTTACGTATGAAGTACCGTAAGGGTACGCTCGCTGCGTAACAATCGCTTAGCCGTGGTCGAGACGCTCAAGCGTCACGTTCGCTCACGGCCAAGAGATCACAGGCAGGCACGCTATTGGCTGCTGACTAACGTAATGGTTCACTATAGTGTAACGGACGCTGTATCGGGAGCGGGCTGCTCGAGCGATACAGACGCTCACGAGAATACGCTGTTGGTATCGGGCACACTTATAGGTGAGCGACTACCGTAATGCTACGCTATCAGCGTAGCGGACGCTCGAGACCACGAGGAGATCACGAGCGGCGCTGACGCTCACAATGTTAAACCTTTAAATCTAAACCATAAACAATGTAATATGCTGTAAAACCTTTGTGTAGAGATAGGGTGTAGATGCAACCTAGTGTAACCTTATTAACTCAAAAGCTGAATGAGCGTCACCGACGCTCTGAGAATACTTAACACTATAAGAATTACACAGATACCGTGCTTAGGGTCCAACGCCTAATATGTATATATTTTGAATGATATACTTGCAAAAGAATTAATATAAATACAAATCATACACTACAATATAACATAGACTACCTAACCAGATAACTACACAGGAAATACAATACAATACAATACTATTTAAGGGAAAATAAGAGAGAAAGAGGAGAAGGGAGAGAGAGAGAGGGAAATTGGCCCACAATAACAAGAAGATCAATATAGTTGCGGAGAAACACTTACGCACAAAGGGAAACGATCGCATGTGCCTCGATATCCAGCTCCCGATTATCAGCAATGAGAACCGTTGAAGAGAGTGAACTGGATATGGTCGGCCTGCCTATTTATGCCCCACACACAATGCAATTCAATGGTCCCTACAATCTCATTGTTCATTGGACACAGGAATTCGGCTTCGCATTATAACAAAAGGTCATAGGTTGATTCATACAGGTGGGCTGTGACTGCTTCCAACTGTTCAGGTGGGTGGGACACTGAGTTTCCCGCCGCATGACTAAATAAGAACAAATAATAGTAAATGGACATAAACTTCTTATGTCCATAACTATTCGCACGAGCGATTAATCCGCTCCAAACCAACACCGGAATATTGCTATTTAAATACTCTTCCGATGGGTACCAAACACCACTGTATGACCCCTGTTAGACCCTTCGTACAATACAAAGAGGGATCTCTCTGTTCAGGAACATGCTAAGTTAACTAAACTTTCAGAATCTATCAAAGGGACCATGATCTACAAAATACATTATATAGTGAAAATATGTAACGATTGAGTCGCACGCTACGATCACATAAACTCTACCGTAAATACGCATACCGTGCGCCTGCGGGTGCCCGCGACTGTGAGTATGCGCACGTACGGGAGAGCGCACGCATGCGCAGCACGGACCTGTGTGAGGTGCAAATATGGTAGTGTGCATAGAGATATTTTTCTGACTTTGACAACACTCACTACTGCCTAATGAGGTTTGCCATCCCCACAGCCTGCTGGGCTCCCGGGCTACTGCTACTGTATCTTACCGTGGATCGACACGCAGCTCCCCTATTTTACATATTGGGGGGGGGAGGGTATAAAAAGAAAGATTTGTGGGACCATTAAGTGACCTCTCTGAGAGGACAGCAAGGAGCGTAAAAGCTGCGCTTTCAGAGAGTTGCGGTCGGGCTCCCATCTGGATAAACAAGGCCCCTCAGAGTGAGTATAGCAATTACCGCTTTTTGGAGTAGCCCTGTTAGTCTCCGGTGACCTCTAGAGAGTGAACGGTGCGGTCTCAGTGTCACTGCAGTGTCCCAGTTAGGGCAGGAGGAGTAAGCGGCATTGGTGGTGACGAGGGGGAAAGGAGGAGGACTCTCCTCCCCTCAACAATACTGTGAGTCCCTGCTCAAGACAGCCCCAGGAGGAGTGGCCTGACTTGGATTGACAGTAGCAGGTGGCGTTTGTGGTGAAGCCCGGCAAGTGAGTGATGGAGCAGGCTGGTATGTGAGGGAGACCCAGACATTCCAATTAAGGCTCCAAACAGGCTCATCTGACACCTTCATGTGCTGGGTGTGGGGGCCCCTAATGTGTGGGGGCCCCGGGATGACCGCCCCTTTCACCCCTGCCTTAATCTGGCCATGCCTAGTGGCTAGTACAACCGACTGGCCAGTTAAATCATTATTTAGTTTATTCTTAATATGTATAAGACGGACCTTGGCAACACTCCTCCTGAACTACAAATCCCATGAGTGTGTGAGATATATGTGAAAGATAGCCACTGATTGGCTTGTCTAACAACATGTAGGTTTTCCATTCACTACAATTCCCATGAGCATGTGGGACATTTCATGAACACTGTTACCGATTAGTTCAACACTGATTGGCCCACCAAGTCACCTGCCCTTGTGTTTACCATGCTTCCCAACTGTCCCAATTCCAGCCAGACAGTACCGCTATTCAGATACTGTCCCACCCATGGGCTGCAATGTCCCACAGGCGTAGGGGAAGGTTGGGGGTGCCTGTGATCACCACTGCTCTGCTCTGCAAAGCAACCGGTGATCAATGAATAAATGCTGTACGCATCTGCACAGCATTTAACAGTGCAGGGAGGTGAACCGGGGGCTGCAGAGCTGCTCGGATAGCACTGGGCATGCCCCCAAAAGGACGATAACGGGGGGCATGCAGTAAGGCCACACCCCCTCCACCCCAGGTCGTGACCCCCTGTTTAGACGCTGGCACGCGAGGTTCTGCATTAATGACTTCAAAAGTTGTTAGGTATGTGTTTATATCATGTGACCCAGTAGACATGTAACTCACAGCTTAACCGAGCTTTATTATTGTATGAATTCATATTAGATTTAATTTATTATTGTTCTGTACACAGTTATTGGGACCGTTTTTTTATATGCATTTGGCTTTATTTAATTTTATCATCAATAGTTTTTGTTGCGAAATATGCAAATAAAGGATACAAAACAAAAAAGGGGGCTAGGGAGAGGGGACATAATCTGGGGAAAGGGGAATTTACATATTGACAATACCATAAATATACAGAAATATCAAACACGAGAGTATAGGATGGACATTTAGACGGCAATTTCCACAACAAGGATATTCAAGCATTACCAGTATTGAAAATACAATGGTTGTTCTGTAAAATAAAATAAGAGTAAAGGGAAAAACAAGGATAAGCCATAAAATTAAAGTAGAATCAGGAGGCGGCATTCTCATTTAAGCTGAACGGCAGAGGAGAAGACCTAGAAGGTTGTGGTATCAAGTCTGCCCCTTCTCCTATTGTGACGTATTCATGCCAGGACATCCATTTCATAATAGGTGAGGAGGCCGAGGAGGAATACGACATAAATGAATTTTCCATGATAAAATGAAAGTGGATCTTATGAAACACTTTAAACACAGGAGGTGGTACAGATTGTTTCAACGGTTGAGCTAAAGTAGCTCTCGCAGCTATACACATATGACCCAACAAGTATCTTTGATTAGCCAAAACCTCAGCGGCTTCATTTAATTTTAAATACAGCTTGGTTAAATAATGAATTCATTAATTTATTCATTAATGTGCATGAGTCACAGCTGCTTCCTGTTTGCACCAGCTCTCAGATATGTAAAGGCTTTTTTTTCTGGGGTACAGCCACATACTTTTGAAGAAGTTGTGGATAACTACAACAACGAAACACATTAAGCAGACATGATGGGGGGACTGCTGGGACTGGAGTCTTGGGGCCAAACAGAAAAAGGGGCCTGCACCTGGCTCACAGTAGCTACATAATCTCAGGGCAGGATGAGGCGGTAGCTCAGGGGCCCCCACATTGCGGCAAACATTGTGCTGACCTGCTGGCTGCCTGCAAGCATGCAGTCCATATAGGTTGAGTGATTGTCTTATCCCCGCCCCCTCATGGACATAATGCCGTAATTCACAGATGTATTGGGAAGGGAGCGGGGCCTAATGACATGCCTGCCCCATCAGAAACCTGCTGCTACTGTATAACAGGCAGGCTCGGACTGGCCCATAGGGGTACAGGGGAAACCACCGATGGGCCCCACTGCCTGGGGGCCCACCCTCTCAATTATACATTATTAATATGTTACATTATACTGCACAGGACTATGATGTATTTTCTACAGTGCATTGCTGTGATTATTCTGGAACATTATCATGCATGCACTAGCAGTATTTACTATATATATTATTTCTCAAGGGGCCCAGACCATGCACTAATGGTTTGCCAAGCCTCTAAGAATGGGCCCCTACCACTGCATTTCTCCGGTGGCCCTTCATGCCCCAGTCCGAAACTGATAACAGGTATTGTCCTCTATCACATCCTCAGTCTCTCTTTCTCTCCCTCCCTCACAAGCTCTCGGTCTCTGTCCCTATCTCTATCACCCTCTAGGGGGAATTCGATGGGCAAATCTGCCGGCACTTAATTGAATCCAAGATGTTGCTGTATTTGGCGTTTGACTGGGATTTAATAAAAAAAAGAATTAAATTAAATAAACTATTATTAAAACAATTTGTTATTTTCACTCTTGAAAGCTCATGTGGATGGACATGGATATATATTTGTTACATAAGTGTCCTAGCAGGAGTAGCAAAAACATTATAGATCATACATGCCACTATAGTAATTAGTTAGCCTTACTATAAAATATGACACATATGATTTACATGTTTTGTAGTTGATTAAAACCAAGTAAAGTGACTTATATTATTTAGTCAGCCACAGAACGTGTGTAATTCATAGGTGTCCTGAATAACAGGAATATTATGGCAAGGCTAAATTTGATGGTATTGGGACTACATCATTTTTCATGCTGCAAAAAGTCATTAACAAGCACATAACAGACAACATTGCTTCTAAACTATAATGAAGAATGTTACTGAAGTACATAGGGAGCATTTTCTTTAAAAAATATATAATAATAATAGTCACCAGGTGAGGATGGGGCATCCGTGACACGCAAAGAGGAGCCATCACCTGTCTGCCTATGAGTCTTTGCCTCATTGGCCAACTTCACGTTCATCCTGCATTTGACGACACTGAATCTTTTTGTAGGTTTCCGAATTACTCTTTATATTCTCTCTACATCAAGACAAGAGTCATAGCTACAGATGGGATACAGTTGATATGCCGGCGGTCGGGATCTCGAACGCTGACAATGCCGCTAGCCGGAATGTCCGCGAACTGGGGCCATTCCCACTCTTAGGTGTCCACAACACCCATAGAGTGGGAATAGAACCTGTGGCAAGCCACCGAGCCCGCTGCTCGGCAAGTGCAGCAAGCCTGCAAGGGGCTCCGTTGCATTCTGGCGGTTGTGGTCGGTATGCTGACTTCCAGGATCCCAACCACCAGCATATCAGTCCCAACCCCTTCAGACTTGTAAATGCAACCAAGTTTAGTTAGGTCAACAAAAGGTGAAATCTTTAAGACATATGCTGCAACTCTGTTTGCTTTGAACTCTGAATAAGGACTATAGTAATCAGTTACCAGCAGTGCTGCATGGCACATTCCTTCTGAGGTAAAACTTTCCTCTTTTCTGGTTCTGAGAATTAGAGTTTCTCAGTTGCTTATGCAACTTAACGTGTCCCACGTGCCTAGTGGGAAATCCACCCCTGCTGGCGTATCTATAATGGAAATGGATCTCCAGGTGGCTGTTGACTGCACATCCAGGCTTGTTGACTGCACACCCTGCACTCATTTTTACAATACTTACCCTCCGGAGTCCCGCGTTAGCTGCAGCAGCACTGAAGAAACCTCTGGTAAAATGGCGTGGTGGTGTTTTGCGTATGTGCAGTAGGAAAATCACTAGGAAAATGGCCGCTACACCATTTTCCCAGAGACCTGCGCATGCGCACTAGACTCTGGGACAGCGCTAGGGTCTCTTAGTGACCCTAGTGCCCAGAGTCTATTGCTCTGCCGTCTGGAAATGTGGAGGCCCAGATCGAGACTGCACACAGGCCTCCTCCTTTCTTCATGCCCTCCTGAATTAAATAGTGTATAAGCAGGAGCGTTGTAGTATTTGAAGCTGATAAACTCTTCAAATGCTCCTGCAGAGTACAGATCGGGGAACGATAAAGAGTGTGCCGCACACACTATATTGTTCACGTCATTTCAATGCCATTGTGGAGATAAATAAAAAGTACACACTAAACAAGGTTTTTCCAGTATGCACTGGTCCAATAATCACTCCTTCGGATCGGTGCACAACTGCACACATTGATCAGGCAACATCCATTAGGTAGTATGTACCTGCTTAGTAAATAAATATATAGTAAATAAGTAAATAAATAACTATGCGCACTAGTCTCTGGGACAGTTAAATAGTGTGTAAGCAGGAGCATTGGAGTGTTTCAAGCTGATAAACTCTTCAAATGCTCCTGCAACGTTCAGATTGGGGGAACGCTAATTCCCTCTCTTAGGGTAGTAGAACCTAATGCCCCTACCACTAGCATAGGCATATGCACAGTCCTAATGGTCAGTAAATAACAGTGTCTCATAACAAGCCCGCTGCTTGTTTCCCCAGGTAGTAACACCCTAAGTAAAACCTTGACACACTTTATATCAGCCTCTTATAAATGCAGGTACTACAGTGTGGTATTCCTGTGAGGTGTACCACCACTGATTGCACACCCTGCCATCTAACACAGTGCACCCTAAATGGGGGCCTCTGATGGTTCCTCTGCGGGCAGGATGTGCCTCACATGGATTGTTCATACAGGTTATATATCATGCGACTACACAAGTGCCCGTTTTCCCATGTATGCATTGGGCCCATGTATGGCTTACCTCACACAGAGTAACCTTCGTAGTGTGCCCAACATGGCTGCCTCATCTGGTACACTTGTGGATGAGATGAAAATACATGGGCTTGATAGTTTGTTGGTACCCTGCTCTGAACGTTAGGACTCTGCAATCACCCCCTTTTTATGTCATCTCTTCTAGGGGTGGAATGTTCCACACAAGGTAATCTTACGCATTGCGCCCAAGATGGCTGCCGAACCTGGTACCCTGTGAGGGTGGAATACACAGCCCATGGAAGTTATTACCCAAAATGCCTACACCAATCCTGCATTATGATTACTCTATGCGTTCTAGGTTTTCATTTTTATGTCTGTGTAGCCTGTGTATTGCTGTATTAATCTTCTGTATTATGTTTATTGTTTTGATGTCTGTAAAGCGCCTTCAGTCCTGTTTGGAGAAAGAGCGCTATATAAATAAAATTATTATTATTATTATTATTATTATTATTAATAACTCTGTTCATGAACCCATTATAATTTTTGGATCACATAACATTATAAATGAGTTCAAGATGGCGCCACGGATGGCTGCCTCAGTGCTGCTCTGCCATGCAACCTTCATTTTTACATGTCTAATATGTCTAATATGTTGAGTCTATCGTACAGTTGCAATGTGCAGTATGAACTCATACGTGTAATGTTTGTAATGTATGCTACTTTCTTCCCCCTTCTTATGCTGTGTATTCCCCCTTCATGTTGCTGCTTGGCAATGCATTGTACCACAAAAAATTCATAGTGTACGTGAGTACACCTGGCAAATAAAGCTGATTCTGATTCTAATTAGCAAATTCTTAGGCTGAAGACCCGAAATGGGCCTAATGGATGGAGCCCACCCTCTCACCATCCATACCCCCAGGAACCCTTAACCAGGTTTTACTAAAGCCCAAACTCTAACAAAGCATGTTTTGCAGAAACATTTTCCTGGAGGTTTAAATCATATAGGTCAGAAACCTGGCACAGACACATCTCCCATTTATAACTTTACCAGTGCTTTTATAACATAGGATACTTCAACTGAAAATTGTGATGAGGCATCCTCTTTTGAGTTATATTGAACTGAGCCTAATCTGTCTTCACTTTGATCAGTGAAGCATTTGCAAAGTGCTTGCGACAATTGGCAAGGAGCATGGTTCCCCTCAATGCAGACATATATAGTGTGGCAGATGCTCAGTTAGCTTAGTGATATCATTCAGGTGCTTGAAAGGGAGGGGTATTTCTAAGCAAGAAAAAAAGGCATTTTGTTTCCCCCAGCACACTGAATGATAACAGTAACCAGATGTAAATCCCACACAATATTAGAATTCAGAGATCTCGGTTACATATATTTGCGCAAATGTATGAATAAGCCCCAAAGCCGCATCAAGGCATCTCTGTATATTTGGGGTCCCTAGCGCTATATCTAGGTGCAGGGTGTGGCACCCCAAAACACCAGCATAAGCCAGAAAGCCCAGGGCAGCATACCAGTGTTACCCCTCAATACAGACAGATTTTTTTTTTTTACCTTCTTGCCCACTCCTCAGGAGGGAAATGTGATTTGCCAACTTACATAGGCTCATCAGGGGGCATAAGTGGAACTGGGAACCGGGGAGTCAGTTTGTAGTTAGAGCAATGGGGCTTTTCCCTTTCTTGAGCTCTCTCCCTAAGGAGAAGATCCACTTTGATGCTGAGGGATATTAAGTAATTGAAGGATGACAGCAGCTCCTTGAATGCCAGCTCATCCTTAACTTGTTCAGATAATCCTTGCCAGAATGTGGCAACAAGAGCTTCATTATTCCGATGGAGCTCTGAAGCGAGCGTCTTGAAATTGGCAAAATACAGTATTGGGCATGGATAAGGTCCCCTGTTTTAAATGCAAAATGTTCAAAGCTGTAGACATCACTCATCCAAAGGATATTTTATTTTATTTCCCATAGTGGTAAGGCCCAAGCCAAGTCCTGTGCTGATAGCAGGGAGATGCCACCTTTGTTCTTCGATAGGGAACTGGATGCCCTGTATTTCAATTTGTATTGAACACTGGTTCAACAAAACAGATGACCTTTGGGGTCTCCATCAAACTTCCGGGGGTTTGGTGTTCGCAGCTGAGATGAATCTCCTGCAATTTGAACTGGAGCTACAAGAGGTGGGGCTGGCTGAGTCTGAAGGGGTTGAATATTGTCAACCTGCTGCACAAGAGTTTGCGCATACTGCATGATCTGGGCATGGTTGTGATATTGACTCTACTCTGTTAAGCAGATGTTCAAGGAATTCCTACCGAGAAGAGTTACCAGTGGCATCCATGTTTTGGCCATATTATAATATCACAACTCTCACAATGATGGTGTGGATGCTGACTGATTAATAATTGTGTGAACCCAAAAAAGAGGTGCAAAGTCTAAAACTTTGGTGGCCTTCAATAGGGACCACTGCAAGGTGGTTTGGACTTTGCTGTGCCCGATACACAGGTTGTGGTTCTACTGACTAATGCTGATCGGGATTCTGTGAGTGTACTCTGACTCTGGGTTGTATTCTCTCCTCTGAAAGAGTGGTCCACTTTCTTTATGTTATACCGTGGACTGGATCCATGTGAACGGCTGCACAAAGTGGATCACCAAACCCTGACATAATTTCCAAGAATGAGTTTAGTATTCAATCCGCTCAATATGCCCACCTCCAAAAATCTTCATATGCTTCTCAGTGTAGATGTACCTGGGATATATGGATGTCCTTTGCTTGTCCTCCAGCTGTTATGATTGTCAGCCTCTGTTGTGGTAAGTAACTGTGTTTGGGTGTCAAATCTGGTTCTACTAGATATTATTTATTTATTTATTTATTAACAGTTTCTTTTATAGCGGAGCAAATTCCATTGCGCTTTACAATTGGACACAATGATAAAACAAAAATGGGTAATAACAAACAGTCATAGGGGTAGGAAGACCCTGCTCGCAAGCTTACAGTCTATAGGGAAATAGGCATTGATACACAAGGATAGGTGCTATCTATTGCATATTTGTCCACTGGATTGCAAAGGTTCTTGGTGGGCTGCATGATATCACATTACAGCAATGATGGACCATGGTCAGGAGGAAGGGAAAGTGAAGAAAGATAAAATATGTGGAGGATATGTGCGGACTGTACAGTGGGTATATAATTGGAAAGGAAAGCTTAAGAAGGTTGAGTGAGCGGTTCTGGAATGTGATAAGCTAGCCTGAAGAGGTGAGTTTTCAGGGAATGTTTGAAGGTGTGGAGACTAGGGGAGAGTCTTATTGTGCATGGTAGGGCATTCCACAGAGTGGGTGCAGCCCAAAGAAAGTCCTCAAATCATGAATGAGAGCAAGTAATGAGTGTGGATGAGAGACGTAGATCTTGTGAAGAGCGGAGAGGTCGGGTTGGGAGATATTTTGAGATGAGCGAAAAGATGTACATTGGTGTAGTATGGTTAATGGCCTTATGTGTGAGTAAAAGTATTTTATATTGAATATGGAAAAATACAGGTAACCAATGGAGGGACTGACAAAGCGGATCTGCAGACGATGAACATCTAGCAAGGAAGATTAGCCTCGCAGCTGCATTCAGAATGGATTGTAGTGGTGAGAGTCTCTTTTTGGTAAGACCAGTAAGAAGACTATTGCAATAATCAATGCGGGAGATAATGAGAGCATGGATTAGAGTTTTTGCAGTGTCTAGTGTAAGGTATGCAAAAAGAACCAGTTTAAAGAAAAGCTGGAAAGAAACTCTATAGGTGGTGGAGCACTCTTGATATAAAGAAGAAGAGGAAAAGAGAAAAAATCTTTATATTATAAAACTTTACTTTTATTCAAAAATACATCAAAGAGGCCTATGAAGGCCTCTACGGTGATAAAACTGACTAACAAGGTGAAATATAAAGACAATACAAAACATAAACGTAAAAATACATGACGTTAAAAAACATTCAGGTAAAGATTAGTACAATTCACAAATAATGATACCCTGATTTATATGCAATAGGTAGGCGGGACTACCGGGACATGGTCAGAATTTTGCTGTCTCCCATGTGTAAACAGTGAATGGGAGATGAGAGATTCTTACTGGTGTCAGTCCTTGTAAAATAAAGATAAACCAAAGAGAGGGACAGTTTTTCTTTTCTGCTTTTGGCTGATGTGTTCAAGACACAGCGCAGCCAATGTGAGAAATACTCAGCTGCCCCCTACGATGGAGAAAATTAGAAAAAATATATATAATAAGTGGATTAGAATGTATGAATAGGTGTGGTAGTACATGTAGGTGAATTAAATTATTCAAAATGACAGAAAGTGTCTGTATAATAAGGTAAAGTGCAAGTGTAATATTATAGAATACAGTGTTTTAATAGATAACAGCAGTGTATTGTATCCTACTGAATATGAATAGAAAGACAGGACTGCAAGAACACTTTCAGTGTTCTACTGTCCCCCATGTGCCACGCAGTGAATGGAGGATGAAAGATTCCTACTGGTGTGAGTCCTTAGAATAAAAGAGTATCAAAATTAGGATAAGCCAGTTCTTCCCTTCTGCTTTTGGCTGATGTGTATAAAACACAGCGCAGCCAATGAGAGAGGTACTGGACCGTCTTCCTAATAATGGAATAACAAGATATATTTGGAGGTGTCTAATGATCACTCCCAACCCAATGACATGAATAGTACAATTTTCAATATCAGTAACGCCATTCACATATCTCCCATTACGGGTGGGTGAAAATCCTGACACCTAAATGTCTATCAGAGTGCATACAAAATTGAGATGAGCAAATTAGTATCATATATTGAGCATATGTTTGTTCAGACTCAAATAGTACTCTGACAGATAAATTCAAAATGCCACACTTTGTAAATATATAATTGACTGTATCACCAAAGTTACTTAATATAACTAGATGGCTCAAAAAACTGGTATAACCTTCAGTGCAAAATACATTATAATTCATATGCGTGCACTATTGCAAACATGGCTCATGCACTGCACTAGAAGTCACCATAGGTGGCAGTCAGTGTGTTGCCATAACAAGGATACCATAAGTACAATATAGGATAAATAACGAATACATAGCTGTTTGAAACCTGAATGTTGGGGTCAGCCCGCTATGCACAATTAGCGGACATGCCCGTTGCTCCTGATGTACGTTTCGCCGGTAGTTGGCTTTGTCACAGGAAAAGCTCACCTTACACGTTCCACGGATAGCGCTATTTAAACTCAGCGCTTCTGGAAAAACCTCCAATCAGTTTAGGACATCACGTCACTAATCCTCTCTGTTCCCATTGTGTGATGCTGATTGTGACTAGATCATTCACTACTTTAGCCAGTGCTGTCTCTGTGGAGTGTTGGGAACAAAGTCTGACTGAAGTGGGTCAAATAAATTGTGTGATTTAAGAAAGTGTGTGAGGCGAGTGTAGGCAAGTCTCTCAAGTAGCTTGGAGAGGCATGGGAGGTGAGAGATGGGACGGTAGTTTGAGAGAGAGTTAGGGTCAGAATTTTATATTTTCATAATGGAAGTAATCAGTGCATGCTTGAACAGTGAAGGAGAGATATCAGTAGAGAGAGAGATTACAGATGTTAGTTAAGGTTGGGATGAGCACAGGAGACAGATTTACTTACTTGTGAGGGTATGAGGCTCAAGAGGAGAGGTAGTAGAGTAGCAGGATGAGAAGAGTGTTGACACTTCATCTTCATTTGTGGGATCAAATGAGGAGAGAGTGTCAGAGGGTTCAGGTAGAGAATTGAGCAGGTCACTGGCTGAGAAAGAGCATACTATTTCATCTCAGATCTTATCAATCTTGTCCTTGAAGTAGGAAGCAAGATCTTGTGCCTTGATAGTGGCTGGCGGGTTGGGTGAGGGAGAGTTCAGAAGTGATTTAAATGTATTATAAAGTTGTTTTGGGTTAGAGGCTTGAGCAGAGATGAGAGTTTTGAAATATATTTGTGTGGCAGAGTCCAGGGCATTTCGATAAGAGTGGTAGACAGTCTTATATGTGAGAAAGTCGTTTGGAATACGATATTTACGCCACTGACGTTCAGCTTTCCATGAGAGTTTTGTAGGTGTCTTGTTAATTTAGAGTGCCACGGTTGATATCTAGACCTACGTGGAGTGTGATGGGTAGCTGGAGCCACTTGGTCAAGGGCTATTTCTAGAGTCCGGTTCAGGTGTGATACAGCAGTCTCAGGAGAAGTAAATGCAGAAATAGGTGAGAGCAGTTTTGCAGAGAGATGGACAGTTCCTGAAAATTAATTGTGTTAATATTTCTGCGGGTTTGAGGAGGATTAGAGGACTTCAATGACTTTGAGTTTGAAGTAATGGTGGAGAGCATGCAGGTGATAAGGTTGTGATCTGAGAGAGGGAAAGGGGTGTTAGTGAATTCAGAAACTGAGCATAGTCTGGTGAATACTAGATCAAGGCAATGGCCCTCCTGATGAGTAGAGGAGCATTCGACCCAATATATTGGCTGAAATCGGGCATTTCGGCTGTGTATCCGATCCGATCTAATCCGATGCGCTGCCCCGTGAGCATCGGATCAGATCCTCCAGATTGAATGTGCTGCACATTCAATCTGGATCAGATCCTCCAGATTGAATGTACTGCACATTCAATCTGGTCTGACCCCGCAGACATGGCTGGGATCACCCAGGATCACCCAAGATACATCGTATGCAAAAGGACAGCATACGATGTATCTTGGGCGATCCTGCCGCCCGGAAGGCTGCTGGGGTGATCTCCAGCAATCGCCTGCGACATGTCAGATGGACATGTCGCAGTAGTGTATGGGGCCCTTTAATTCTAGGATTTCTCAATTCTCTACCAAGACTACTTGCATATACCCTCAAATATTTTTAGTGGTCTGTTCTGCTTTAACCATCACCATGTCTACAACATAAATATATTCAATGGAGGAATGTTCCTCTTCATAGACTGGTGTGAGAGCCCCTATCTGGAGAAATGATACCTGTACTCTGGTTAATTTTATGAATAGCGCTGGATGTTCCCATTCCCATTCTGCAAGATGGGCTACTAGCACCTGTAGATGTTGCTATTCTTGCAAGGGATCACCTACAATCACACAGCCCTTGTATATCCGACCTCCTGCACTCTGTGGGGGTGTGGTATTGAAAGTCGATAGTAACTAGGTCGACAATGTCTAGGTCGACCATTATTGGTCGACAGTAAGTAGGTCGACAGGGTGTCTAGGTCGACAGGGTCTTTAGGTCGACATGTTCTAGGTCGACATGTCAAAAGGTCAACATGAGTTTTTAATGTAATTTTGGTGTCGTTTTCTTCGTAGAGTGACCGGGAACCCCAATTAGTGCACCGCGTCCCCTTGCATGGCCGCTTCGCTCGCCATGCTTAGAGCATGGTGCCTTCACTCCGCTACCGCTTCGCTCGGCACAGATTACCGTTCCAATCGTAGTCCACGTGGATCGTTAAGTATGAAAAGGTTAAAAAAAAGAAAAAAATTGTGAAAAACTCATGTCGACCTTTTGACCTGTCGACCTAGAACATGTTGACCTAAAGACCCTGTCGACCTAGACACCCTGTCGACCTAGTTACTGTCAACCAATAGTGGTCAACCTAGACATTGTCGACCTAGTTACTGTCGACTTAGAGACCGGATCCCCTCTGTGGTATGGTCGAGCAAGTCCTGGAGCTCCATATTCTCGCATGTGGCGTTTGTCATACTACAGGCTGACAGGTATTATTTTTTTTTATAAATCCCCAAATATGTTAATATCGGCTAGTTACTGGCTATTATGATTTCAGAGCCTGTCCATACCATTATACAAATCCATAGCTCTATGCAAATGGCATGACTGTGCAATTCCTTTGCTGCCACCAAATGGGATGATACCAGGTTTTTTGGTTCCTTACCATTTTGAAAAAGATGTCTGTTTATAGCAGGCACATTACCCTGGTACCTTGTGAGTCCCAATTAACATAAAGAATGCACAATAGCAAAAGTACAATACCTTTATATGTACACAGCACACACGGAATAATGTTAACAATGGTAATTTAGAACTATGGGCCTAATTCAGACCTGATCGCAGCAGCAAAATCTTTCTCTAATGGGCAAAACCATGGCACTGCAGGTGGGGCAGATATAACATGTGCAGAGAGAGTTAGATTTGGGTGGGTTATTTTGTTTCTGTGCAGGGTAAATACTGGCTTCTTTATTTTTACACTGCAATTTAGATTTCAGTTTGAACACACCCCACCCAAATCAAACTCACTCTGTACATATTATATCTGCCCCACCTGCACTTCACATGGTTTTGCCTATTAGAGAAAAATGTTGCTGCTGCGATTAGGCCCAATATACAGTATAACAGGACTGCCAGCAGTATTGACACACCTGAAAAACCTCCACCCCTATCAATGAGCCGGTTGCCTGGGTTTGGGGAATTACCGTTAAGATGCAAGTCATTGAGTAGGAAGCTACTGAGTGTTATGACTTTCCTAGTCTGAGTCCATCTTAGCCTTGTGAGCCCATTGGCACCTAGGATTATATAAGAACTGGTTGGAGTAGTCTAATATCATATCGGAAAATAAATCTTGATGTGACCCCTATATCGTTCCACTCACCTTAACCTGTTCGGCAAACAGTCAAAATGGTGGTTACTAGAGTAATAAAGAAAGTTGTTAGTATCGACTTCCTTCTTAAAATTTTTTGTAATAATACATCCTTCTCCTGAAGAGATAGGTCCAAATAATTCACCGTACTCTTACCATAAGAATGTGTAAATTTTAAATGATAATCATTAGTATTTAAATATGTGAAAAAATCAAGTGCAGAGTTCAAATCCCCATCCCAAATGAAAAATAAATCATCTATATACTGACCATAGAATACTAGGTTCGCGCCGTAGGGTCCATTCCAAATAAATTGATCTTCGAATGTTCCCATATACAGATTCGCAAAACTCAGTGCAAACCTAGTACCCATGGCCGTTCCCATCACCTGTAAAAAGAAATCACCTTCAAAAACAAAATAATTGTGTTCTAAAATAAACGTGATAGCTGAAAGTATAATAGATCCTAGTGCCTCTGAGATACCAGTATCTTCCTTCAGATATCTCTCTATAGACCTCACCCCTTTTCCATGTGGGATATGGGTATATAAGGCTTGCACATCCAATGAGAGAAATGCATAATTGGATTTCAATCTATATTTTTTATTGAATTTAATAGACTTGTAGTGTCCCTTATATATGATCTCAGAGAAACCACAGATCTTTGTAAATAATAGTCAATAAATTGTGATAAATTAGAAGTGAGGAACCCAATACCTGAAATTATAGGATGACCAGGAGGTGATGTGAGGGATTTCTGTATTTTAGGAATGTGATAAAATATAGGTATAACAGGATATTCTATAAACAAAAATTGAAATTCATCTTTGGAAATAACTTCTCCTCTAAGAGCTTCCTCCAACAATTCCATGTATTGATTCTGAAAGATCATTGTAGGGTCCTTAACAATTTTCTTATAAAAGGTAGTATCATATAACTGATGGTAAGCCTCATTTAGATATAATTCTCTATTTTGTAGTACCACCCCTCCCCCTTTATCGGTACTTAGAACAATCCTTTTCAAGTTCTTTCAATGCTCTACATTCCCTTGGACTAAGATTAGACTAATGGGATTTTTTATTACAAATCCTCTGAAAATCATCCATCGTTTTGTCTCTCTGTTGGACAGGACATCTGTGTAAGTGTTTCCAGGGCTCTGTAGTGTGGGCGATACCATTCCTGTTACATGGCCTTTGCTTGTGGCTTGCAGGATGTCTGGAATGGTATCCTGCAGCTTATATATCGCAGTGGTAGTGCCACCCCGGGCATCCTTTGAAGACTTGAGGCACTTAAAATGCCATCTATACAGCACTTTTCTTGTGCCAGCATCCCTGCCCCCTCTATGTGATGTAATGACATCATACACTTAGGGAGCGGGGCCAGAACAGGGTGCCTCAGAGCCCTGCTGTTATGTCACTCAAGTAGGTCTGAATAAATGCAAATGAGGCTTTATTAGTCTTCCCTCCATAGTCCACTTTAGACAGAGATTTAAATGAGGGCATATCTGTTTCTCATATCATCCTATGGACTCAGGGGTCTATTTACTAAGCCTCGGATGGAGGTAATGTGGACGGAGATAAAGTACCAGCCAGCCAGCTCCTAACTGTCATTTTAGGAGCTGATTGGCTGAGACTTTATCTCCGTCCACTTTACCTTCATCCAAAGCTTAGTGACTAGACCCCTAAATACCTAAATATTACATGCAAATAATAGATGATGTGTTCATTGTTCTTTGGAAAACCAAACATGACTGTTAAATATAATATTTTAGAAGACACCTTGTTTAAAATGTGAAATTTCCCATGTGATCACCACTGGTGGGAGTGGTTTTCGCTGTTGGACTGTGTACCCGTGACTTTATAAGTTGTATACCATTTTACTATTAAATACCAATCCTGCTCAAAAACGTTCAGGAGTTTGGACAGTTCTTTCCAGGGGCAACGGAAAGATACCTTTATGGGAACGCGAGTGTGAAATACTATTAAGTTATAACTTCTTAAGTGATTGACTGCTTATACAGGTTGAGTATCCCTTATCCAAAATGCTTGGGACCAGAGGTATTTTGGATATCGGATTTTTCCGTATTTTGGAATAATTGCATACCATAATGAGATATCATGGTGATGGGACTTAAATCTAAGCACAGAATGCATTTATGTTACATATACACCTTATATACAAAGCCTGAAGGTAATTTAATACAATATTTTTTATAACTTTGTGCATTAAACAAAGTGTGTGTACATTCACACAATTCATTTATGTTTCATATACACCTTATACACACAGCCTGAAGGTCATTAAACACAAATTTTTTAATAACTTTGTGTATTAAACAAAGTTTGTGTACATTGAGCCATCAAAAAACAAAGGTTTCACTATCTCAGTCTTACTCAAAAAAGTCCGTATTTCGGAATATTCCGTATTTCGGAATATTTGGATATGGGATACTCAACCTGTATTGAAGTATCGTGATCAGGGGTTAAAACGATACCTTTTGGTGCCTACGGGTGAGAACCCTAATGTAAGTGTGGACCCAATTGGGATCTTCCTCTGATACAGTTTCTAAGCATTACCAAACATAGAAGATTTTTTATTTATAGTGAACAGTGCCGATACACAGTTTTCCGGTTTTGTTTATAAGTCTGCAGGGGATATTGAGGTTTTCCCCTTTAAATTGTGGGCTGCAGTTTGCTTGTCAGCGCAGGAACCACCACTTTCATTTTGTTTGTGCAAAAATTGGACATTGTCAGGGCTGATGTTGCAGTTGACTTTAACCACGCTAACTGATTTATTGTGATTGTCCAATAATCTAATCAGGTCCTCCAGTGAGTATAACCAAACAATTAAAAGACTGTCTATAGCAAGGCTGGCCAAACCAGTCCTCGAGATCTACCAACAGTTCACATTTTCCAGACCACCTAGCTGGTGCACAGGTGTAGTCATTACTAATTAAGATGTGCTGCATTCATTCCTAACTGACAATTCCACAGATCTCCGGGAGGCCTGGAAAACATGAACTGTTGGTAGATCTCGAGGACCAGTTTGGCCAACCCTGGTCTATATAATGTAGCTATAACGCTATTTCTGGTTTCAAGCGACCTTGCCTAAAGAACCATTTTTTTTTCCAATAGAATTTATGAATGCGTTAACTATATTAAACTAACAATAATGAACAGTGGAGTTTTAGTTCATGTACTGATCAATGCATTTAAGCCTGCTGTCCCTGACAAGGGACCCCACATTTAATCCACTGTTTATTATTGTTAGTTAATATAGCAAGTGCAAAGCCTCTGTGATTTCTAGTTAAACAATGTGGTCACACCCCAAATCTAGGAATGGTGAGTGCTGTGGACTACTGCTTTTCGTTTATTTCATTCATTTTAATTCAGTTATTGTTTTAACTTATTTATTGTAACTTGTGTCAGCTGTTTTCCTAGGTGCTTTACAACAGGTGTGTTGGTAACTGCCTCACCTTTAAAAGCTTATTTGCCATGAGCTTTAGACCAACTAGTCTACCTAAAGCTTAACACTAATGTGATTGCTATTTTTATGGTAACCACTTTGAGAAATAGAGTAGGACCTGCAGTATAGTGGGGTCCCTTGCCGGGGGCTGCAGGCTTAAATGCACTGATCAATACATGAACTAAAACTCAACTGTTTATTATTGTTTGTTAATATGGTGAGTGCAGAGTCTCTGTTTTATATATATATATATATATATATATATATATAGAGATAGATATATAGATAGATAGATAGATAGATAGATATACACACACGCACACACATGAAACTTCCATCAGTAGATTTAATAAAACACCATGGCATTAAGTAGATAAGGAAAAGAAGATCTGTCTCCATCTGGGACAAGGCACTGTTCATTGCCTGGGGAAGGAACAGTTGAGCACTGTTCTTTTTGCAGATCTTTAGTGACTGAGGTTGCAGGGTGTTAAATGCAGGCTGAGCAAAGAGACAGACATATGGCACTAAGACGGCATACATATGAATCCTACCACAGTTCTCTTGCATAAATGTATGAAGTCTTCTTGCACACTTCAGCCATGTGTGTACTTGCCTTGAACTCACACCTCCCTGAAGAAAGTACAGGATGCAGATGTTTTTTTGCTTCAAAAGCACATTTTCATTATAATGTACAGTACAATTCCTTGCGCTTGTCTGTGATAGATAAAGCTTAATAAAAAGAAGACTGTTGCTAAAATAGAATTGGTTCAGTAAAAAAGAAGTACTGTACTTGTACCTTCTAAAAACCTGTACAGACAATTCCAGATCATCACATAAAACAAGAAAAGGATCACCCCACCTGTTAGTCACTCCACCATTAAAATCAGATGCCTATGGGCCTAATTCAGACCTGATCACTAGGCTGCGTTTTCATACAGCGGGCAATCAGGTTTAAACTGCGCATGCATATGCACCGCAGTGCGCAAGCGCGTTGCACAGGTACAAAGTGGATCACCGTTCAGCGATGGGTTTGTGCAAAAAATCCATTTGCACGGGCGTTCGCAAGGAGATTGACAGGAGGAAGCCATCTGTGGGTGTCAACTGACCGTTTTCTGGGAGTGGTTAGAAAAACGCAGGCGTGTCCATGCGTTTGCAGGGAGGGTTCCTGACGTCAATTCCGGTCCGGGACAGGCTGAAGTGTTTGCAGCGACCGAGTAAGTCCTGGGCTACTCAGAGACTGCACAAAATCTGTTTGTACAGCTCCGCTACCTATGCGTTTGCACACTTGCAAAGCGAAAATACACTCCCCTATGGGTGGCGACTATGTGAACGCAGGACTGCAAAAAAAAAACTACTGAGCGAACAGGTCAGCGAATTAGGCCCTGTATACAGTGCATTACAAGTGGTTGTCTGTCACTGCGACCATTGCACAGAATCCAGTGCAGTTAGTTTCAGTTTAGACCACAAATTCCACAATGCTGGAAAGTCATCACACAAATATATGCATAAAAATTCAGCTTAATAACAAGACATATAGTACATTTAAAATATAAGTCATGATTCTGAACATATATGATGGATGGGGCAGAAAAATAGAAACTTAAAAAAAATTACAGCTTATAAAATTGGAGCATAAAACATAATAAGTACAAAAAGGGTTGCATAGGTAAATGCAGTGGGGGTGTTTCCGGTCCCCCTCCTTTTAGCCAGTGGCTCAAAATATGACCACAGTAGCAATAGTATATAATACAATTACTAGAGCTGTCACCATAACATGCAGTTTAAGGGACAGAGTGGAGCTGCTGTACATGCCCAGTTCATACCTTCCAACTGTCCCGATTTTCGCGGGACAGTCCCGTTTTTTGGGGACTGTCCCGCTGTCCCACCCGTGGGCCGCAGTGTCCCGCGGTGGGGGGGCAGTTGAGAGGCTCTGTCTGTCGCGGCCCTGCTTAGCAGAGCAGCGGTGAATAGACGCTGTGCGCATGCGCACAGCGTCTAGTCAGGGGAGTCAGAGGTAGAGGGGGCATGCCAGCGGCTCACAGAGTGCTGGGCATGCCCCCTCAGTGATGAAAACGGGGCATAGCTCGCGATCGTGGGTCCTCCTGTGAAGCCACGCCCCTTTTCTTATGCCACACCCCTTTTTCAGGAGCGGCTTTGCCGCACGTGTGTCCCTCTTTGGAGAAACAAAAAGTTGGGAGGTATGCCAGTGTAGCAGCTTCTTCTACAATGTTTGCTGTGTGTGGAGATATGAGTGCTCAATCAGTGCATTGGACCAGAGAGTAGCTGCCAGGAAGAAGAGACAGGCGCCTTACCATGAAGTGAGAAAAAAAATCTACTTAGAGAGTGCAGTTCTGTCTCCTACTGGGTCTATCATGTTTATTTGTTTTGTTTATTTATTATGGGAAGTTTAACATTGGGCCTAATTCAGACCTGATCGCTCGCTAGCAGTTTTTTGCAGTGCTGCGATCAGATGCTGCGTCGCCGCCTACAGGGGAGTGCATTTTAGCTGTGCAAGTGTGCAAACGCATGTGTAGCCGATTAGTACAAATAAACTTTGTGCAGTTTCTTTGTTGCCCAGGACCAGTTCAGGACCAGAATTGACGTCAGACACCCGCTCTGCAAACGCTTGGACACGCCTGTGTTTTTCCAACCACTCCCTGAAAATGGCCAGTTGCCACCCACAAACGCCTTCCTCCTGTCAATCTCCTTGCGATCAACTGCGCGAAAGGATTCTTCGTAAAACCCATCGCACAGCAACGATCCGCTTTGTACCGGTGTGACGTGCATGCGCATGGTGGTGCATACGCATGCACAATTCTGACCTGATCGCAGCGCTGCAAAAAACGTTAGCAAGCTATCAGGTCTGAATTACCCCCATTATCCTGACTACAAATGTTCATATTAGTTAATAGTCATACTTGAGCACAGGTGACTTAATTAGTACCTTAGTCAGTTATTGTGATTTAACCATATGTGCTTAAGCATGGATATTTCATAAAAAACTGCACTATTATTGTGCATTGAGCACAGAGGTTGCAAAACACTGTCCAATACAATCTACATCATCTAGAGTGTTAATTAAAAATATTGTATTCCATACACTATCTAGTATACTGTATGAAAAGACCAATGTGCACATATATATCCAGGGTCGGTACTATGTTCTTTTACCATTGTCCCCCCCGACTCCCACACTTGCTTCAGTGTTCTGCAGAGCAGAAGATGGTTGATTGCATTTGGAAACCCCTTTCTAGAAATCCTGCTTTTGGCCCTGGTTTGAAAGAGGTCAGACATGACACTTAAAGTAGTGATTGCTCAGCTTTTGAGAGTTTACAGTCTAGAGGGAAAGGGCAGGTGAGGACAGTGGGATCAATGGAAAACAGGTGAATATGGCAGGTAGACGAGGCAGAAGGAGTAATCGGGATTGGTCTAGCACTTGACAGTTTGTAATTGGAGGAGAGTCTAGTAAGGCGAGGATGGGAGCTCCATAGATGGAGGGCAGCGCAGATGAAGTTTAGGAGGGGAGATTGCAAGTAGGTAATAGGAGAGAGGAGAAACATAAGTCGGAGACAAAACAAAGAGGTTGAGTTGGGGTGCATATAACATAACAGAGATATATGAAGGGGTGGTGAGGACCTGGGTTATGGTTATTTAATGAGTTAGCTGTTGGTTGTATTGCAAAGTGGTATCAGAGAACTGTGAGAGGGACTGGGTGTGTGGGATGAAGCTGAGGGAAAATTTCATGATAACACCAAGGTAATGTTCTCGGAGGACAAGGCAGGATTATAGAGGAAGGGACACTGACACTAGAATAGGAAAAGATAATGAGTTCAGACATATTAAATTTGAAGCAACCTTGAGACATCCAAGTGGAGATGAAAGAGAGGCAGTTAGATAAGGTAGAAAGGGAAGAGCAAAAATAAATAATATAGCATCACTATCTTTTCATCAAAAAAGGGTGTAGGAATTGTTAAAAACAGGGGTAAGTCGCTAACTCAAAATGAGTTACCGTAAGTTTCACCAAAGATTTATCTTGCCTTAACCCATTTACCAGCTCTTATCATTGTCTCCATAGAGCTCTATGGGAATGGAGGAATTAGGTAATTTATCAAGAGGAAAGAAAATAAAGGTCTTCACTGCAAACTAATGCCATCTCAGTATGGCTTGAGTTTTTTGTGTAAGTAGGTACTGTAGGCACAGCCGAAACTAGGATTCCTGTCACCCGGGGCAAGGCAGTAATACGGCGCCCCCCAAAAATAAATAAATAAATAAATAAATAAAATATATATATATATATAGAATAAAAAATAATAAAAATAAAATAAATAAATAATAATTTATAAATAAATAAATACAAATTAAACAATAATAATAAAAATAAAATTATTTATATATATATATATATATATATATATATATATATACACACATAAAATTAATTTAAATAAAAAAGAATTACAAAAAAATAAAAACACCACAACTGTAGGCTCTGCCCTTTCAGATATCTTTTAACCAGTAGTAGCAACGGCCCCGGTGCCCTCTGTACTGAATGGATGCCAGGTGAAAAAAGAAGGCAGTGGCACTCGTGATGTGATCCAAAGGATCCAGCACTCACTCTCCAAATAAACATTAACCGCGGTGCCCTCCAACAGGGATAATGTAAAGTTTGAGCAATATAGGCTACATTAAGCAGATTTTGAATAACAGACTACTGCAGAGTAGATTCTAACATTTCGGATCTTTTAATCCATGATCAGAGAACAATAAATACAAAAAAAGTAATGTTTCATCTCAGGCATGTGCGCATTTCATGCAAATTCATTATACATTAAAGATCAATGCAGATAATATATACTCAAAAGGCAGACCATAAAGGTCATTGCCCATACTAATATAAGACACAGAGAGTTACCTCACCAACGTATTACAGCCTCAGACAATACGCAACATGAATATTTGATCACAAAGTTCAGTCTAGGATGGATATTCTCTGGTGGGTCTCTGATGACTGATTAAAATATCCGAAACTTTAGAATCTACTCTGCAGTAGCATGACTGTTTGTTATTCAAAATCCTCTGAGTGCCGCCTATATTGCTATATATATATATATATATATATATATATATATATATATATATATATATTTTCTTCCTATGACCGGCACTCCACTTTCACATCAGAAATACCTGGGTGCCATACCATGCATCAAACAGAAATTCAATAGATGCAGATAGTAGCGGGCGGCACTCCCCGGGTTTGAGTGAATTCACAGCTACACAAGCCATTAAAGGCTTGTGTAGCTGTGAATTCATTCAAATCCGGGGAGTACAGCCTGTTACTATAGGGGGGGAATACTGCTATACTGGGGATACTGGTTTCCAGGAACGCACATTTATTGGGCAAAAGGCAGCGCAGTGTTCACTTACTCCTCTCCCCCCCTCCTCCTCAGTGCAGCGTGCAGGCTTAAACTAGTGATGCCCCAGTGCCCCAGCACGCACCTTCCTTTATTGTTGGGTGTGCTGGGGTTCGCTCCCTGCCGCCGGACTCCCGCCTCCATCTTCTCTACAAGCGTCTCAATGCGTGCGTGTGATGTCACGCGTACAAAGCTTCAGCCGCAACCCGGAAGCGCCAGAAGCCTCTGCTGCCGGCACCTGACAGGAGCCAGCGGAAGCAAGCCAGCAAAGTGCAGCACCACAACTGGCCTTCTTAGCGCCCCCTACATCCCAGCACCCGGGGCACGTGCCCCCCCAACCCTAGTTGCGGCTCTGCTGTGAGTTCTAGAAGTTCTAGAAGTTCCAATGAGGCTTTGCTTGATCCCTGTCCCAAACTAAGCATATTTGTGAGCATTAGCCGTACATGGCTTCCGCATAGCACAATTTTGCCCAGCGGGGGTAAACTTTTACAAGATAAATTACAGTGGTATAGCATCCTGTATCAGGGGAAACCACCGGTGGGCCACACTGCCCGGGGGCCCACCCCCTCCTCTAGGGATCAGGTTCCAGACTGAGCACTTGAGCTAAAGTATACACTATACATAGGTTACCTTATACTGCACAGGTCTATGGTGTATTCACTACAGTACATTGCTGTTATTAATCTGGTACATTATCATGTATTCACTAGCAGTATATATATATTTATCAAAGGGCCCAGACCATACACTAATGGTTTGCCATGCCTCTAAACATGGGCCCCCACCACTGCATTTCCCCGGTGGGCCCTTCATGCCCCAGTCCAACACTAAGTAGCTTGCTATTTTGCTTCCAGGGACAATAAGAGGGGTTAATACTATTTGCTAAATATTCCTCAGTGTATTATGTCTGTTGTCGTCCACCAGAAAGGGCCACAGTTCCTCCTTAGTTCCAAACGAATTGAGTCACACCCAGGGAAGTGTATCCCAGATGCCCGGAGGCAAGATAAATATTGGTGCCTCCCCCCTCGCTATATATAGATAAATATATATATGTATATGTATATATATATATATATATATATAGCAGAACATTCCTCAAGCTTGAGAATCCCTCCTCAGCCAAAAGAAAGAAACCAGCACACCACCAATAATCAATCCATAAAGTGCTCTATTTCAGCATGGCAGCATGGCAATAGTCAGAATTATAATCACATTATCTTCCAGTTAGGATAAACATGATACATCACATGTCCCTCTGGTAAAAGGAGAATCCTGATCCCCTCTTCCCGACAGCTGTTTTGATGTTACCACCTTCCTCAAGGGCATCCACAATAACACTAAACCAAACACTGCTATTTATCCACAGCCTGACGCCTGCAAACAATCTCATAATCCCACTCACCTGCCCACATAAACTGTCATCACCTGAGACTGGTCACGTCCATACCGTTCAAGGCCGGAAGTTCTTCTCTTGGAACGCATTCAGCCCGCGGTGGAACGCACTTCCGGTCCAGACATCCGTTATGGGAGCTTAGTACTTCCGCATGACACGGCCGGGCTCTCACGTGAGCCAATCCAGTGCATGTATGAAAATTCACCTAGGTAACCTGGATAAACTCTATCTCCTCATGACTTAAACCGTGAGCCAATCCAATACGTGCATAGGAATTCACCTAGGCAACCAGGAAAAAACACTATTTCCTCATGGTTCAAGACTCACCAATAACCATAATCTAGTTATAGCAAAGGAGAAATCCCAGCGTTCCTATAGAGCTAAGCGAGATAGGGACTGAGGTTTGCCTGACAGGCGCCATGCTGCGGATTCCTGTGTCTAAACAATACAGATCCCAAAAATAAAAATAAATAAACACAAAAAGTCAAAAAACATACATAGCATCAAATATATACAGATCAAAGACACTGAATATGTATAACCATAAAGCAGCCCTCAGAATCCATTCATCCAAAATTATTATAATATTTACATGGCAAGCAAGACCTATGCCAATAGTAAGATCTTATATTCACTATTCATTCATAAGAAACAAGTAAATGTCAGTTCCTCATTTAATCCGTGTGGTGAGACAGTGTTGAAATTATAAATCAATTCACACTCTCTTTGTAGCAGCTTCTTATGCCGATCACCCCCTCTCTTCCACGGTTTAATCTGATCCAACGGCATAAATTTAAAGTCACGTAATGTGTGACCATGAGTCACAAAATGCCTCGCTACTGGAGGTGTAGCCTGTTCAACCTTGGACATAGCCTTCTTAATTGAAGAGCGATGCATAGCAATACGTTCCTTCAGTCTCCGGATCGTTTTCCCTATATAAATCAGTTTACATGGGCATTGAACCAAATACACCACATATTTGCTATCACGGGTCATATGATGCCTGAGGACAAATTTCTTTCCAGATTGCGGATGAATAAAACTATCGCCAGTGATCATATGCTGGCAATTGACACAGCCACTACACCCATAGGCTCCATTTTTCAAAGACAGCCAGTTTGCTCTAGGGATTATTGGGCTCATGTCAGAAGATGTAATACTGTCCTTCAGGTTATGACTTCTTTTATATGCAAATAGCGGCTTATTGCTGCAGAAGGGACCCAATGTCTGATCTGACTGTAATATATGCCAATGCCGATAAATAGAGCTTCTTAAATACTGTGATGAAATAGAAAATGTATTTGGAAAAATCATCCGGTCCAAGGCTGTTTTATCTTGAGGCTTGTTCAACAGAGAATTGCGGTCTAATGTGAGGCATTTCTGAATAGCCTCCTCAATCTCAACTTTAGGATAACCACGGTCAATAAAGTCATCACCCATTTTCCACAATGCATCCTTTAGCTTAGTGTTATCTGATGTTATTCTCACTACACGGATCAATTGCGAGAACGGAAGTCCTCTTTTAAGTGGTCTAGGATGAAAACTGTCACATAATAATACTGTGTTCTTATCAGTTGGTTTCTTAAAAATTGCTGTATCGAACTTGCCATTATTAATAGAAATCGTTACGTCTAGAAAATCTATACTCTGAGGGCTGCTATTATACGTCAACCTGATGGTGCTTGCTTGCATATTCAATTCATCAATAAATTTGGACAGTGTACTACTGTCCCCCGTCCATAAGAAAAAAATATTGTCGATAAGACGCACAAAAAAAGCAATATATTGTGAATACATGGCACTGCCCAAAATGTCCTGTTTCTCATACTCATGCATAAATAAATTGGCGTATGATGGGGCCACATTGGACCCCATCGCCGTCCCTCGTAATTGTAGAAAAAAATAATTTTCAAAAATGAAGTAGTTTTTGTGCAAAACCATTTTCAAAAGCAGTATCAGGTATTCACAAGGGGGACCTTTGTATGCAATATTTGTGGTAATAGATTTTCTTATTGCATCAATACCCTCTTCATGTCCGATGTTAGTATAAAGACTTGTGATATCACACGTAACCAAAAGGCAGTTATCAGGCGGAGGACCAAACATAGCCAACCTTTGCAAAAAATCTGTTGTATCCTTTAAGACTGTAGGTGTGGACAACACTATTGGCTGCAGAAAATAATCCACAAACTGCGATAAGCTTTGACACAGAGAACCCCTCGAGGAGATAATCGGCCTCCCCGGAGGCTTGGTAAGGGATTTGTGTATCTTAGGCAATATATATAAAATTGGAATAATTGGATGTTCTTGGGTTAAAAATGTTGCCATAGGCTCATCTATCCAACCATTACCAAGCCCCAGGAAGATAGCAGCATCAATCTCTTTCTTATAACCAAACGTTGGGTCATATTGTAATCTCTTATAACACATCTGATCATCAAGCTGTCTATAAACCTCCATTATGTAATCACTCTTGTTCAAAACTACCACCCCTCCACCTTTATCAGCTGCACGCACTACAACGGAGGTATTGGCTTTTAAATTCTCTATAGCCATCTGCTCCTCTCGTTTTTGCTTTTTCATAAAGGGAATGATATCCTTTTTAACCAGTTTCATGAATATATCTATGGCTGGATTATTAGAAGGAGGTTCAAAAGTACTTTTGCTCTGAAATGGAGTGACCGGGCTATCTTTCATCCCCTGTTTGCTAAAGAAATCTCTTAATTTAAGTTGTCTCTGAAATTTATACAACTCCACTTCACAATTAAAAGTACTTTGTCTAAATGTTTGTACAAAGGAAAGTCCCTTTGATAAAACCCCAAGTTCAGTATCAGTAAGGGCATAATCAGAAAGGTTATATACCTTTACTTCCTCCTGCTTTTCCAAGGGTTTTCCTTTTGGGCAGTTAACTTTCCGTTTTCCTCTCCTGCAGTGCCCTGATCTCTTTTGTTCCTTGTGCGTGCAGGGCCTACCTCCCGTAAAAAAGGGCCACTCTGGGTGGTAGACTGATCTGAATCAGAAGTATGAGACTCAATGTCAGTATATGACCTCTCAAAGCGTTTTCTACCTGGTTGTTTAGGACGCCACTGTCGAGTCCCACCTTGAAAAAATACCCAGGGGTATACTCTTAGTTCTTTATAGTCATCTTTTACCTTTTTGTATTTGTTTTTTTTAAAGTAAGTAACTCAGCTTTAAAAGTCATGATGTTATTTTCTAACCTGGATAACCACTCAATTGAAGTATCAGATTTTAATAAGTCTAGTCCCGAAGCTTCACATGCACTAATCTCCTTTTCAAGAATACTGATCTCTGTATTAACCTGTTGTATTACAAGCACCATCAGGTCGAGGCTACATTGATTAAGGATATGACACCACTGCTTACAAAAGTCCTTATTATTTCTTCCGATGGTAGGTTGGTTCTTAATCCGGAAACCCCTCGGTATCAGCTTGTCCTTGTGGTACTGGGACAATGTAAGTCCGTGTAAATTTAATTCCACAAGTCTTTGAAATTTTAAATTTTTTTGACAATAAGTAAAGTGTTTTTCAATATGGATCTTGATACTAGTGATCTAGCAGGGACCAAGAGGTTCCTTGAAAAGGACATTTCTAAAATTTTATTCACTAATACGGATCAATTAAAATTTGATACTGAGAGCCCTGCAGAAATCTTTTCCGATTTATTAAAGATGCAGAAAAGACTTGTGGAATTAAATTTACACGGACTTACATTGTCCCAGTACCACAAGGACAAGCTGATATCGAGGGGTTTCTGGATTAAGAACCAACCTACCATCGGAAGAAATAATAAGGACTTTTGTAAGCAGCGGTGTCATATCCTTAATCAATGTAGCCTCGACCTGATGGTGCTTGTAATACAACAGGTTAATACAGAGATCAGTATTCTTGAAAAGGAGATTAGTGCATGTGAAGCTTCGGGACTAGACTTATTAAAATCTGATACTTCAATTGAGTGGTTATCCAGGTTAGAAAATAACATCATGACTTTTAAAGCTGAGTTACTTACTTTAAAAAAAACAAATACAAAAAGGTAAAAGATGACTATAAAGAACTAAGAGTATACCCTGGGTATTTTTTCAAGGTGGGACTCGACAGTGGCGTCCTATACAACCAGGTAGAAAACGCTTTGAGAGGTCATATACTGACATTGAGTCTCATACTTCTGATTCAGATCAGTCTACCACCCAGAGTGGCCTTTTTTTACGGGAGGTAGGCCCAGCACGCACAAGGAACAAAAGAGATCAGGGCGCTGCAGGAGGGGAAAATGGAAAGTTAACTGCCCAAAAGGAAAACCCTTGGAAAAGCAGGAGGAAGTAGAGGTATATAGGCCGATTATCTCCTCGAGGGGTTCTCTGTGTCAAAGCTTATCGCAGTTTGTGGATTATTTTCTGCAGCCAATAGTGTTGTCCACACCGAAAGTCTTAAAGGATACAACAGATTTTTTGCAAAGGTTGGCTATGTTTGGTCCTCCGCCTGATAACTGCCTTTTGGTTATGTGTGATATCACAAGTCTTTATACTAACATCGGACATGAAGAGGGTATTGATGCAATAAGAAAATCTATTACCACAAATATTGCATACAAAGGTCCCCCTTGTGAATA
The DNA here is from genome assembly GCF_028390025.1 of Pseudophryne corroboree. NCBI lineage: Eukaryota > Metazoa > Chordata > Amphibia > Anura > Myobatrachidae > Pseudophryne > Pseudophryne corroboree. The sequence continues at coordinate 432,914,694 of NC_086447.1, read as the reverse complement.
CCTGATACTGCTTTAGGATATGGTTTTGCACAAAAACTACTTCATTTTTGAAAATTCTTTTTTTCTACAATTACGAGGGACGGCGATGGGGTCCAATGATGCCCCATCGTACGCCAATTTATTTATGCATGAGTATGAGGGCAGTGCCATGTATCCATAATATATTGCTTTTTTTGTGCGTTTTATCGACAATATTTTTTCTTATGGACGGGGGACAGTAGTACACTGTCCAAATGTATTGATGAATTGAATATGCAAGCAAGCACCATCAGGTTGACGTATAATAGCAGCCCTCAGAGTATAGATTTTCTAGACGTAACGATTTCTATTAATAATGGCAAGTTCGATACGGCAATTTTTAAGAAACCAACTGATAAGAACACAGTATTATTATGTGACAGTTTTCATCCTAGACCACTTAAAAGAGGACTTCCGTTCTCGCAATTGATCCGTGTAGTGAGAATAACATCAGATAACACTAAGCTAAAGGATGCATTGTGGAAAATGGGTGATGACTTTATTGACCATGGTTATCCTAAAGTTGAGATTGAGGAGGCTATTCAGAAATGCCTCACATTAGACCGCAATTCTCTGTTGAACAAGTCTCAAGATAAAACAGCCTTGGACCGGATGATTTTTCCAAATACATTTTCTATTTCATCACAGTATTTAAGAAGCTCTATTTATCGGCATTGGCATATATTACAGTCAGATCAGACATTGGGTCCCTTCTGCAGCAATAAGCCGCTATTTGCATATAAAAGAAGTCATAACCTGAAGGACAGTATTACATCTTCTGACATTAGCCCAATAATCCCTAGAGCAAACTGGCTGTCTTTGAAAAATGGAGCCTATGGGTGTAGTGGCTGTGTCAATTGCCAGCATATGATCACTGGCGATAGTTTTATTCATCCGCAATCTGGAAAGAAATTTGTCCTCAGGCATCATATGACTTGTGATAGCAAATATGTGGTGTATTTGGTTCAATGCCCATGTAAACTGATTTATATAGGAAAAACGATCCGGAGACTGAAGGAACGTATTGCTATGCATCGCTCTTCAATTAAGAAGGCTATTTCCAAGGTTGAACAGACTACACCTCCAGTAGCGAGGCATTTTGTGACTCATGGTCACACATTACGTGACTTTAAATTTATGCCGTTGGATCAGATTAAACCGTGGAAGAGAGGGGGTGATCGGCATAAGAAGCTGCTACAAAGTGAGTTTGAATTGATTTATAATTTCAACACTGTCTCACCACACGGATTAAATGAGGAACTGACATTTACTTGTTTCTTATGAATGAATAGTGAATATAAGATCTTACTATTGGCATAGGTCTTGCTTGCCATGTAAATATTATAATAATTTTGGATGAATGGATTCTGAGGGCTGCTTTATGGTTATACATATTCAGTGTCTTTGATCTGTATATATTTAATGCTATGTATGTTTTTTGACTTTTTGTGTTTATTTATTTTTATTTTTGGGATCTGTATTGTTTAGACACAGGAGTCCGCAGCATGGCGCCTGTCAGGCAAACCTCAGTCCCTATCTCGCTTAGCTCTATAGGAATGCTGGGATTTCTCCTTTGCTATAACTAGATTATGGTTATTGGTGAGTTTTGAACCATGAGGAAATAGTGTTTTTTCCTGGTTGCCTAGGTGAATTCCTATGCACGTATTGGATTGGCTCACGGTTTAAGTCATGAGGAGATAGTGTTTATCCAGGTTGCCTAGGTGAATTTTCATACATGCACTGGATTGGCTCACGTGAGTGCCCGGCCGTGTCATGCGGAAGTACGAGGCTCCCATAACGGATGTCTGGACCGGAAGTGCGTTCCACCGCGGGCTGAATGCGTTCCAAGGGAGGAACTTCCGGCCGTGAACTGTGTGGACGTGACCAGTCTCAGGTGATGACAGTTTATGTGGGCAGGTGAGTGGGATTATGAGGTTGTTTGCAGGCGTCAGGCTGTGGATAAATAGCAGTGTTTGGTTTAGTGTTATTGTGGATGCCCTTGAGGAAGGTGGTAACATCAAAACAGCTGTCGGGCAGAGGGGATCAGGACTCTCCTTTTACCAGAGAGACATGTGATGTATCATGTTTATCTTAACTGGAAGATAATGTGATTATAATTCTGACTATTGCCATGCTGCCATGCTGAAATAGAGCACTTTGTGGATTGATTATCGGTGGTCTGCTGGTTTCTTTCTTTTGGCTGAGGAGGGATTCTCAAGCTTGAGGAATGTTCTGCTATATTTTTTATATGGAATTACAGCACCCGGATTTAATGATGAAAATGTGTGCGGCTTTTCTGTTTTGCTCTCTCTCTCTCTCTCTCTCTCTATATATATATATTTCGTTGTCATTTATTTTAAATCACACCTTTCTTAGTAGTCATACCCAGGATTAGAACCCACGACCTGTTACACTGAAGGAAGACACCTTATTGATAGAGCTATTTGCTCCTGCTTAGCAAGCATGCAGATTCTAACTATAAGATGCTACAGTAGAATTGTCAGTTCAAAACCATTGCAACTAGGGAGATCCATGTAGTGTGCAGCCACACACTAAATACTGTAGATCTGCTCAGTCACTCACAATCAGAGGCATCGGAATGGGGGCGCCGCAGCGTGCTGCCCGGTGTCCTGTCCAGCCAGCTCTTCACAGAGGCATTACTGGGAGGAGGCGGGGATGTTCCAGCAGGCTCAGCATGGCCACACCTCCTCACAGTAATGCATCTGTGAGAGCCGGCTAGGACAGTACACAGGGCCACACGCTGTGGCACCGGAGTTTTGAAGTCAGAGTCTCCGCGTTTATCTGGGGGTAAGCGCTCTGCACATGGGGTGGGGTGGGGGAGGTGTTTACTCATGGGGGAGCGCCAAAATGTATTTTTACTAGTTCTTCATCCTTTAAGTACACTTGACAGCTGGTGCCCGGAATCTATTTCCTAAATATTACATGAAAACTACATGGATAAAGGGAGTCATTAATTAAAGAAAGGAGAAGACCATCTGAGTTCCATTTAAAAGACATACTCGATGTGCCTTGTATACATTGTAAGTCCATGAGTGCTATACTGAGGGTCATCTCTGCTAATTTCCTGCATTCATGATTTTACTTGCATTATTTAATTTACTTAAACACTGTGATTTTTTTTACCCCAAACTGTGTTACACCAACTTGTGTAATTCTTGTTTTATTTACATATTTACCTGTCTATTCAACCGTGATGGAAGAGAAGACTTCCAGAAAGATCTAATGGGCCCTACACATTACCCGACCCGCCACCGAGCTGCCCAACAGCCGATACGGCCGGCGGGCGACCCGGCGGTGGGGGGAGGTGACAGGGGGAGTGAAGTTTCTTCACTCGTCCCGTCACCCATCTCCATAGCAGTGCATGCTAATATGGACGAGATTGTCCATATTGGCCTGAATGCATAAGCGATGGGGCACCAACGATGAACAAGCACGGGGCCCCGCATCGCTCATCGTTTGTGCCTACACACTGAACAATATGAACGAGTTCTCGTTCATTAATGAACGAGAACGTTCATTTCATTTAGTGAAATCTATAAGTGTCTAGGGCCCATAAGGGATATGTAGTTTTTGTAATTGATCATTTTGAATCAAGCGCCATTGCATACAAGTGATATATTTTATACATATGTCATGGAAAAGACACAATTGTGCTAAACAAGTGATGACATTAATAGAGATATTTACTTGTGGTATTCCCACATGATATGATATTTTCCTGACACTGATATCTAAGAACAATTTCCTGTAGACCTACTGTGGAAAAAAAGCTCTAGTGATCTGTTAGCCATATGTTTATTGGTAATTGGAAATCTTCTGGATGTCAAGTAGCAGGGTCTAACACCCCAAAAAAACACATACATCCTCTTGATGAGGATTCTGTAGGTGCCATCAAATGAAACCTTCTTCAAATTGAACCCTAACTAGAGGCTGAGGGATGACACTGTGGTGCTGTCACCTGATATTCTGGATATGCAGAGCAGAATTTTGATACCTCTGTTTAAACCCCAGGCCAGAAAAAATGTAGACCAGATTCAAATGTCCCTGTCCCCCCTGTCTGCTATTGAGCCTGCCGGCCGCTATTCAAATGTTGCTTCCGACAGGCGTGACAAGTCAACGTCAGCTCGCTACCCCTGGAGAGCCTGGAGTGGCATAGAGTAGCAGTGATTGAGCTGCAGCTCCCTTAATCCATCCTGTAAAAAGACGCCCTGTGTACCTGGTTAGAGCCCCAAACTGGCTGGAGACACTATTCGGATGTGAGTGGCAAGAGTCTGTAGAGCTCCTCCGTGGTCCGGACGTGCAGAGAGTGTCCGCGGGCCAGCACCATCAGAGAGACAGCAGCGTGTGTTACCCGCGGTGACACGTGGCCGGTGAGAGCAGTCGGGAGTCTGGCAGCGGCGGTTAGGGCTGTCCCACATCAAGCAGCATCAGACACTGGGAGACATGGCTAGAAGCGAGCCGCAGCCACTGCCAGCTACCTGAGGAGACCACAAGCGCGGTCACTGTCAGAGGATTGGCACACAGCGCAGTTCCCCGCGAGAAAGTATCCAGCGGGAGAGGAGGAGTAGTCTCTGGAGCCGGTGAGCAAGACCTGGGTTGCCCAGTGAAGCTGACATGCTGTAGTATGCTGGCTAAGATATAGCTCTGTGGATACAATTTTTGAAATATTGTAGCAACATAAGTGACAGTTATGAGGACTACAGTGTGCTATGGGATATCTGATGGTTCTTGGTGACGCTCACGCAATTACCCTTGCCCAGCAGTCTTTTAGCCTCCTGCAGCCAAAGACTTCGCCTATAGCAGCCGCCTTTCCAGGGCAGATTAGGTACACCATGTACTCAGATGCACCCAGGTTTTATGTACAGACAAGGCGGCTATTGGAGGCTGGGCAAGAGTAGGTTGCAGTACGGTGAGACGTACACTGAACCCTATCTAGATGCCGCTACACTACATGCGGACAGAGAGAAATAACCAAATGCACATGAGTGCAACAATGCACAGGTTGGACTATAATCTTATCACAATCAATATGTACACTATATACTACAATGCACAGGGTGTTATTAGCATCAAGTCCGTATATACATTCAACAATGCACAGGATGGTATGAATAATAAATCATTTAGCAGTGAATTCCTAAAGGAGCTTGGCAGAGCAAGGCAAGGTACAGGTAACAAGATTACTTAGCTGTAGGTGACCTCTGGATTTCAGGCAAGGCAAGACAAAGCAAGACAAGGCAGGCTAGGTCCACATGCACAATCAGGAACTCGGGTGACAGGTAATGAACTCAGGATTACTGGACTGGGTATCTCCAGTGATATAATAGCACAACTGTACAGATTCTAGATTCACCAAGGAACAGGGATCGGGCACAGGTACTATCAGGAATCATGAGCTTCAAGCTATAATCGGCATAGGATTCAGGGCAGGCTGGGTAATATTAGGAGCAATTGCCAACAAGAGCAGCCAGGAAGACTTGGCCCTCTGATGAGGAGACTCAATACATCTGTTCAGCTACACACACACACACACACACACACACACACACACACACACACACACACACAAACAAAGGTGGTCATTCCGAGTTGATCGCTAGCTGCCGTTGTTCGCAGTGCAGCGATCAGGCTAAAAATCGTCATTTCTGCGCATGCGTATGGGCCGCAGTGCGCACGTGCAACGTTCTTTCACACAAAACTATGCAGTTTCACACAAGGTCTAGCGACGCTTTTCAGTCGCACTGTTGATCGTTGAATGATTGACAGGAAGTGGTTGTTTCTGGGTGGTAACTGGCCGTTTTCCGGGAGTGTGCTAAAAAACGCAGGCGTGCCTGGGGAAATGGGGGAGTGGCTGGCCGAACGCAGGGCGTGTTTGTGACGTCAAACCAGGAACCAAACAGACTGAAGTGATCGCAAGGAAGGAGTAGGTCTGCTGCTATTCTGAAAGTGCTTGAAAGAAAATTCAGCACTATTCTGCTAACCTTTCGTTCACACTTCTGCTAAGCTTAGATACACTCCCAGAGGGCGGCGGCTTAACGTTTGCACTGCTGCTAAAAGCAGCTAGCGAGCGATCAACTCGGAATGAGGGCCAAAACTCCTATATATACTGCAGCTGAAGCTGAACACACAGGGAATCTGCAGGAATATGAAATGCACTGAGAATGCAGGAACACATGGCCTAATTATCTGACAGGTGAAACTGCACAGGCCACACATACAGGAGACAGGCTGCAGTTACACTTAACACAAACAGGACTGAGCCACAGCGTGGGTCATGACAGTACCCCACCCCCATTGAGGGTGGACTACGGACACCTCATCAGGGCCAAAACAAGTACACTCAAGATCTCTGATGAGAATTCTTTTTCTTCTTTTTATGTGACTTTAGCGGTCTGACCAAGGTAAGTCCCCAAACATCTGAACTGATGGTACCTTCCAGCAAAGGAATTTCCCCAGCTTCAGAAACATAATCCCAGTTGGAGTCTACGTCCAATGGTAGGATCATGGTGTTCCTCTTGGAAACAGATGGTACAGATGGTACCGAAGAAACATAACTTAATTGAGCATAGGCAGACTGGACAGGTACTGAATACAGTGGATCAGGCTTTTTCATAACCCCTTTGCAAGGTGCAGACAGTGAGGCAAAGCCAACTGTTAACTTCCTGATTGGAGATCTTAACGAAGATGAGCTTGTGTTGTGATCAACTTGATACAAAAAGTCCTCAGAAGACTGGTTCTTACGAACTCGATCCTTTTTGTAGGACACTAGGTTCTTGGCAGAACTTGCAAGAGGCACTGTAGGAACAACCTCCAATCCTTGAAACCTCTTGACCACTGCTTGGGAGAAAGCATCCAAGTCCTGCAGAAAAGAATCTCCAGATGCAATTAACTGGTCAGCCCATTTCCTAGCTTCCCCTCATAAAGACATGAGGAGAAGAAACACCAGCTTTGATTGAGTACAGAGTGAAGCCGCATCTAAGGACTGTAACAAGAGTTCATTAAATTGTTCTATCTTCCCATGGAAGAGAACCAGCTCTGGATCTTGGTGTCTAGAAAGAGATTGTGAACTCCCCATTGAGGTAACTTGTTGGGATTGCTCCCCGGATCTTACAGGGTCAGAAGTTCCTTCAGAAGCTGAATGTCAAGAAGTCTCTTTAGAGTACATGGCATGAACAACTCCATCTGAGTTCATGACTGTACTTTCTCCTTCTGGAGACTTGACATGATTTACCCCTCCTGAGGTCTTGACAAAAATCTCCTCTGCTGGGATCTCAGCATGATCTGATGCTTCCCAAAGAGTTACAGGTATTGAGACACAGACAGACACCCCTCTTGGGACTACAGAACTTGACACTGAGACAGATGTCCCTCCTGGGCTACAGGACTAGAGACTAAGACAGATGCCCCTCCTAGGGCTACAGGACTTGATACTAAGACAGATGCTCAACATGGAGCTACAAGACTTGACATAGAGACAGACGCCTCTTCTGAGGCTTTGGAGTAAGCAGTCCCTTCAGGGGATGCAGAGTCAGATGACCTTTCCAAGGCCACAGATTCAGAAGACCCTTCCGGAACTGACCCATTAGCCGTTATATCCGATGCCCCTCCTGGGGTTGGCACCTCAGACTCCCCTCCTGGGATCGGCACCTCGGACTCTCTTGTTGAGACGGGAACGTCAGACTCTCTTGCTGAGACCGGAATGTTGGAATCCCTTGCTGAGACCAGAACGTCGGACTCTCTCCCTGGGACCGGAACATCGGACTCTCTCCCTGGGACCGGATCATCAGACTTTCTCCCTGGGACCGGATCGTCAGACTCTCTCTCTGGGACCGGATCGTCAGATTCTCTCGCTGGTACCGGATTGTCAGACTCTCTCTCTGGGACCGGATCATCAGACTCTCTCTCTGGGACTGGATCATCAGACTCTCTCTCTGGGACTGGATCATTGGACTCTCTCTCTGTGACCGGATCGTCGGACTCTCTCTCTGGGACAGGATCATCAGACTCTCTCTCTGGGACCGGATCGTCTTGTCGGACTCTCTCTCTGGGACCAGATCACCGGACTCTCTCTCTGGGACCAGATCATCGGACTCTCTCTCTGGTCTCTGGCTTTCGAGACCCCTTCTGGAGTTGTGACCTTTGAGTCCCCTTCTGGGGTTATGGCCTTCGGGACCCCTTCTGGTGTTATGGCCTACGGGACACCTCCTGGGCTTATGGCCTTCGGGACCCCTCCTCAGGTTATGGCCTTCAGGACCCCTCCTGGGGTTATGGCCTCCGCGCCCCCTTTGGGTTATGGCCTTCAGGACCTTTGCTGAGGCTGTGACCTTTGGAACCTCCACTGAAGCTGTAGACTTTGGAACCTTCGGTGAGGCCGTGCTTCTTGAGTCCCTTCCTGAGGAAGTGACTTCTTGGCCTCCTTCCAGGGCTATGCCTCTCAAGTCCCCTCCTGAGGTAATGCTTCTAGAACCCACCCCGGAATTGTGCCTCTTGAGTGCACTCCTGGAAATGCAGGTTCAAAGACCTCTCCTGGGGCAGTGCCTCTTGAATCCGCTCCTGGGAATTTAGCATTAGAGACCCATCCTGGGCTTGGCAGCTCAGGCACCCCTTCTGTGGTTTTGCCACCCGAGACCCCTCCTGGGTCTTTGGCTATGGTGACCTCTCCAGAATCTAGGACATCAGACTCCCCATCTGGGGCTGGCATCAGAGACCTCCCCACTGGAGTTGGCATATTGGACACCCCTCCTGAGATAAGTATATTGGACGTGGGTCCTGTACTCAGAACATTGGATGCGGCTCCTGGACTCCGAACATCGGGCACAGCTTCTGGACTGTGAACATCGGGCACCGATCCTAGACTGTGAACATCGGGCACCGCTCCCGGACTCTGAATATCGGGCACCGCACCTGGACTATGAACATCGGGCACCACTCCTGGACTCGGAACATCGGGCACTGCTCCTGGACTCTGAACATCATACACTGCTCTTGGACTCTGAACGTCAGGCACCGCTCCCGAACTCTGAACATCGAGCACCGCTCCTGGACTCTGAACATCGGATTCTGCTTTTGGAATCAAAACATTGAATACCCCTCCTGGAACTTCAACATTGAATATTTTTTCAGAAGTGGAAACATTGGATTCTGCTTTTGGAATCAAAACATCAAATACCCCTGTTGGGACTTGAACATCAAATGTTTTTTCAGAGGCAGAAACATCGGATTCTATTTTTTCTGTATTAAAAGAAATAAACTTCCTTTTCTGATTCCCAAACCTAGAATATGGCCTTACAGGACCTTAATTCTGAATAAGAGTTCTTTTCAGAGCAGGTTCAATAACAAGTTCCTCAGCCACAGTGGAGTCTGGAACAAAACTAGATACTTGATTTGACATGACATGACATGACATGATACATGACAGGAGGCAGAGACTTGTCACCCCTTCTAGGCTTACGCAATCCACAGTCCTGAATAAAGTGGTCAGAGTAAGTGGTGCCGAGAGGCAGGGGGAGAGGGTACAAATTACCTGGGCCTGGGCTGCTGGAGGGGCCCCGGGTTGCAAAACCCCTCCCCCTGGATACCTGTACTGCAGCGTCATCTTCTCGGTGATATCTTCCGGAAGATGGTGCTGCACATAGAAAGCAAAGACTCTGGCACATCTTTTCTCGCTAGTGGCCGGCATCATCTTTCCAAATATCACTGGCAAGATTGCACTGGCTGGGGAGGAGGGACCAACTTTCAGATCAAGAAAGATAGGAAGTGGGTGCCCTCCCCCACACCCCTATGTTAAAACTGTGGCCCCCTTGTAAGCTGCCATGCATTTGTTTTATTATTCACAAATTTTTAAACGTGGCTTAGTAAGTGGACATAACCATGCCCACTTAATAAGCCACGCCCCCAAGCCTTTACCGGGGCCCGGCATGGCTATCAATGGCGCTGGCCGGACTCCCCACAATATAGGCATAAATTTAAGTTTCAATCAACTGTGCAGGGATTAGCGGATGAAAAGGAAAATCACACCTATGTGTAAATGCCACTGTGTGCAAATGAGACAATAGAATAATTTAATATTTGCATATAAAATATAAATATATATATATATATATATATATATACAAATACAAACCAATTTAATAAGAACACTGGCCCTCATTCCGAGTTGTTCGCTCGCTAGCTGCTTTTAGCAGCATTGCACACGCTAGGCCACCGCTCTCTGGGAGTGTATTTTAGCAGAATAGCGAACGAAAGGTTAGCAGAACTGCTACTAAATAATTCCTTGCAGTTTCTGAGTAGCTCCAGACCTACTCCTAGATTGCGATCACCTCGGTCCGTTTAGTTCCTGGTTTGACATCACAAACACGCCCTGCGTACGGCCAGCCACTCCCCCGTTTCTCCAGCCACTCCTGCGTTTTTACCTGTCACGCCTGCGTTTTTTAGCACACTCCCTGAAAACACCAAGTTGCCGTCCAGAAATACCCACTTCCTGTCAATCACACTACGATCACTCGAGCGATGAAAAAACGTTGCTCGAGCTTGTGTAAATCTCCAAAGTTTTGTGTTAAATTACTAAGCACATGCGCGCTGCGTACCATGCGAATGCGCATTTTCCACCTAATCGTTGCGTTGCGAAAAACGGCAACGAGCGAACAACTCGGAATGACCACAGTACTCTGACAATCACACAGGAGCAATACAATAAGATAAAATGTATCAATTTAAATGAGCAACACTATGGGGGTGATTCCGAGTTGTTCGCTCGCTAGCTGCTTTTAGCAGCATTGCACACGCTAAGCCGCCGCCCTCTGGGAGTGTATCTTAGCTTAGCAGAATTGCGTACAAAAGATTCGCAGAATAGCGAAAATAAATTTCTTAGCAGTTTCTGAGTAGTCAGTTTCGTTCCTGGTTTGACGTCACACACACGCCCAGCGTCCGGCCAGCCACTCCCCCGTTTCTCCAGACACTCCCTCGTTTTTCCCTGGCACGCCTGCGTTTTTCCGCACACTCCCAGAAAACAACCAGTTTCCGCCCAGAAACACCCACTTCCTGTCAATCACACTACGATCACTTCAACGAGGAAAAATCTTCGTTCGGGCGTGAGTAAATCTACTAAGTTTTGTGTTAAAATACTAACCGCATGCGCACTGCGAACCATGCTCATGCGCATTTTTGCCTTAATCGCTCCGTTGCGAAAATCGTCAACGAGCGAACAACTCGGAATGACCCCCTTTATCATAGATTGTGTCTCTATTTGCAGCAGCTAATATAGAAACAAAATATCTGTTTTACTCTCACAATTTTGAAGTGAGGAATAGTGTAGCTGAATTTCAGACCAGTCTCTCAGATAGGTAAAAAGGGATCACAGTGGATATAATTTTGCCAATGGTCCATTTGTTCCTTAATTGGAGTCCTCCTATCTTTGCCACTTTTGAACATCTCCCATGTACACAGTCTCCGCTACAAGTCCAGCCAAAGGTGTAGGAGTGACAGTCAGCGCTGCCTGGCGCTAGATGTGAACGCGGCTGGCCGGCCTCCAGGACTGACAGCGCTCTTCATTGGAAATGATCCAGCAGCCGAACACGAGGTGAGCACAGCCTTGCCTTGGCTCTCCCTCACAAAAGGATCAGGTATCAGCACGGTCTGACGCCACACTTACCTGGTCTGGTATCGGCTTCCTTCCAGTTGCATCCTGCACCATTACAGTTGCTCCTCACCTGGTAATTAACAAAGAGGGCACCTATAATATATTTGTTGGACTCCAATTAAGGAACAAGTGGACCATTGGCAAAATTATATCCACTGTGATCCCTTTTTACCTATCTGAGAGACTGGTCTGAAATTCAGCTACCCTATTCCTCACTTCAAAATAGTGAGAGTAATACGGATATTTTGTTTCTATATAGCTGCTGCAAATAGAGACACAATCTATTATATAATGTTGCTCATTTAAATTGATACATTTTATGTTATTGTATTGCTCCTGCGTGATTGTCAGAGTACTGTACACAGTGTTCTTATTAAATTGGTTTGTATTTATATATAACATTATTATGCACTAATTGGGGTTCCCCAACAACCCATACCCACTCAGACAGGATGAGAAAAATTTGGGTCAGGAGGCTTTGCAGCTGTTTTAATGATCGCTGCAAAACTTCCAGCCATTCTGGTTTCAAAGCACTGAAAGCAGAGTTCAGGGCTAACAGAGATTCTTGCAGGGCTTTATGATTTGGCACAGAAAGATATCAGACTAGACAGATTAAAGGCAGAGGTAGTCAAACTGAACTGGGCTCAAAATTCTGGATATTGCGAGGCTGAATACTTCCAAATGACTACTCCGTCTTAGTTTTTTTTGTTTTTGTTATGGCCGATTATAATGTTATGAGGACTATAGTGTGCTATGGGCTATCTGATGGTTTTTGGTGATGCTCATGCAATTACCCTTGCCCAGCAGTCTTTTAGCCTCCTGCAGCCAAAGACTTTGCCTATAGCAGTCACCTTACCAGGGCAGATTAGGTCCACCCCGTACTCAGATGCCCCCAGGTTTTATGTATAGACAAGGTGGCTATTGGAGGCTGGGCAAGAGTAGGTTGCAGTACAGTGAGATGTACACTGAACCCTGTCTTGATACCGCTGCACTACATGCGGACAGAGAGAAATAACCGAATGCGCATGAGTGCAACAATGCACAGGTTGGGATATAGGGCCTAATTCAGACCTCATCGCTAGGGTGCATTTTTTGTATCCCTGCGATCAGGTAGTCACCGCCTACAGGGGAGGGGGAAATCGCTGTGCAGGGGTGCGATCGATGTGCAGGAGAGCTGCACAAACAGAAGTTTGTGCAGTCTCTACACAGCCCAGGACTTACTCTTCCAGTGCGATGATCGGGACTGAGCGGACATCAGAAACCCTCCCTTCAAACGCCTGGTCCCTCCTGTGTTTCTCTGGACACTCCTTAAAAACGGTCAGTTGCCACTCATACATGGCCTCTTCCTGTCAGTCACCTTGTGATCACCCGTGCGATCACTTTTTTTGCACATTCCGTCGCTGGCCGCCAATCCCCGTCGCTGCGGACCGATGCACCTGCGCATTGCAGTGCATACGCAGTTCAGATCTGATCACAGGCTGTGCGAAAATGCAGCCTAACGATCAGGTTCAAATTAGGCCCATAATCTTAACACAATCAATATGTATATACTATAATGCACAGGGTGCTATTAGCAACAAGACCGTCTATACATGCAACAATGCAAAGGATGGTATGAATAATAAATCATTTTGCAGTGAGTTCCTAAAGGAGCTTGGCAGAGCAAGGAAAGGTACAGATAACAAGATTAAATAGCTACAGGTGAACCCTGGATTCCAGGCAAGGCAAGGTAAGGCTGGAGCTGTCTGAAAGTACTTCCAGGCTAGGTCTCACATGCACACACTTGATTATCAAATCAAGTGGCTGTTATACAGGCTAAACTGTCTGACATGGAGGGTCAGCTACTCAGTAATAACATATGACTGGCAGGACTGCCAGAAAGGGTGGAAGGGACGGCGCCTGAAAAATTCTTAGAGGAGTGGTTAATCAGATTATTTACCAGGGAAGCTTTTAGTTCCCAATTCTCTGAGGAACGAGCCCATAGTGTATCTACCAGTTCTCCTATTCCTGGGGCCCCTGCCAGGACTTTTATTGCCCGAATCCTGCATTTTCGATATAGAGACACTATTCATCGGCTGGTACGGAATACTGGTACAGTTAAGTTTGAGAATAACATAGTTTCATTCTATCCGGTTTTTGCTCAAAATGTACAGAAAAGTCGTCACCAATTTCTACAAATCAAGCGTGAGATGCAAGAGAGGAATATACAATATTCCGTGCTGTAGCCAGCTCGCTTAAGAGTAGTGTACAACAACTCTACACATTTCTTTACCTCTGCTAAAGAAGCAGAGGACTGGTTGGATAAGCAACCTAAGGACGCTTGAAAAGATATGTTAGATATGATCAATTTGATGTAGAGTTTTTATTTGCCAATGTTATAATGGCGATTTGTTTAATAATTATCTCTTAAAAATAACAATTATCTCTTAAAAAGCCCTGAATAGGATATATGTACTATGCAGCCTTCTCAAATAATGCTAGGGGAGTTTCAGTCCTTATATTATTATAATAATAATAATAATTATTATTATTATTATTATTAGTATTATAAAATCAGTAAAGGTTGACCTGGAATCTAGTCTCATTGACCCACGGGGAAGGTTTGTTTTTTTAAGAGCTAAGATTAATTAAAAATGTATGCATTTATTAGCAATTTATATCCCCCCTCCATTTAGTAATGAAGTACTGCGGCAGGCAGCATTATTTATTAATCAATCGCCACACACCCCAGTAATAACTATTGGGGATTATAACAATGTTATGGATAATAGTTTGGATAGGTGGTGGGGAAAGTTGGCCATTGATACATTGTACCTCTCTAAAACCTAATTTGCAAGACTTATAAAAGAACTAAGGGGGTCATTCCGAGTTGATCGCTAGCTGCCGTTGTGCGCAGCGCAGCGATCAGGCTAAAAATCGGCATTTCTGTGCATGCGTATGCACCGCAATGCGCACATGTGTCATATGGGTACAAAGCACTTTGTGCTATTGCTATGGGGGGTAATTCCAAGTTGATCGCAGCAGGAATTTTGGGCAAAACCATGTGCACAGCAGGGGAGGCAGATATAACATGTGCAGAAAGACTTAGATTTGGGTGGGTTAATTTATTTCTGTGCAGGGTAAATACTGGCTGCTTTATTTTTACACTGCAAATTAGATTGCAGATTGAACACACCACACCCAAATCTAACTCTCTCTGCAAAGGTTATATCTGCCTCCCCTGCAGTGCACATGGTTTTGCCCAACTGCTAACAAAATTCCTGCTGCGATCAACTTGGAATTACCCCCATGGTTCTAACGATGTTTCCTTTCGCATGGCTGAATGCATGAAGTGGGCGTTTCTGGGTGTCAACTGATCATTTTCAGGGAGTGTTTGGGGAAACTCAGGCGTGTCTGAAAAAACGCAGGCGTGGCTGGGCGTTTGCTGGGCGGATGTGTGACGTCAAAAGCCAACCCTCCTTCGTTAGTATCAACACACACGATAAGTAACTACAGGGCTGGTCTTGTTTTGCACAATATGTTTTTGCAGGCGCTCTGCTGCACAAGCGTTCACACTCCTGCAAAGCTAAAGTACACTCCCCGGTGCGCGGCGACAATGCGTTTGCACGGCTGCTAAAACTAGCCAGCGAGCGATCAACTAGGAATGACCCCCTAAGTTGGATAGATATTTGGTGGATACGTAATCCTACAGCCACTAAATACTCATGTCAATCTGCAATTTATCATACTTTATCTCGTATAGATTTAGCCCAGGTATCTACATGCCTTGGTCCAATGGTTAGTGAAGTTGGTTATTATCTGGGGGTATATGTGACCACTCCCCTGTGTATTTAAATATAGAGTTAGCAAAAAACAATGGGGCGTCATTTTGGAAGTTAAATCCATACTGGATGACTCAACTGGGGGAAGGACTGGATTTGGTGGTGGAGTGGGAGCGCTTCAAAGAGGAGAATTCATCCCACCTGGATCCTGCTATCAAGCATGATGCCTTGAAGGCATACATGCATGGAACTTTTATTAAAAAGATAGCTAGGATCAAGATGGGAAGTAGAAAAGAGGAATATCAACTGTAGGAAAGGTGCCAAAACTTAGAGATTTAAATATGTAGCCTCGGCACTGCCAAGTATTAGGGAGGAATGGTTGGCTGTGCAGAGGGGGTCGTCGGATTACCTACATGATAAAGCAAAGCGAAGGGTGTTGTTTAATAGGTCTACACAATATTTTTAATCTGAAGTAGGAGGAATTTATTTGGCGTTTTTGGCCAGAGAGGAAAGAGATAATAGGGTAATTCAGTGTGTTCGTAACCTCCAGGGGCAGGAGTGCCTCACAAGGTTGGAAATCGCTGATGCTTTTAAGGAGTATTATCTCTCACTATATTCAACTAAGGCCACATATACTGTAGTTTGGAACAATTATATGGCTATCTAGATCAGATAAAGTTGCCTAAATTGTCAGGTGAGATGGTTGAAGCTCTTGAGGCCCCTTTTACGCTGGAGGAGATTGAGAATACGGTATCTTCTCTCCCATCATCTAGAGCTCCAGGCTCTGATGGAATTCCGGCAGAAGTTTATAAAAAATGTAAGGAATTTTCCTTTCCATATCTACTAGAATTATTTAACTCATTATATGAGTGGGGCTCGATTTCTCCCTCTATGACCGATGCAATTATTGTGGTGCTGCCAAAGCCAGGGAAGGATCCCTCTTGTTTAGAGTCTTATATCGCTCTTGACAACAGACGTAAAAATAATAGCAAAGATTCTTGCTTTAAGATTAAATTTAGTAATAATGTCAATTGTGCATCCAGACCAAACTGGCTTTATGCCAGGGAAGTCAACAATTCAGAATTTACAAAGATTATTTTGTCAACTACTGTGAGGTAGTATGGCTGGGTCAGATGCTGTGGTGGTATCATTAGATGCTGCCAAGGCCTTCGACTCAGTAGTGTGGGACTTTTTGTGGGAAGTCTTTGAAAAATTTGCATTTGGCCCCCGATTCACAAGATGGATTCAACTTATGTATGCGCAACCAACAACGCGCATATCCGTAAATGGGTATGTATCAGACTCATTTTATCTGGCTAGAGGAATGCGACAGGGGTGCCCACTGTCTCTGGCACTGTTTGCATTGGCCATTGAGCCTCTCACCTGCCTCATACGAGAGGATCCAGAAATCCACGGTTTGCGGATAGGGCAGAGGGAGGATGTTATATCACTTTATGCAGACGATATGTTGTTATTTTTGGAAGACCCAGAGATCTCAGTAGGCAAAATGTTGGGAATTGTTGAAGCCTTTGGAGGTTTTTCAGGTCTATATATAAATTGGGGAAAATCATATATTCTCCCAATCTCGGTGCGTGTTCTGGAGAGGCTGCAAGAAGAACATTGTCTGCAATGGACACTTAGGGCCAAATGTAATAGAGTGAGTGTTAGCGGTGGGACGCGCCAGCTCCCGGACGTTGCTAGGCAACGGGGCCGGCGCATCACTTCCACCGCTAACTCCCTGCTCCCGGACGGTTGCCTAGCAACCGAAGACACCGGGCAGCTGCCCGGCACTGCAGTCCCGACTGTTACTAAGTAGCCGGGACGCCGCATGCTGCGCGCCAGTTAACAGCTGGCTAATTTGGATCTGGGGCTGGGCTGCCTGCTGATTGGGCTACAGGGGCTTTTTATGGGAGCCAGATTAGCACAGCCCCACCGGTGATAGCTTCTTGTGGAGCTGCTTCCTGCCCTGGAGTGTTGATCCTGTTATCCTGTGATCCAGTAGTCCTGAGTCCTAAGTCCTGATGTCTGAAGCCTGTTATTGGAATCTTTCCAGCTTTCCAGTCCTGTGAGCCAGTGCCTGCGGCCTCGGGGTCCCTTTTCACCTGCGTGCACCTTTACCGGTGTTGTGAGTAGCGGCTTTGCCTCATCTTACGGCCTTGGCCGTATCATTCTCATTATTTTGCTTTGGCATTTTCTGCGGAGGTTTCCGCTATAGTTGTCCTCGCCGAAATATGACGGTGTCGTGTTTGGTGTTTGGACCGCGTCGCTTATGTTACAATTTGTCTTGGTGGCCGCGCCGCACATACTTTTGTTGTTAGTGTTCAGTAGTTGCCCCTAACTCTGTGTTTCTGTTTTAGTTAGAGGTTCCCCTTGTTCTCGCCCCATCTCGGTTTACGCCTTGTCTCCAACTAAGACTGGGGGGCATCGGAGTTGGGCAGACCTAATCCACCCTTCAAACACGGCTGCCCGTAACATAGTCTCGCAGGCGTAGACTGACCACGTGGGGGAGACAACGGAGTCAGGGTTTCCGTAGGGGTTGCTGCTGAACTCCATTCCAACTGCAGCATCACGTTCCTGTACTTGGAGCTTATCCACTCTGTCTCTTGAGTTCCAAGTACAGTGAACGTAACATCACCGGCCCAAAAAACAAATATTACAACCTGGGTGGCCTTGAAATTCTGTCCTCATGAATCCATCAGTACTAGGACAGAATTCCAGCCAGGTATTGGTCAGTCAGATTCAGGAGCTCACTCAGATGGTGCAGAACCTTACCCTCTGGGTGACGTCTCAGGAGGACCTTTTACGAGCTTCCCCAAGTGTGACCCCTGAACCTAAGATGAACCTTCCTGATCGCTTTTCAGGTAACCGAAAAGATTTCTTTAACTTTCGGGAGAGCTGTAAACTTTATTTTCATTTAAGGTCCCCGTCCTCAGGTACAGAATCCCAGCGGGTGGGTATAGTGATGTCGCTACTTCAAGGGGACCCACAAACTTGGGCCTTTGGGCTAAAACCCGATGATGCAGTCTTACTTACTGTGGATGCCTTTTTTAAGTCATTAGGTCTGTTGTATGACAATCCTGACAGGGAAGCATCTGCAGAGAGCCATTTACGTGCACTAAAACAGGGTAAAAATCATGCTGAGGCGTATTGTACTGAGTTTCACCGTTGGTCGAACGACTGTGGCTGGAATGATCCTGCTCTGCGCAGTCAGTTTTGCCTCGGCCTGTCAGAAGTGATCAAGGATAGTCTCATTCAGTACCCGGCTCCGGAGACTTTGGATAAGCTCATGGAGCTTGCTATCAAGATCGATCGCCATCTCCGAGAGCGGAGGACTGAAAGAGAGGCTAGTTTCAGGCCTAGTCCATGTGTGTATGCTCTCTCTGAGAACGTCGAGGAGCCCATGCAAGTGGGTCTTTTCTGGCTGTCCCCTGAGGAGAGAACCAGAAGGCTAAATTTAGGGCTCTGCTTATACTGTAGCGGCAAGGGACCGATTACTATGCGCGGATTAGACGATGGCCCTCTCTCTAACGGGGTAATTACCCATCAGACCTCACCAGTACAATTGACTGTGGGTGCGTTACATTCTGAGAGGATTGAATTCCTTCTCACCCATTGTCCAGCTGTGCCTGTAGTCTTAGGTCACCCCTGGCTCGCCGTCCATAATCTAACCATAGATTGGCAGTCTGGGAAAATTTCACGGTGGGGTTCCAACTGTGCTATGGGATGTATTTCTCGTCCGGTTCGGGTCGCGGCCGCCACTTCAGAACTCATATCCTCGGTATACCAGGACTACGCAGATGTGTTCTCCAAGGGTAATGCTGATATTCTTCCACCTCACCGGTCTTATAACTGCACCATTGACCTAGTTCCTGGTGCTACTCTGCCAAAAGGGAGACTCTATGCACTATCTGGCCCTGAGACTAAGGTCATGGATGATTATGTGCAGGAAAGCCTAAAAAAGGGGTTTATTAGGCCTTCGAAATCAGGGCTCTTTTTTGTTGAAAAGAAAGATGGATCTCTTAGGTCGTACATAGACTACCGGGCTGTGAATAAGATTTCTGTTAAAAACACTTACCCCTTACCTTTAATTTCGCTATTGTTTGATCAACACCGCACCGTGGTCATTTTTTCTAAGATCGATCTTAGAGGAGCGTATAACCTCATCTGAATAAGATCTAGGGATGAGTGGAAGGCGGCTTTTAGTACGCAGTCCGGACATTATGAATATCTTGTGATGCCATTCGGTCTATCTAACGCTCCTGCGGTGTTTCAGGATCTAATAAATGATGTCCTTCGCAACTTTCTAGGAAAGTTTGTGGTTGTTTATTTGGATGACATCTTAATTTATTCTGAGTCTCCGGAACAGCATGTTGTCCATGTGCGGCAAGTGCTTCAAAAATTGCGGGTGATCCATTTGTACGCCAAATTGGAGAAATGTGATTTCCACATTACTGAGGTTACCTTTTTAGGATATATTATTTCTCCAGAGTGTTTTTTTATGGAACCTAAGAAGCTCCAGGCTATCTTAAGTTGGGCTCAACCCACTAACTTGAAGGCTATTCAGAGATTTTTGGGTTTTGCAAATTATTATAGACGTTTTATTCATGCCTTTTCTGAATTGGTTGCTCCTATTGTGGCATTAACAAGAAAGGGTGCTGATCCTTCTAAGTGGTCGCCTCAAGCCGAGTCCACCTTCCAGGCGCTGAAACAGGCCTTTGTCTCGGCTCCTGTCCTCAGACACCAACCCTCATCTTCCTTTTATCACCGAGGTGGACACCTCTGAGGTTGGGGTGGGAGCTGTTCTGTCTTAAGACCCCGAGTCTTCAGTGTTACATCCTTGTGCCTTTATGTCTAAGAAATTCTCCTCTGCAGAGACCAACTATGATGTTGGTAATAGAGAATTGTTAGCGGTCAAGTGGGCTTTTGAGGAGTGGAGGCACTGGCTTGAGGAAGTAAAGCATACCATCACTGTATTTACGGACCACAAGAATTTGCTATACATTGAGTCTGCTAAACGACTTAATTCCAGACAGGCTCGCTGGGCGTTGTTCTTTACCCGGTTAAGTTTATCATCACTTACAGGCCCGGTTCTAAGAACACCAAAGCCGATGACCTGTCACACTGTTTTCTTCCTGTTCACGAAAGCCATTCTTCTGCTTCTCCCATTATCCCTGCTTCCTCTATCAGGACTGGCCTCACACAGAGTTAACATTCACAGTTGGTTCAGTTACAACAGCAGGCTCCCAGTAACACTCCTGTTGGTCATCTCTTTGTCCCTGACTTTTTGAGAGACAGTGTCCTTGCCGAGTTTCACGATAACAAGGTTGCTGGCCTTCCTGGTGTTGCTAAAACATTGGAGTTACTCTCTCGCTCGCTGTGGTGGCCTAGTCTTTCCAAGGATGTTAGGGAGTTTGTTCTCTCTTGTCAAGATTGTGCAAGGCACAAGGTGTCCCAGTCTCTGCCCGTTGGGCAGCTCATGCCTCTAGCTATTCCTGTCAGGCCATGGTCACACATTTCCATGGATTTCGTGGTGGATCGTCCACTCTCTTCTGGTTTTCAGGTGGTCTGGGTGGTCGTAGATCGTTTTAGCAAGATGGCCCAATTCATTGCCTTACCCAGATTGCCATCCGCTCAGGTTTTGGCAGTTTTGTTCCTTCGTCATGTTTTCAGGCCCCATGGATTACCCGTGGATATTGTCTCGGACCGGGGACCGCAGTTTATTGCCCGTTTCTGGAAACTCTTTTGTGCTTCGTTAAACATAAAACTAAGTTTAACCTCAGGATACCATCCACAGTCCAACGGGCAGATGGAGCGTGTGAATTAATCACTGAAGCAATATCTACGTCTTTATACTGCCAAGCTTCATAACAATTGGTCAGATTATCTTCCCCTGGCCGAGTTTGCTTACAATAATGCCTGTCATTCATCCACCAAGGTGTCTCCATTATATTCGGTCCTGGGCTTTCATCCTATAGCTAATTCATTTACACCTAATTATCCATCTTCTTCATTGGCCTTAACCTCCCATCTTAGAGCTATTTGGAAGAAGGTACACCTTGCTCTTAAGAAAGCTGCCTTCCGGGAGAAATTTTTTTCGGATAGGTTCCGACGCCCATGCACCTTTAAGGTAGGAGATAAGGTGTGGTTGTCAACCCACAACATCAAGCTCCGACAACCTTCGGCTAGATTGGGACCTAGATTTATTGGGCCATTTCTTATTATCAAAAAGATCAATCCAGTGGCTTTTCGACTACAGTTGCCAAAGTCACTTAAAATCTCCAACACCTTTCATTGTTCTCTGTTTAAGCCATATCTTCTTTCCAGGAAATTTCTTCGGAAAATCATTCGGGGTAGACCTCCTGTGGATGTTCGGGGCCAACAGGAATTCCTGGTAGAAAAGGTGTTGGACTCTAAAGTGTCCCGTGGTCTGCTGTATTTTCTAGTCTTTGGAAGGGGTACGGCCCAGAGGAAAGATCTTGGGTCCAGGATGGGGATTTGCATGCCTCAAGACTCATAAACCTGGGTTTGGGGGTTCCTTGACCCCTCCTCAAGGGGGGGGGGGTACTGTTAGCGGTGGGTCACGCCGACTCCCAGATGTTGCTAGGCAACGGGGCCGGCGCGTCACTTCTGTTGCTAACTCCCTGCTCCCGGCCGGTTTCCTAGCAACCGAAGATGCCGGCGGCCGCCCGGCACTGCAGTCCCAGCTGTTACTAAGCAGCCAGGATGCCGCACGCTGCGCGCCAGCTAACAGCTGGCTAATTTGGATCTGGGGCTGGGCTGCCTGCTGATTGGGCTACAGGGGCTTTTTATGGGAGCCAGATTAGCACAGCCCCACCAGTGATAGCTTCTTGTGGAACTGTTTACTGCCCTGGAGTGTTCCTGTCCTTTGATCCTGTGATCCTGTTATCATGTGATCCAGTAGTCCTGAGTCCTGATGTCCGGAGCCTGTTATTGGAATCTTTCCAGCTTTTCAGTCCTGTGAGCCAGTGCCTGCGGCCACAGGGTCCCTGTTCACCTGCGTGCACCTTTACCGGTGTTGTGAGTAGCGGCTTTGCCGCACCTTACCGCCTTGGTCATATCATTCTCTTTATTTTGCTTTGGCATTTTCTGTGGAGGTTTCCGCTATAGCTGTCCTCGCCGCAATACGACGGTGTCATGTTTGGCATTTGGACCGCGTCGCTTTTGCTACAATTTGTCTTGGTGGCCGCGCCACACATACTTTTGTTGTTAGTGTTCAGTAGTTGCCCCTAACTCTGTGTTTACTTCATACAAAAATGTCTCACAGCGCTAATAATAAAATTTTAAATTTTATATTTATTCTAAAATAAACCTTAGTAGTTGATAGAATTACAAATATTAATCAGCTGCTGAATGTTAATTGTGCTAGTGTAAGCACGGACTCGGTGGTTCCCCTTTAGGAAAGGGGAAATACCAGCTAAACAATATAAGAAAAGAACACTCTGCGCTATTTAAAACACTTTCAGACTCCAAATAAAGTGAATTCACATGTATACTTAAAAATACTTTTTTATTTCTGATTAAATTAATCACATAAATCTATGATTAATAGATAGAACCACATATAATTCTTAATCTAAAAAAACTATCATATACATATATAGATTTAACAACTCTAATAGACTCTTATTTTCTAAAGCCGGCTTTCTATAAACACCTAAAGATAAAATGTGGATCAGCTCTCATACATAGATAGTAACCATGGTATGTGCAATAGGGGATATACTTATTAATTACTGTGCAAATCGGTATTCTCAGATTGTCCACTAACAATTTGTAGAGAGATAGAGTGGTCAGATGTATTGTTCACCGCTTATTGTTACAAAGTCTCAAAGCGGCTCCTTGTATTAATGTACTGAACACTCGTTAATAGAAAGTCTCAAGCAATTCCTTTCGCATAGGTAATGATAACAGTTCCTGATTGCCTAATCAGGCTGGCTAAGTAGTAAGAAACTCTCACCCTCCGTCTTACACGTTGACGGATCCAGCTGGAAGAACTCTGCCCTGCTGGTCAGGTGCGGCTATGGAGCTCCGGACGTCTCCGGCTCCCAACGTGTAATATGCCGCTGCAGTCCCAATTGAAGCCGCTGATGTAATTTCGCTGGCGTCCGGCGTAGTGCAGTGATTTTTAGGTGATAACCGCAATAGATGAAATTGTCATCAGATGTCCCTTCTTTCCACTGACGCGTTTCGCTTGTCACTGGAGCTTCCTCATAGAGTAATTCTATATATGTATATGATAGTATATGATAGTTTTTTTAGATTAAGAATTATATGTGGTTCTAATCATAGATTTATGTGATTAATTTAATCAGAAATAAAAAAGTATTTTTAAGTATACATGTGAATTCGCTTTATTTGGAGTCTGAAAGTGTTTTAAATAGCGCAGAGTGTTCTTTTCTTATATTGTCTAACTCTGTGTTTCTGTTTTAGTTAGAGGTTCCCCTTGTTCTCGCCCCATCTCGGTTTACGCCTTGTCTCCAACTGAGACCGGGGGGCATTGGAGTTGGTCAGACCTAATCCACTCTTCAAACGCGGCTGCCGTGGGCCCAAGCAAACATAGTCTTGCAGGCGTAGACTGACCACGTGGGGGAGACAACGGAGTCAGGGTTTCCGTAGGGGTTGCTGCTGAACTCCGTTCCAACTGCAGCATCACGTTCCTGTACTTGAAGCTTATCCACTCTGTTTCTTGAGTTCCAAGTACAGTGGACGTAACAGTGAGAGTTTCAGAAAGTGAGATATTTGGTAAGGTTTTTCAGTTTTTTTTAAAGTGGCAATCATTTATACTGCAAAACCAGGTTGATCTTGCTGTGTAAATGATTGCCACTTTAAAAAAACTGCAAAACCTTACCAAATCTCTCACTTTTTGAAACTCTTACTCCATTACATTTGGCCCTTAGATTCAAGTACTTGGGTATTTGGATTACACTGCAGGTTACAGATTATATAACACAAAATATCAATCCAGTAACAGAGAAGTTTAGAAAAAAGGTTCATGTCTGGGAAAAAAATTACCTTTGTCTGTACTGGGAAGAGTAAATCTTTTTAAAATGAGTATTCTCCCTAAGTACTTGTACTGTATGTATTGCAGCATTCCCCAATATACGTACCCAAGAAGATATTTACATCGTTAGAAAGTATGATTTCATCTTATATATGGGGGGCTAGGACAGCTAGAGTGGCGAAAAAAAACCTTTATCGGGATAAGAACATGGGAGGTTTGAGTTTACCTAACTTGAGGATCTATTATATGGCAGCACAGGTGGTTCAACTGTCCGGCTGGATAATGAATCCAGAGGGATCAATAATACAAGATCTGATAACCGAGAGGATGGAATTAGTTGTCTCCCCGATAATGTTTTTACTCTTGGGGACAGTGGAAAAAAATCTGCCTCATATGTTAAGGCAGATATCGCTGGTCTGGAGGTATGCAAATAATATCTATGGATGGCAGGATATAGATGAAAAATCTCCGTTATGGTATATTGATGCCTTCACAGAATTGGTAAAAATATCACAAGATAATATATGGGTTTTAAAAGGTGTGTGTTCCTTTTTACAGCTATATAGGGATGGTTTCTTTAAATCATTTCAACCACTACAGGAGGAATTTAACATCTCTAAAAATGCCTTCTTCCGATATTTGCAATTACGACATGCCATACTGGACCAGTTTGAGCAGAAAGTGCCATTTATATTGCCCTCTCCAGTTAAAATTGTATTGACCAAGCTTAGTCACAAGGGTCGGATGTCATCAGTGTATGCTTTATTGAATGATAGGGTATCACTAGAATCACTGGAGAATCTCAAATTGAAGTGGGAAAGGGACTTGGATCCCAGATGAGCAATGGACCCGGGCGCTAGGTACAATAAAGGAGGCTTTGGCATGTGTTAGATATCAACAGGTAGACTTCTTTGTGTTTCATAGAGTATATCATATGCCGGTATCCATGAATAAAGTAGGCTTGCGAGAAAATACTCTATGTCCAAAGTGCAAATTAGAAAGGGCAGGATTCTGGCATTTGATGTGGGAATGCCCGATGGTAAATTCCTTTTGGGAACAAATATGGAGGGACATAGGGTCTATAACTTCATTATCACCTGAATTAAACCCACGTATTTGCATACTTGGGTCTTGGACTAAATGGAATATACACAAATAAGAAGTATAGCTATATAATTAGTCGTACAATGGTAGCTAAAGTTGTTATCGCTCGTGAATGGATGTCGAGCAGCCCTCCAGAAGTGATTAAATGGAGGGCATTGGTAAACAACATTATAAGAAATGAGAGAGTTAGGTATGCCTCCCGAAATGCTTTGGGTAAATTTAATAAGAAATGGGATTGTTGGAGAAAGTCAAGGTTGGGGGTAATGGTAATGCAGGACAGTAACATGGATATTTTGGAATCCGAAATTGGGGAGGGGGAAAATAGATGAGTGGATAATAAGAGAAAGTGGTTAAAGGATCCAGGAGAAATAGGTCAATTCTGGTAATAAGAGGTAGCGACCTCTTATTGTTGGGTGTTGGGGGGAGAGGTATAATTTAAATTAATTTTTCTTTTTCTTTTTTTCCTCTGTGTCTTCCCCTTCATTTCTCTTTGATGTAAGGTTCAGGAGTGAGGGTATATTGGAGTAGTACAGTGGAGGCCACCTGATAGAATACAACTAGGAATTATAAAGAATAATGCCACCACTGAGATATAAAGCCTGAAATACAATTTACCTCTTTCCGATTTTCATGCTTTATCGACAGGTATGGGTTATAAATTTCACATACTATAAAGAGTGAGAGTGGTCACAGAATAATACACATACTATGAATGTGATTAGAGGTATTTTTTTAAAATATGTCTTTGAATATGTATTAGATACACAGGATATAAACACAGATTTATAATTATGTATACATCAAGTTGTTGGTTGGTATTTATGTGTGGCATGAGAATGCACTAAGGTAATAAGTATTTCATATAGTCGATTAGTCGTAGTATATTAATGGACTCACAGTTTATATATTTAGCTGAAGTAGAAAGAGTTAAGTGTTAGCTCATATCACCGGAATTTTATTTTATATATAAATAGGAATATGAGGGGTTAGGGTAGGTTTGAATCTGTGAAGAAGGTAATAAATCCTGGAAATAGAAGGTAGGAAGGATCAGTGATCTAATGTACTTTGGAACTAGAACAATGTTCATATCAGGAATGGTAATCAAGGGTGGGGGTGGGAGGAGGATGGGGAAGACAGAGACTGTGTAATTTATGCTGGGCAGGGTACAGTATGTGTAACTGTTTGGAATTGTTTTAAGTGAAATGTGAATAGAAAGTACAGGAGTGTGCATGTATAATTTTGTATTGTATAAATTGGAAAATTTAATAAAGAAAGACCTAATTATACAGATGGAGCCATCTTTATCTTGGCCTTTAATAGGATTAACTGAGCCATGGCAGTCAGACTAAAGGCCCGTACACACTGGTCAATATATCGGCCGTTCTCTTAAACGGCCGATACATCGCGGGACTGTCAGCCAGTGTGTACGGGCGATACGTCTGTGAACTCCGTCGTTCACAGACGTATCGCGTCGGCCGCGCAGCACAGCCGACAGCCAATATATCTAACGATATATTGGCCCGTCGCTGTGTGTGTACGGGGCGGTCATCCAACCGCCCGTACACATGCTGCGGCGGCCGGCGGTGATTGACAGGTGAACTGGGCGGGCGCGAGCGCCCGCCCGCCCAGTTCATGACGTCAGTCCCCCGACGGATCGGGCTGTGTGTATGCACAGCACACTGCCCGATCCGTACATAGATATATCTGCAGATCAATTGATCTGCAGATATATCTAATAGTGTGTACCCACCTTAAGGGGGACATGTACTAAGCAGAGATAGAAGTGGAGAAGTGAGCCAGTGGAGAAGCTGCCCATGACAACCAATCAGCTGCTCTGTATATGTTTATAGTATGCAAATTATAAATGTTACGTCACTGCTGATTGGTTGCCATGGGAAACTTCTCCACTTGCTCACTTCTCCACTTTTATCACTGCATAGTACATGTCCCCCTTAATCTCCTGCTCTAATGACTTAATCCCCTGATGTATTGTTCTCTCTGTATTGTATTGCAGCTGAGAACAACAGATGAAGGGCTTATGCTAATAAATCATGGTGTGCCTAGGTGCAGCAGAGAAGCCAAGATAAGCGTGGCTCCATCTGTAGAGTCAGGGGCATAGCCAGAAGTTTGTGGGCCCCATAGCAATATTTTGAGGGGGCCATTGTCCCAATGCTTCTAGGGATACACCACTCCTCAGCAGTTGTTAAGTTTATGCTCCAGAATAGCGCCGTAGTTCATTCTCTGAGCCATAGTAGTGCCTTAGTTAATATTATGCCCCATAGTAGTGCCCTAGATTATAGCCACAAGGCAAAAGTAAGGGCCCCTATGTAGCACTCAATGGTAAATAAAAAATGTATATAACACATGTAACTGTGACGTAGCTACGCCCTTGTATATAACACCTATGGTAGCTACGCCCTTGCATAGAGTGCATGTAGCATCGTTATTGCTACATCAACTACTACTACTTCAGTTTATTTATAATGTAATTTGGGTGGGAGTGGGGGGATTTTACATACTCAGCAATAAAAAGAGGATACAGCAGAAGTTTAATAACAATTTTAAACAGTAGGGACAGTTCCAGGCATAAAAGTTTCCTAATACAATCTTCAAAATCCAAACTGTCCCTGAAAAACCGAGACAGATCGGCAACTATTGTACAACTATGGGAGATGTATTTCTGTATGTTTCGAAATGACCCTTATTGCCTTTTGTACCATTTATGGAGGTATTTACAGTATCAAAGCTCAGAGAGAGATAAATTGTGAAAGATAAAGTGCTAGCCAATCTGCTTCTACTTTACATTTTATATGCTGTTTTTGAAAAATCAGTTAGGAGATGATTGGTTGGTACACTATCTTTCACAATTTTATACCTCTCCCAGCTTTGATACTGTAAATTCTCTCCCAAAGACTCACACAAACAACCCAAAACTATTTATATATGGTGCATACTGTACAACACACACACACACACACACACACACACACACACACACACACACACACACACACACACACACACACACACACACTAATTCTTTGAACAGTACTGTAAGATCAAGAGGTGAGGTAGATAGAAAAGCCTATTAAATCATCAGTTCCCTTATACAGCAGTCATCCTCCCTCTCAGGAATTTACCCACAGCATGTCTCAAAGAGTGCTTTGTTACAAATAATCACTAGTAACATTATACTTGGTGTGATAAACGTGTGTTGGAAACTTAAATAACAGACTAATGCTAATGGGATGAAGTTTCAAAATCAAAAAATCAAATAGTTTAATAACTACAGCTAAATGACGCACTAGATATTAAATATAGTGTGAAATAATGGAGGCTGAACTACCTTTTTCCAAAAGTAGCTGAAAGGACTTTCAGTTATGTCAACTATGATGAAAAAATCATAGAACACTATTCACTGATTTCATTATTACTGTTATTCACTTTTGGTAATATTTAATAATTTGTTGATGGTGAATTAGCATTGTATATTATGTCCTAATAGGTAATAACCATATTTAATAGTTTCCTGATTCATTTTATTTTCATATGTATTTAGTAAACTTTGTACAGTATAATATAATTGTATAATATAATCTTGTTGGTAGCCCTCACCTAATGCTAGTGTATATTCTATGTGAAGGAGAGAATAGAGCAGAGTTACAAGGACCATTAGACAAGATACAACCTGAAAACATATCAAATCAGAATGTACTAAGGGTTTTAAAATTGGTGATCACAGGCAGGGCCGGATTAAGCCTTCGGGGGGCCCAGGGCACTTAAGATAGGGGGCCCTCCACCTCTTGTCTGTTCTACCTCCCTGGATGTGCCCGCTGTGTGTCTGTGTGTGCCTCCTACCCCATGAGGCAGAATCAGCAGCACAGGTCCTACCTGCACAATGGCACAGAACTCACCTTGTAGATCCAAGTACATCTGCTTCCTCAGGTTCTCTATGGGGAATGTAATGTCTCCTTTAAAGGTGCAGCAAACAACCTAGACACAGAGACACTTATAGAGGGCATGGGCTTTGGGATGGGCAAACACAGAGGAGAAGTCATATCCTAAGGAAGTGGGACCTGGCTGGCATAGAGGGGATACTGATGGTCCTAGGGTGATATCAGCTCCCAGCTGTAGGATGCACCCAAGCTTGGAGAAAACTGCAGAATGCCTAAGGGGAGAGGTTGTAATGGCTGCTGAGGGCTGCACACCTCCATCCAGGGTGGAGTGCTCTAGGCTGCTCCTGGCATGGACACACAATCCTCTGAGCAGCAGCATCTGTTATAGCTGGTGGTGGCTGATTGGAGTGGGGAAGAAAAGGTCTCCTCCAAGCCTTGGGACTAGTGGGCAGCAGTTATGTGATGATGGGGAGAATGGAGGATGAGGACACAGTAATACATGAATCAGGGTACTTGCTAGGAGAGGACTCAGTGCTCCTAGCTGCTGCTCCTAACTGAAAATGTGCTCGGATGGATCTCTGCATGTGGCAGGGTCATGGCAAGCTCCTGCTGCAGCCTCTGTCCCTCTCTATACATATCCATATGATGCGTGCCCCACAAATGACAGGGTCCCCAGCAGGGGTGGATTGGGCTGGGATATCAGCCCTGGAGATTTCAGGAAACAGCCCTATTAGAGATGGGATATTTTAAGGGTGCGGGGTCTGTTGAGGGAGCAGGAATGCTCTCTCCTCACAGGGCCTGATTCTGAGATGGACACAGTTGTGGCCTTCCTTGCATTTTTGCTGCGGTTGCGTCTGCAACTTTATGGTAATACTGCTACACCGCCTTTTTATAGCGCAAGGACATGCTTTGTGCGTCAACACCACCATCAGTTGCACCACTGGCACTTTCACCAGCCTTATGCTATGTGCAGGTCATCTGAGTATGGTCTCCAATGGGAGCAACTCAGCATCTCTATAAACAACCACTATTAGCAACATGCCTGTGTCCCTACAGTATCACACCCATACTACGCTACTACTTTGTCTGATTAGCCAACCCCCGCCTAGGAAAGCCCTACACATTTCTAATACACTTCTTGGTGCATCGTCTGACTCTGTAGCATGACTCTGTACAAACACCATCGGGATGTATACATGGTGCAACTCAGACGCATGCGCAGATGAAAAACATTGCACAAGAAAAATAATACACACGTTGTCATTCACAGCAAAATAAATAAACATTGCCTTTCCTCAGTAAGTGAAAAACGGTGTGCAGAAAAACCTTGGGGGTGGTCTCTCAGTCCAGTCAGTCACAGTTAGAGAGTGAGTCTCACGGACAGTTGGTCTCTCTGTGGTGTCTCCTGGTTCACGGAAAGTCAGTCTCTCATTCACGAACTGTCAGTCACTGGCAGTTGGTAACTCGGTCAAAGGGATAAAGGTATGAGTTTACCTATGCTAAATCAGTGTACCCCATGTTCAACTAAAATACCCCATATATATATATATATATATATATACCCCAGTGTACCCCACTTCAACCAAAATACCACATATTATTATATTATTATGACACAAGCATGTGTTAATCACTGTATTACAACTATATCAAGTATGGGCCAAGTAAATAGAAAATAAATAAGTATAAGCTGCATTAAAACACAGCAGGAGAACATCTCAGTCACCTTACAAGTATTTTCTCCAGTACTCTCTCAAAAGAAATCTAAATCAATTCACAGAATTCTTTGCACACGTGAATATGGGATGCACTTAAAATGCTGGCTGTTGGAATCCCGGCATTGAGGAGACTGACGCCGGAATCCCATCAGCCGGTGAAATACCAATACCGAAGTGTGGCGAGTTCAGCGAGCCTGCGAGGGGACTCGCTGCCAGAATTCCAAAAGACAGGATGCCGCTGTCGCTATACTGACAGCCAGAATACTGTTTACAGATATATCATACCGAACCCCTCAATATAGTAACAAAATATATGAGGCAAAATGTATACAGACCAGTGCAGTAAGTTACTGTTGATGAAAATGTAGTGACAAGTTCTGTGCATTGACCTACACACACACACACACACACACACACACACACACACACACACACACACACACACTGATCACCCCCCCTTCCCCCCACTTGAACAGTAGCAGTGTAATAAGTTGCTGTTGAGGATAAAACAATGGCACACACAAAAGCTCATACCCTTCCTTAGTGTACTAGTGCAGTCAGTTACTGTAGAGGATAAAGTACTGGGCACTGCTTCTCCCCCCTTCAGAACTTACCTGGTTTCTGGAGTTAATGCCATGGAGGCAGCCATGAGTACAGGGATACAGGGAAGAGAACGCTGTATAGACTGTACTGTAAATATAGAGTGGATGATGGGAGAAAGGAGAGGAGGGGCTAACCTGTAAAGAAGCGCAGCTCATTAGTTGCTGGTCCCAGGGGAGGAGCCAGCCACTGTAAGCACAGCACTACTGGGTAAAAGGGGCTGGCTCATGCTGGAGTCTGGACAGCAGCAGTTAGTTTGAAATCAGGGAACACCTGTTGCCTGTGACCCTGGGAGCATACGCTACAGATCTCTTGGCTGCAGTCTCCACCAACTTGCCAAGTGTAGCGCAACCTCCACACAGCAGCATGTACCAGCCCGCCCCTGCTGACTGTAAAGTGAGGTGAAAGCTCCAAACGCTGCCTGTCAGGAGCAGAGCTCCGATCGTAGCAGTAGTGATGAGTCGGAGGGGAACGTGTAGCACTGCCATGTCCTCCTGACACAGCGGAAACTGCCACTAAGATTCTGGTGGGCCAAACCACCCCTGGCCTCAAGCCTGCACATACCAGCTTCCCCTGCCAGCTCACCCAATACATTATAGCTTCCGCTACATTTTGTCCTCCAGAACAGGTGCAGGCGTAAGCCCAGTAGCCCGTGCAGGTGCCTGGCCTTCCCAGTCCCTGACACCCATGCAGCAGTGCTACATGAGCAGACTCCGGACAGGCCTCTCTGGCAGTGCAGAGCAGATTTATACAATCTACTGTCTCCAGCAGCAGTGAGCCAACTGCGCTGCTGCTGGGTATGCTACTGCTAACGCAAAAGCTGTAAAAGCTGTGTCGGAGCAGCTCCGGGCAGAGGCCCCATGGAGAAAGGGGGGGCCCGGGGTACTCACCCCCTGTGACCCCCTCTTAATCCGGCTCTGATCACAGGTGGTCACCAGACAATAGTGTGTGACTAGTGTGTCACATAAATTAAAAGAGTGTATTTCCCTCTTTCAAATATGGGTGCCCACAAAGTTTCCAGTGTCATTATGGAGGTGAAAGGGCACATGTTTTACCACCATATATAGAGTATGGTAAGATTGCCTGGTGATCATATGTGATCTCCAGACAATAAATACTAAGGGAACCCATAATTTGAAGAGGCCAGGTTGTGGAGGAGATATTCCTCATTCCTGGACTCCATGATTTGTCTGTAGTGCACCACCAGGCAATAATCTATGGGGCACATAGTTTGAAAGGTGGACTCCCGTCTTTTAAAGGACGATGCCTTTATCTTTCTGGGTGGTGTAGGTAAGGGAGATAGATGGACCTAAAATCCCTGTAGCATATTTGTCACTGATTCTTTTTTTTAACAAAAGTTTTGTTGGTGTGCATGCGCACACACCAATGGCACTTCCCGATCTGGTCTAGGGGCTGTCAGGAGTCTCCACTGGTAATTAGTACCGTTGGGGGAAAAGTAAAAACGTTTAGCTAATTATGTCCTTATGGCTTCCAGAACTGAGTACAGAGTACAGGTTGGGTTCATAGCATTACTACCTTTGTCTTTCTGCCACCAATACTTCTATTTTTGCAATCCAACATCCATCTGGCTTTTCCATTGCTTTGTTACATTGTTTGGCTACTTACTGTACGAGTGTCTCCTGAAACAGTGATCCCCTTCCTCTTCAATATTTGAAATTTAGTGTCATTAAGCCTTTGGGTTTTTTAAACACAAAAGCGCTATGTCATATTTTTTGTCCCGTTAAATTGTAGTTGCTATTCAGATGGAGCCCTGTTCATCTATCCCTTTAATAGGATTAATTGAGCCAGTGCTGTCAGACTTTATCCCCTGCTGTAATGACTTAATTCCCTGCTGCATCGTTCTCTCTGTATTGTATTGCAGCTGAGAACAATAGATGAAAGGCTTATGCTAATAAATAATTTATAAATTTATAACCAAATGTGAATCCAGTCTAAAGCTTTACAAATTATTTAGTATTCCTTGGTGTGGGGGCAGTATTAAGAGCTTGCTAAAATCTACATAAACTACATCTATGGCTCCATTTTGATATATTACCTTAGTGACACAGTCAAAAAGGTCAGATTAGTTTTACATATTCCCCCCCAGCAAATCTTTTCTTCTTGGAGATTTGCATGTTGAGTCTTCTTTTCTGCTACTTTTGATTACATTAGCTCTTTATTCAGTCCTTTGAAACCTCTTAACCCCTCTTTAATCACTTTTAGTATCCTTGGATGTATCCTGTCTAGTGTATTGATTTGTCCACATTTAATGCCTGATGCAGAGGTGGACGCACTGGTGATGTGGGGCAAAAGCAGCCAATGTATTCAGTCTGCTCATGCGTTATTGTTCCAATAAGCATGCATTTTGATGGTTACTGCTCAAAGACATAGGCCCTCATTCCGAGTTGGTCGCTAAGAGTCATCGCAACGCAAATGTACGAAATGTAAGTATCTGCGCATGCGCAAATGGGTGATTACGCATGCGCGAGTACATACGTACGACAACTGTGCTAAATTACTCAGAAAAAAAAAAGCCGTAACTTGCAAACGAAAACGAGGAGTGGCGTGGGCGTGGCGGAGGCGAGACTTCGCAATGCTCCGACATGGGCGTGAAAGTGGGCGTACAGTGTGGGAGTATGCAACTCGCAATGGGCGTGTTTTTCGCAAATAAACATTGTTGCTGTTAAAACTAACATAGGAAACCGTAGCAACATTCACGCAGCAGCCGAGTAGGTCTGCAGTTACTCTACATTTGCGAAGTACTGGTACAAGTGTGTATGCAGTAATTAACAGTTAATTGGAGAGCACATTCATCTGATGTCCAATTACTTGTTAATTAATGAGCAGATGAAAGTTACCAACCAGCAATTGTCTGAACACACATTACATGTTTATTCTACTCACATATAAATCGCACACACTGTCAAATAAGGGTGTTATTGTGGTTTTCGTTGGTGTGTAAGCATTTGTGAAATGTTTTAATGTGTGTTAGACTACCAAATGCAAACAAGTGAAATTATTTGTGTAAGTTATTGAAATCTGCAACATTTTTTAAAAATAAACCAACACCCACATAATGCAGCATGCACTATTATTTAGTCTTAAAAGTCACAATAATATTTGTTTTTAATATCTGACAATGTTTTAAATTATGTCCTGTTGACCATAGATATTTTTACAAAGTGTCGGGTCTGTTTACTTAATATGGACATTAAAGTGTGGTGCAAAACATACCTTTTTAAGTTTTTTTTATTTTTATTTTTTCGGAGAAATTGCAGATTGGTCTCCAAGTGTCTATATGCTGACCTAATCTTTCTGGAAATAAGATTTACCTAATGCATTACCTTGAAGAAACTGCACCAATTTTTAATATATATTTTTTATTACAGAAATAATATTTCACACCATTTAAACAACATGGCTCCACGTGAGTCTCACAGGCAGAGATGGACCAAGCAGCAAGCAGATGGCACTGACAATAATTATATAGCAGAACTCAGTACTCTGCAAAATTCTGCTTCTGACAAAAGTATATTTTTAAAGCATAAATAAAACATATTACACACCCTGCCACACACAAATTTTATACCAAATGAGAAAGAATTAGGATCCACCACACAAACACAACAATACATAGCACACTAGTAAGAGGAAGATGGCTCTGGTGTTTATACAAATAAACTCACAGGCTACAATACCTCCAAACAGAAAGAAAACATTTCACTAAGAGGGAGTTATCCATTCTGGCCACACAAGCCAACTCCAAAATAACATAGAGGCAACAACAAAAACATGGGTGCTGCCCATCTGGAGAGACATCATTTTCTTCTTTTTCTACCCGCCTGAGGCTGTTCTTCTTTGGAAGGTCTGCGGAGCGACCTTCGTTGGGCCTGCCCAGTGTCCTGTTCTTCCTGGGCAGGGGCAGGGGATGGAGCCGATGTGGTTGGCTCTCTGCCACTGTGGGCAAGGGAGACAGCGATGTCCTGGAGCCCTTGCAAGATGTTATTTGCAAGGCTTTGGAATGAGGAGGCAAGTTGTTCTTGGCCCTGCCTGATCTCTGCCAGACTTTGGCAGAGTTGAGCAACACCTTGCTCAACACAGGTTCGGTGCTCAGTGAGCCGGACAGCTATCTGGCTTACCTCCCGGATGACCCCGTCTTGAAACCGATTTAGGCTCTCACCATACCTAGCGATTTCAAGCAGGATCTCCGGGATAGCAGAGGGTTGGGTGGGGGGGCCAGTAGGAACCTGCAGAGGTGGGATTTGTTGGCCCACACTGCCAGACCCACTAGGTCCCTCCACCTCAGCCTCAACCACATAACCGGCCTGTGACTCAAACTGTTCACCCCCCTGTGCTGTGTTTTGTGGCAAGCAAATTGAAGAATGTGTGGGGAAAAAGTAGGATACAAAATTAGTTTATTATTCTAAATACAGTTCAAATTACAGACAAATTAATGTGTAAACTTACCTTCCAAGTCATGTCCCGTCAGAATCTCAGGCAGGTCCGTGTCCATATGAGACACCCCTTGGCCCTCCTCATAACTGACACAGGGCATCGCCATCTCCTCCAAGTCAGTATACTCCACAGCGACAGGTGTTCCACCCCCTGTAGCCCTTGAGGCATTCCACTCCGCAGCCCTCTTTGCCTTCAGGCGGGATTTGAAGTCGGCCCACCTACATATGTATTGTGAAAGAGGGACAAAGTGGAGTATTATTATTGGTCTAAGTAAATATATAGCACACGTGTTCTGCTTGTGTTTGCTAGACATAACATCACATGTAACTACATTTTTTAGTCAACTTAGCACAGAAAAAGGACTGTCAAGATGCACTTACCGTCGTCTCACTTCCTGCGATGTTCTGACGACAGAGCCAACTTCATTCACAGATTTTGTGATGTCTCTCCAGATGCGATCTTTTGAAGCAGCCCCCATGTTTTTGGGGCCTCTATGGATTTTGGACATGGCCTGCGTGACCAAGACACGCAACTCCCTCTTAGTGAATGCAGGCTGTCTTTTCTTCCGTCTGGAGGTAGCCTGTGAGGTTTCTTCTTGTTGGTCATCACCATCTTCCTCCTCACTAGCAGCTTCTGTCTGTTGTGTTTGTGTGGCTAAAGCCAATTCTCCCTCAGTTTGGTCACTCTGTGTGTGTGGCAGGGTATCCCCACTCAATTGTTGGGGTACAGAAGCAGAAATTTGCAGAGTACTAGGTCCTGCCTCTTCACCATCCGCAGAGGCGCATTCCAACATGCGCCTTTGGCAATCTAGGCGTTTTTTCATCAGTGCCATCTGCTGCTCTGCAATGCGGTCCATCTCTGCTGCTATTTGCTCACGAGAAGCCATGTTTGCGATGACGTGTTTACGCCGAGGTGTGTGCTTATTTATACCTACGTGCGTCGCGTTAATTCACACAGGTGTACAGTATGTTAATCTGGATAATGATTGCACTGCTTATTTAACGGCCTACTTTGCACGCTGTGAGTGTAGGTAGTTTGGAGTTTCACAGTTGAGTTTGCAGGCTTGTGCGTGAAGGTGCTATTGGAATTTTATGAGTGAGTAATTGTGAAGCATACATTTGTACTTTTGTTCGCGTTTAGAATATAGACAGTGTAGCATTTTGTCTGCGAATTAACGTTAGTGAGTATTCTGGGATTCGTCTTGTTTATATTTTTAATAAACGATTTTAGTTTATGTTGATTGTTTGTTAATCTTTTTAACACATATATTTTGCAAGTCCATTTTTTACAAAAAACCTGTGCTTCATTCTTTTTAAGCTAATTTAAGGTCTCTTGTAGGATATTTTGTTTGGCTGACTGAACCCTACAGTCTTATTGTCTTTTTGTGTGCCAATTAACACAAATTGATACAACCTTTATTTTGGATCAGGTAAGTGCCCTTGGCCTGTGTTGGTGCCTGTTTGTGTTAATGGTCTGTATGTTGTTTTTGACTGTTCTTTTTGTTCTCTTGTAGGTTCTTTAGTTTGGCTGACTGAACCCTACAGTCTTATTGACTTTTTGTGTGCCAATTAACACAAATTGATACAACCTTTATTTTGGATCAGGTAAGTGCCCTTGGCCTGTGTTGGTGCCTGTTTGTGTTAATGGTCTGTATGTTGTTTTTGACTGTTCATTTTGTTCTCTTGTAGGTTCTTTAGTTTGGCTGACTGAACCCTACAGTCTTATTGACTTTTTGTGTGCCAATTAACACAAATTGATACAACCTTTATTTTGGATCAGGTAAGTGCCCTTGGCCTGTGTTGGTGCCTGTTTGTGTTAATGGTCTGTATGTTGTTTTTGACTGTTCTTTTTGTTCTCTTGTAGGTTCTTTAGTTTGGCTGACTGAACCCTACAGTCTTATTGACTTTTTGTGTGCCAATTAACACAAATTGATACAACCTTTATTTTGGATCAGGTAAGTGCCCTTGGCCTGTGTTGGTGCCTGTTTGTGTTTGTTCAAAGTGTTTTGATTATGTTTGTTTTCCATCTTGATAATAAATGTTTTTTTGGTTACCAGGATGGATCTGCAAAGTAGTGTTTTTCTTGGCTGGACTAGCTACTAAATGCCTATATTGTTTGTTGTTTTTTTTAAATTTGTTAAATGTTTTTTTTTTTTTTTTAAGGTGTTTGTGATGTGTTTGATGCTCAGAATTTAAATTAGTTAAAATGTAATAAAATTTCAATTTAACATGTGTAGCTTTTTCAAAAATATTAATATATTATTTTTTTTGAATTTTTATTTTCCATTTCTTCCTGAATTGAACCCAGAAAAAATGTCGTACGCTCCTGCAGTAAGTTGACACCCCCTTTTTTTAAACATTTATTGTTTTTATATTTTTTGGACTTTGTTTTTTTATTATTCAACATCTCTATTTTTTTATATAAAAGTGTGTGATGTCTATATTTATCGCAGCCGAAGCCCTACCTCCCCAACCCACGCCAGCACTCCCACCCCAACCGCCAGCCCCACAACCACAACCGGCTCCTCATCAACCAAGGCAACGGAGGCGTGCTAGGCCACCAATTTTCCGAACCCGTGTCCTACTTTTTGGGATGCCAGATGATGTGGTGGTGCGTAGATACAGGCTGCCACCACATCTAATCCTAGACACTCTCTCCATAATAGAGAGTGATCTGGAGTCAGAAATTCGGTATCCTACAGCAATACCACCATTGACACAATTCCTTGCTGTGTTACATTTTTTGGCTACAGCCTCATATCAGCATGTTGTGGGAGACCTGGTTGGCATGTCGCAGGGCCAGTTCAGTAAGGTCCTGCGGCGTGTCTGCCAGGCTTTCCTAAAGCGTGTAAAGCAATTTATTGATATGCCTTTGGATGTTGGTGCCCTAGATGTGGTGAAGCGGCAATTTGAGGAAGGTGGTAGTCGCTTCCCACATGTTATTGGGGTTGTGGATGGCACACATGTAGCTATTCAGCCACCAAGACATAATGAAGAAATTTATAGAAACAGGAAACTGTTTCATTCTCTGAATGTAATGGTTGTTTGTGGGCCATCCCTCCAGATCCTTTCCCTGAATGCAAAGTTTACTGGAAGTTCACATGATGCATATGTCATTAGACAATCAGGGATATGGCAGAGATTAAGATCAAGTCAACGGGCAGACATGTGGTTATTGGGTGAGTTGGTGCACATTTTTTTTTCCACAAATATTTTGAGTAAAAAATATACTATTTTTAATTTTGGGTTTTTCATCAAACAGGAGACCGTGGATATCCTTGCACCCCCTGGCTCATGACTCCTTACCGTAATCCCAGGCCAGGACCACAGATGGCATTTAACTCCGCGCTTACTGCCACTAGGCAGCTGGTGGAGCGCACAATTGGTGTCCTTAAAGGGCGGTTTCGTGTGCTCCACCGCACTGGTGGCGACATCATGTATTCGCCGGAGATGGCAAGTAAAATAGTGGTCCTGTGCGCAATACTACATAATATCGCGGTAAGGAGTAGTGTAGAGCTTCCACAGGCAGAGGAATTGCCTGATGAGGAGCCAGGGGTTGTTCGACACTTCGGTGGGGGGAGTGTTACACGGAGGGGGAGCCAAGTCAGGGCAAGGATTGTTGCCGAATATTTCAGGTATAGTGTTTTTATATTATCTTTTTTATTAAAATTACAAGCACAGTATGCTTATGTATTATTTTTAATGTTGTCATTTTTTTTGTTATTGTAAAGTGATTGTGTAATGCTTTTGTTGTGTTGGAATGTGTATTATTTCTTATAGTAAAAATCCGGAAACATGTTAAGGTTTAAATTTTTTAAGTGAAAAAAAACCAATGTGATGTTGCTAAATAGTGTCCTTATTTGTTTTATATCCTAAAATCCTGATTATGTAAACAAACACACAAAAAAATGATACTGAATGTTGCCCACTTTGTGACTGTCCAGCTGAATGATCACAAAAACTGTGGTGAGTACACAGATATGTATAGTAATTTAGACAAAACTGTGTGTCTGTGTCTGTTTTTTTTTTTTTGTGTATTTTTTTTTTTTGGTCTAAAATTTGCTTCTGCGAATGCGTATTTCCGCTCGAGCGAAATAACACTCTGCTCTTCACAGCATTGCAAAGATCAATAAAGTTATTAGAAATGACAACATAGATTTTTGACCAATCACATGCTAACAGACACTATAAATATATGCCCAAATAAGGAAAACGCCATTGCCATGATGCGTGCTGCACCTTTCACCAGGCGGGAGCTCCGCGTCCTGGTTGCGGTGATGGACCGCCGCGTAGGCCGCGTTGGGCGCTTCATCCCAAATAGGGTTAAGCGCGAGGCCTACACGGAGGTCCGCCGCCTGCTGCGTTCTCGCGTCCGCAGCAGGCGGACAATCATACAACTAGAGAGGAGGTGGAGTGATCTCCGCAGGAGGACTCCAGAGCTGTTGGCGGAGATCCGCCAGCAAATACGTACAATGCATACACGAAGTAAGTTACATTACATAAGATTATTAGCATAAATTGTGCTAATGGGGGTAATTCCAAGTTGATTGCAGCAGGAATTTAGTTACCAATTGGCAAAAACCAAGTGCACTGCAGGGGATGCATATTTAACATGTGCAGAGAGAGTTAGATTTGGGTGGGGTGGGTTCAATCGGCAATATAATTTGCAGTGTAAAAATGAAGCA
Organism: Pseudophryne corroboree; assembly: GCF_028390025.1. NCBI lineage: Eukaryota > Metazoa > Chordata > Amphibia > Anura > Myobatrachidae > Pseudophryne > Pseudophryne corroboree. Next base: position 432,873,777 of record NC_086447.1, on the reverse strand, counting down.
GTCCGTTTTTACCCTGCACAGAATAAAATAACCCACCCAAATCAAACTCTCTCTGCACATGTTATATCTGCCTCCCCTGCAGGCCACATGGTTTTGGCCAATTGCTAAATAAATTCCTGCTGCGAACAACTTGGAATTACCCACAATTTACACTAAGTGGTAGGCTAATTGCAACACTGAGTGTCTATTTTGGTACAATAGGACAGTGTGTGTGGTTAGGGCAAACAGTACTGACTGTAGCAAAGTGCCACCAAACAAGTGCATGTTTTGCAGAATTAATAACCATGCAGGACACTGTACCCAAAATCTTGATCAGTGCTGTCTATATAATAAGGTGCCTTGAATAGTGATCTGGTGATGTTGCCTAGACCATTCAATATGACTCAATGGAATAGATTAAGGAATGAGCTTCAAAATAATAGTTTGTTCTCATTTTGATTGCTGTGGGCAACATGAAGAGGTTTTTACAATGTTTTTTAAGCAAAATTAAATAAAATAAAAATTAACATGGAACAGAACAGTGAAATTTCTACTTGTTTAGTATGTAATTTAACATGCTAACTAATTTTAATAAAAATTATCTTTATAGGACGACAACAACGCCAGAGCTCTCAGCCCCCTTCCCCTTCCCAGTCCCCCTCCCCTTCTCACTCCCCCTCCCCTTCCCAGTCCCCCTCCCCTTCCCAGTCCCCATCAGCTTCCCAGTCCCCCTCAGCTTCCCAGTCCCCCTCAGCTTCCCAGTCCCCCTCAGCTTCCAACGCCCCCTCAGCTTCCCAGGCCCACTCCACTTTCCACTCCCCTTCTCACACCACCTCTCCATCTCTTTCTGTGACCCCTTCTCCTCCTTCCCATACCCCTTCTCCATCAACTTCAAAATCCCCTTCTCAGCCCCCCTCACCCTCTATTGGCTTAACTTTCTCTCCGCCCCCCTCGCCCTCTCAATCAGACCCACCCTCTGAAATTTTTTGCCCAATCCAGCCTCCTTCCCCCATCCCTCCTCCTTCCCCCATCCCTCCTCCTTCCCCAATCCATCCTCCTTCCCCCATCCACCCGCCTTCCCCCATCCAGCCGCCTTCCCCACCCAGTGAGTGGGCACAAGAAGCACCTGATGATTTTCCTGCCAACCATCATGTTGCAGAGGAAAGTAAGTGTTTGAACATGTTGATAAAAAAAAAAAAAAACCTACTTACACTTACAATGACAAAACATGCAGTGTTGTACTGTTGGAATTGTTGTACCAAGGACAACTATTTGTGTGATTCTTCATGGTCTACATGTTGCATTTACATTTTTGAGAGTGTCATTATATGTACAGTGTTTATGTGGGCAATGTTTTGTGTGTCCACTGTAGGTCGACACTCATTAGGTCGACAGGGTTGCCAGGACAACAGGGTTTATATGTGTTAGTTTTTCGGGGAAACAGTTAGACCAGAGTGGAGTTTAGTATGTTGTTGGTCTTTTACACTTGTGCCTGTGTAGTCTTAATATTTTCACTTACAAATCACATGCTTCACTTTGTTAGGCAGCCTAATGACACAATGATTGGTGGTGTGAAAGTTACACTCACAAAATGTTTTTGGGATAAATTCAAACCTGTTTGACCTTATTTAGTAAGGGCAGCTTTCAGGGAGTGTGGGCATGCTAGGATATGTTGTCCTTCTGAAGATGTTGATATGCAGTGTGATGAGGCTGGACCAAACCCATAAAAATTAGAAAATAAACACAACAGATGTGAATGAATGCCAACATGGTGTAACATTGACGAAGATGGTAGTTATCTTGAACATGGGATGTCGCCCATAGCAAACAATAAGATTATACTTTACAATTGTGTAACCACTTCTACAAGATAAGATTATTATTTTGGCTTGTTTGCTATGGGCAACGCTCCATCTTAAATAGAACTCACATAGTAGTAAATGTACCCCATGGTCTCGTAAACTGTTAAAATATAAAAAAAAAGGCTGAGCAGGCTTGTGTGTTCTGATAATGAATGTACCATAAAACAGCCATGATGTAGTAACTTTGCCATTAAGCAGGCCTGTCCAAACTGCGGACCTCCAACTGTTGAGAAACTACACATCCCAGCATGCCCTGACACAGCTTTGGCATTCCCTGGCCCCTAAACTGTGTCAAGGCATGCTGGTATATGTAGTTTCACAACAGCTTGAGGGATGCAGTTTGGACATGCCTGCATTAAAGTGTGCTTTGTGCCTTGCTTGTATAATAAGTAATGTGAGTAAGTTAGTAATGTTTATGTTGGCTCTTAATTTCAGATGTTGCCGTTGGAGATCCCACTTCTTTTGGGGAAATTCTTCAAAACATGAAAATACATTTACAGGCCTTGCTGGGTCTGGTTGACAAAATGCAAAAGTTGCATTAGTTTTGTTTTACAAATGTTAATATTTTAATTTTTTCTATTGTAAAAAGCAAAAATTTTACCAAATAAAATAAATAATTTTTTCTAGTTAAGCGGGTGTTTAGTATTTATTAATGCAATACAGGAGCAGCAGATTGCCTATCACACATTTATTACCTTCAACATTTCATACATCTAACGTAAGTTTGGTTTAAAATTAAAAAATACATATGTTGTTATTGTCTTAAAAAACATGCAAACACCTTCATTCACATACTACAACTCTATTAAAAAACAAAAAAGAACAAGTAGACCAAGCACATTTCAAACATCTATATTTCTAGTTAAAAAAAACAAATAGATGAGGTACAATTATGGCTACAAAGTGTTCTTCAGGTATTTTAAAAAGACTTAATTGATCATGAACATTCCAATTCATTTCACTAATTGAATTCGTAATTGAGGAGGGCTTGTGGACTTTCAATTGTAAGGTGTTCTTCCACTTAATAGTTGAAAAAAACCATTGTGGTGCGTTTTTCCTTTAAAGTGAGCACTTTTAATGTAAAATGTGTAAATATACTAAAACTTAGTAATTTTACGATGAAGTATGTGTTAATGCGATAGTTTCGCAATGCTGCGATGTTTTCGCATTGCTGCGATGTCATTTGGCGTACGCCCACTTTGTGTAATACTGCGTACGAATGTGCAAAAATACGTTGGGGGCGGATGTTCGCAAATTTACTACACTTACGCAACTTTGCGAATATGTTGTGCGAACGAAAAACTTACCGACCAACTCGGAATGAGGGCCATAGATCATAATTGCACAAAGAGAGATGCAATTTCGGTGGGTTTCTCTGGGTAACAGGTGGGAGGCTTGCCAGATGTAGTTGCACTGATGCAAGTAGCTATGTTCTGGCAGAGAACCCTTTCAAATTTTCTAGATTTCTGCTGAAATTTGGCCTAAAACTACTTTACACAAGTCCTTAAAGTATACAAAGGGAACCAAGCCAAACAAATGAGACAAAAACATTAGTCATGCTCATTTTTTTAATGAGGAAAAAGAACCAATATCACATATATGTGAATGGCAAAAGTATGTGAACCTTTAGGCTTAGCAGATATTTTGAAGTGAAATTTAGAAACATAGAATTTGGTGGCAAATAAGAACGACTTGACCCATCTAGTCTGCTCTTTTTGTTTTAGAGTCAGGCATTTTCAGTCTATGGAATGACAATCAGGTGTGAGTGGGCAACCTGTATTTTTAAAAGAGCAGGGAATCTATCAAAGTCTGATGTTCACAACACATGTTTGTGGAAGTGTATCATGCCATGAACATAGGAGATTTCTGAGGTCCTCCGGGGTAGAGTTGTTGATGCTCATCAGGCTGGAAAAGGTTAACAAACCATTTCTAAAGAGTTTGGATTCCACCAATCAACAGTAAGACAGATTGTGTACAAATGGACCAGACCATTACTACCCTCCCCAGGAGTGGTCAGCCAACAAAGATCATTCCAAGAGTAAGGCGTCTAATAGATTGCAAGGTCACAAAGGATGCCAAGGTAACCTCTAAGCAACTGAAGGCCTTTCTCACATTAGCTAATGTTCATGAGTCCACCATCAGGAGGACACTGAACAACAAAGGTGTGCATGGCAGGATTGCACGGAGAAAGCTGCTGCTCTCCAAAATTAACATTTCTGCCCATCTACAGTTTTTTAAAGATCACTTGGACAAGTCAGAAGGCTATTGGAACAATGATGTGTAGACAGATGTGTTCAAAAAGGAGAGTTATGGTAGACTTACCATTGTTAATGCTCTTTCTGTGAGGTACATTGAGTTCCACAGGGAAACATCGGGGTGTAGAGTGGATCTTGATCCAGAGGCTTGATCACCTTGCACCAACAGGCTAAAGCTCTAGGCTGTCCCAGGATGCATTGGAGCCTCCTCTATAACCCCGCCTACAGGCACTGTGAGCTCAGTTTTGTTAACCAGTCCAATGCAGGAGCAGGTAAGAGAGAAGGTAGATGTTAGTCACATATAACCACATTCTCACAACATGAGAAGGGACCAGCGGCTAATGCCATACAACCCATAGAAGCTAGGTGCGTCAGGATGGGCGCCCTGTGGAACCCAATGTTCCTAACAGATGGAGAGTTAACCATGGTAAGTTTACGGTAACTCTCCTTTTCTGCAGCAGGTTACATTGGTTTACACAGGGAAACATCAGGGATGTCCTAAAGCAGTTCCTCAAGGGAGGGGACGCGCCTTAGCGGGTATGAGAACCCGGTTGGTCAATGGAAGCATCCTGGGAGGCAGAAGTATCAAAGGCATAGAACCTATTAAACGTGTTCACAGAGAACCACGTTGCCGCCTTGCACAACTGTTCTGCAGATGCGCCACAGCGGGCCGCCCAAGAAGGTCCAACCGATCAGGTAGAATGGGCCAATGCCATCTGGGCCACGCTGGAGCAAATGGAAGTAGAAATCCTCCTTCTTGTTTGAACTTCCGCAGGACCCTGGGCAGGAGTGACACTGGAGGGCACACGTAGGGCTGCTGAAAGTTCCATGGAATTACCAGTGCGTCCACGAATGCTGCTTGAGGATCCCTGGTCCTTGATCCGAAGACCAAAACCATGTGATTGTGTCAAGACGCCATCAGGTCTACGTCTGGTAGGCCCCACATGCCCACTAGGAGTTGAAAGACTTCTGGATAAAGTCTCCACTCTCTGACGTGCACGTCCTGGTGACTGAGGAAGTCCGCTTCCCAGTTTAGGATGCCTGGAATGAACACTGCCGATATTGCTGGCAGATGGTGTTCTGCCCAACGAAGGATTTTTGACATTTCCATCATAGCCATGCAGCTTCGAGTGCCGCCTTGATGGTTTATGTACGCCACCGTAGTGGCATTGTCTGACTGTACTTCAACCAACAACTCCAGAATGTTTATTGGATGGAGTGACTCCTCCTTGGTCCAGCTACCCTGAAAAGAGTGTTGCTCCAACACTGCACCCCATCCCCTCAGACTGGCGTCTGTTGTCAGCAGGACCCAGTCTGGAATCCAAAAGGGACAGACCCTGCTCAATTGCTGGTCCTGTAGCACCAGATCAGTGACAGACAAACCTCTGGAGTCAAAGTGATCACGTGAGATCTGATCCGATGAGGTAGGCCGTCCCACTTGGAAAGGATTAACTTATGCAGAGGGCGAGAATGAAATAGAGCGTACTCTACCATGTTGAATGCTGACACCATCAGGCCAAGTACTTGCATCACCGAGCGTATCGACACTCTGGGGCGACAAAGAAAGCATCTTATACAGTCTTGAAGTCTCAGTCTTTTTCTGGAGACAGAGATAGTCATTGACTGTGTGTGTCCAGGAGTGCCCCCAGGTGCACCATGCTCTGAGCTGGGACCAGTGAGGATTTCTTCCAATTGGTGAGCCACCCATGGGCTTGTAGGAAGCTTACCGTCAGCTGTAGATGACTGGGGAGGACATCATGGGAGTTTGCCAGAATCAGCAAGTCGTCCAGATATGGCAGGAGCATGACTCCCTGGCAACAGAGATGGGCCGTCACTATGGCATGACCTTGGTGAAGATTCGAGGAGCCGTAGCAGGTCCAAATGGCAGAGCCTGGAACTGATAGTGGAGGTTGCCAATAGCAAACCGCAGATACTGCTGATGCGATATGGCAATAGGTATATGCAGGTATAAATCCTGTATATCCAGGGATACCATATAGTCTCTGAGTTCCATAGCCAGTATAATTGAGCACAGTGTTTCTATATGGAACTTGGACACTCTCAAAATTTGTTCAATGATTTGAGGTTGAGTATAGGCTGGTAAGACCCATTGGGTTTCAGAACTAGAAAGAGGGTTAAGTAGTAACCTCTGCCTCTCTGGGCCAGAGGAACTGGCACTACCACTCCTGTATCCAGGAGAGAACTCACAACCTTTTACAAAGCTTGCGCCTTTAACGGATCCGAAGGGATAACTGTGGTGCAAAACTGGCGAGAGGGACGTCTCTTGAAGGAGACTGCGTACCTGTGAGAGACAACTTCTTGCACCCATGGGTCAGAAGTAGTCATTAACCAGACCTGGGTGAACTGCAGAAGTCGGCCTGCCACCCATCATGCGGCAGGCTTATCTTGTTTAGAAGCAGGCTGATGGGCCGCCCAGGACTGCTTTGCCTTCAGCTTAGTGATTTTGGGAGCACGAGAATGTCTCGGATATGCCTGACTTTTTGCTTTCCCTTGAGGCCGAAAGGAACAAAAAGTGGTACATTTAGCCTTCTGTGCAGAAGGATTAGTATTTGGGAGAAAAGCAGTCTTAGCAGCCGCCAATTCAGACACAATTTTATTTAGGTCTTCCCCAAATAAACTGTCCCCCTTAATGGGGAGTACCTCCAAGATCTTTTTAGATTCTAGGTCCACATTCCATGACCTCAACCACAGAATATGGCGAGCCAGGACAGACGTAGTCGACGCCTTGGCTGCCAACACACCTGGCTCAGAAGACACCTCCTGAATGTAATAGGCAGCGGTGGTAATGTGAGACAGGTATTGTCTGGCATTAAAAGATAGATTGAATTTCAATAGAAACACTAAGGAGCGCTAGTAATATATAAAAATTTTATTTATTGATTTTATTAAACAATTGTTTGGGTTAATTGTCTGGCATTGTCAGATATATCCTTGGGTAGCTCTTCCTCTAATGCCTGAACCCATGCTTCAATTCCTTTTGCAGCACAGGAGGCCGCAATAGTGGGTCTATGTACAGCACCTGTAAGGGAGTAAATAGATTTCAGGCATCCCTCCACATGCTTCTCTGTTGGTTCCTTCAGTGAAGTGACAGTGGTGACAGTCACGGTGGATGACACAACTAGGCGTGTGACATGAGAATCCACAGGCAGTGAATTTTCTCACTTGAAACATTACTCTGCAGGAAGAGGATAGCGAGCCAATGCCCGTTTAGACAGAGGGAATTTCTTCCCTGGATTAGACCGGGGCTCCTGTCTGATGTCCACCAAATGGTCAGAATGCGGTAATAGATTTTTAACCACCTTCTGCCATTTAAACATATAAGTTACACAGTAGTGGAATCCTCATCATCATTGATTTGTAGGATTTGCTTAATAGCAACCACAAGGGCAGGGACATCAATTTGCAATGGAGAATCCCCGTCAGAAACACCTGATTCAGTGTATGAAAGGACAGTATGCTCCCCCTCCTTTTCAGATGAAACATCTGAGAGATTTGTGGATTGTGAGGATGAAGCAGCCTGTTTAGATGACCCAGAGACATTAGAGTGACCTGGAGTAGATTTTTGTCTAACCAAGGAATGACTTAATTGCTGCAACTGGTTAGACATAGGAACAATCTGTGGCTGTAATGGCACAGGTGGTCCCATAGGGGGCGTAAGGCATTCCACCAGATTACCCAGTATGTTTGTGAATGCATCCCAGGGTGGCTCCTGATTGGTTGCAGGAGCTGCGGACTGACTGGGAGATGTATGATTTATAGTACACAGACCATCATACACAGTTTCCCCCTCTGGTAAATCTTTGGCACATAGAGCATGATGAAGGAGCGCCCACAGACTTACTGCCATTCTTGTTAGACATTGTACACAAATGCAACAACAGAGCGAATTAGTACGATAAAGCCAACCAGAGTACAATACCTGCAAATAAATCTGTTAGTATGTGACTGTAGACACAGTACACAACACCAGTGAATACATCCAGTGTTATGTGATCGAGTACACAGTAGCATACATGTAATAGGCAAATACTGTGATGCACTATATATATGACCCTGACGCACCTAGTCCCTTAGGGTACAGAATATAGTGATATATATGTCTGGGAAACACTGAAAGTGAAACCACACAGCAGATACAGGCACACACAGTCACAGCAATGTAGATAATTATTATGACTATAAAACTGCAATGGACTAGTATATACTGTATACAGATACATATATATATATATATATATATATATATATAAAAAACACAGCACGGTCCTAGACCTATACCTGAGGTATATGTCAGGATACTCGAACAATATATTCTGTAATCACTAGTACACTTTTTTTGAACTAACGCTGTCTGTATAAAGACATGTAGAATACTGAAGTGTTTGTAAAGTCACAGTGCTGTATGCAGGCGGCTTTACAAGGGAGACCTTGCCCTGCAGTCCCAGAGACTAGCCACAGCTATGCTTATAAGATGGTACCCTGCATCTCAGTCAGGGAGTGAGGGAGAGTGTGAAGCAGCTCCAGGTTGGAAAAATCTGCACTAGATGTCGCCCTGGACTGGGGAGAGGCTATAGGTCAAGTGCCAGCTCCCCTATGCTGGACTTCCACCCCAGGTACTAGCAAGCCTTATTAAATGAGTCATTAGTACACCTCACCTGTGCTATATTGCCCTGGTGGTCTGGTGGAGTCCCTGCTCAGTGACAGGGTCCACTCCTTGCCGCTACCCTTCTTCCTAGGTCACGGACGGAAAGCGATTTAATGGTGGGTCCCACCTGGGGGACCCTCTTACCTCCTCCCTGTAGCAGCCATGCGAACCAGGAGAGCGACTGCGACCCTGTGCCTAAAACCGGAGCGTCTCTGCCGCAAGTGCACTGGAACAGGCCGCAGGAGTATGCGACACCGCTTGGGAGGTGATGGACCTGCAGCGCTAGAGTGTCACCATGACATACAGCGCAGACAGCCCAGTTTTGAAGAAATTTCCTGTCAGAAAAAGCTTGTTCAAGGCTGCCCAGTGCAGCCCACCTGTTAAGTGACCTGCTGTCTGCAGACACCAACTGAAAACTGAGCTCACAGTGCCTGGAGGCGGGGTTATAGAGGAGGCCTCAATGCATCCTGGGACAGCCTAAAGCTTTAGCCTGTTGGTGCCTCTGGATCAAGATCTACTTTACACCCTGATATTTCCCTGTGGAAACCAATGTAACCTGCTGCTGAAATAAAGCTTCTTGGCTTAAATTTGAAGGATTATGGACCTAATTCAGGCCTGATCGTAGATGTGCTAAATTTAGAACATCTACGATCATTCACACAGACATGTGGGGGGACGCCCAGCACACGGCTACTTCACCCCGCATGTCAAACCCAACCCCCCCCCCCCCCCCCCCCCCGCACAAGTACAAAAGCATCGCACAGCGGCAATGCTTTTGTACTTTAGGAGTAGCTCCCTACCAGCGCAGCTCCTGCGCACTGGCAGGGAGCTACTCGTCGCTGTGAGGGTCGCAGCGGCTGCGCGTGACGTCACGCAGCCGCTGTGGCCCACCCCCTGCACAGTCTGGTCATTGCCCTTACTGCGCCCCTAAAATGGCGGCCAGACGCCGCCAGCCCGCCCCCTCCCGCCCAGCGACCACCTCTGCCTGTCAATCAGGCAGAGACGATCGCAGGGCTGAGGCGGCCGTCGGCTGTCTGGCATGCGCCGGCGCACTGCATCACCGGCACATGCGCAGTTCATACCTGATCGGCTGCTGTGCGAAAATGCACAGCAACGATCACGTCTGAATTAGGCCCCATGTTTGGAGAAAGGAGAACACTGCATTCCAGCATAAAAATCTCATACCATCTGTGAAACACACGGCTGTGGTGGTTTGTGCCTGTTTTACTACATGTGTCCCAGGATGAATTACCATCATTGATGGGAGAATTAATTCTTAATCATACCGGAATTTCTCTAACGTCCTAGTGGATGCTGGGGACTCCGTAAGGACCATGGGGAATAGACGGGCTCCGCAGGAGACAGGGCACTTTAAGAAAGAATTAGGAATATTGGTGTGCACTGGCTCCTCCCTCTATGTCCCTCCTCCAGACCTCAGTTAGAATCTGTGCCCGGCCGAGCTGGGTGCACTTTAGTGAGCTCTCCTGAGCTTGCTAATAAGAAAGTATTTTATTAGGATTTTCAGAGAGATCTGCTGGCAACAGGCTCTCTGCTACGTGGGACTGAGGGGAGAGAAGCAGACCTACTAACTGCGGATAGGTCATGCTTCTTAGGCTACTGGACACCATTAGCTCCAGAGAGATCGAACACAGGAACGCACCCTTGGTCGTCCGATCCCGGAGCCGCGCCGACGTCCCCCTCGCAGAGCCAGAAGACAGAAGCCGGCGTGTGAAGCAAGAAGACGTCAAAAGCGGCGGCAGAAGACTCCAGTCTTCATATGATATAGCGCACAGCACTGCAGCTGTGCGCCATTGCTCCCACATTAAACCCACACACTCCGGTCACTGTAGGGTGCAGGGCACAGGGGGGGGCGCCCTGGGCAGCAATTAAGTACCTCTTGGCATAAAAGGGCAAATATACAGTTGGGCACTGTATATATGCATGAGCCCCCGCCATTATTTTACACAAAATCGCGGTACAGAAGCCCGCCGCTGAGGGGGCGGGGCTTCTTCCTCAGCACTCACCAGCGCCATTTTCTCTCCACAGCTCCGCTGAGAGGAAGCTTCCCAGGCTCTCCCCTGCAGATTCACGGTAGAAAGAGGGTAAAAAGAGAGGGGGGGCACATAAATTTAGCGCAATATCAGTATATACAGCAGCTACTGGGTAAACACTAAGTTACTGTGTAATTCCTGGGTCATATAGCGCTGGGGTGTGTGCTGGCATACTCTCTCTCTGTCTCTCCAAAAGGCCTTGTGGGGGTTTTGTCCTCAAATAGAGCATCCCCTGTGTGTGTGGTGTGTCGGTACGCTTGTGTCGACATGTTTGACGAGGAAGGCTATGTGTAAGCAGAGCAGGTGCAGATGAATGTGGTGTCTCCGCCGACGGCGCCGACACCTGATTGGATGGATATGTGGAAGGTGTTAAATGATAATGTAAACTCCTTGCATAAAAGGTTGGATAAAGCTGAAGCCTTGGGACAGTCAGGGTCCCAACCCATGCCTGATCCTACAGCGCAGAGGCTGTCAGGGTCTCAGAAGCGCCCACTATCCCAAATTGTTGACACGGATATCGACACGGATTCTGACTCCAGTGTCGATGGCGATGATGCAAAGTTGCAGCCTAAAATGGCTAAAGCCATCCGCTACATGATTATAGCAATGAAGGATGTATTGCACATCTCAGAGGAAAACCCTGTCCCTGACAAGAGGGTTTATATGTTTGGGGAGAAAAGGCAAGAAGTGACTTTTCCCCCTTCACATGAGTTAAATGAGTTATGTGAAAAAGCTTGGGATTCTCCTGATAGGAAAATGCAGATTTCCAAAAGGTTACTTATGGCGTATCCTTTCCCGCCAACGGACAGGTTACGCTGAGAATCCTCCCCTAGGGTAGACAAAGCTTTGACACGCTTATCTAAGAAGGTAGCCCTGCCGTCACAGGATAAAAGATCCTGCGGATAGAAAGCAGGAAGGTATCCTGAAGTCCGTTTATACACATTCAGGTACCCTACTAAGGCCGGCAATTGCGTCGGCCTGGATGTGTAGTGCTGTAGCAGCATGGACAGATACTCTGTCTGAGGAGCTTGATACCTTGGACAAGGATACTATATTGCTGACCCTGGGGCATATAAAAGACGCTGTCCTATATATGAGGGATGCCCAGAGAGACATTTGGGCTCTAGAATAAATGCAATGTCAATTTCTGCCAGAAGGGTCCTGTGGACTCGGCAATGGACAGGTGATACCGACTCAAAAAAGCACATGGAGGTTTTACCTTATAAGGGTGAGGAATTGTTTGGGGACGGTCTCTCAGACCTAGTTTCCACAGCTACGGCTGGGAAGTCAAATTTTTTGCCATATATTCCCTCACAACCTAAGAAAGCACCGTATTACCAAATGCAGTCCTTTCGATCACAAAGAGGCAAGAAAGTCAGAGGTGCGTCCTTTCTTGCCAGAGGCAGGGGTAGAGGAAAGAAGCTGCACAATACAGCTAGTTACCAGGAACAGAAGTCCTCCCCGGCTTCCACTAAATCCACCGCATGACGCTGGGGCTCCACAGGTGGAGCCAGGAGCGGTGGGGGCGCGTCTCTGAAATTTCAGCCACCAGTGGGTTCGCTCACGGGTGGATCCCTGGGCTATACAGATTGTGTCTCAGGGATACAAGCTGGAATTCGAAGTGATGCCCCCTCACCGTTACCTCAAATCGGCCCTGCCAGCTTCCCCCATAGAAAGGGAAGTAGTGTTAGCGGCAATTCACAAATTATATCTCCAGCAGGTGGTGGTAAAGGTTCCCCTCCCTCAACAGGGAAGGGGTTACTATTCCACAATGTTTGTGGTTCCTAAACCGGACGGTTCGGTCAGACCCATATTGAATTTAAAATCCATGAACATTTACCTGAAAAGGTTCAAGTTCAAGATGGAATCGCTCAGGGCGGTCATTGCAAGCCTGGAAGAGGGGGATTTTATGGTGTCTCTGGACATAAAGGATGCTTACCTGCATGTCCCCATTTATCCACCTCATCAGGAGTACCTCAGATTTGTGGTACAGGACTGTCATTACCAATTCCAGACGTTGCCGTTTGGTCTGTCCACGGCACCGAGAATATTTACCAAGGTAATGGCAGAAATGATGGTGCTTCTGCGAAAGCAAGGAGTTACAATTATCCCATACTTGGACGATCTCCTCATAAAGGCGAGGTCCAGAGAGCAGTTGCTGATCAGCGTAGCACACTCTCGGGAGGTGTTACAACAGCACGGCTGGATTCTGAATATTCCAAAGTCGCAGCTGATTCCTATGACGAGTCTGCCCTTCCAGGGCATGATTCTGGACACAGACCAGAAGAAGGTGTTTCTCCCAGAGGAGAAGGCCCAGGAGCTCGTGACTCTGGTCAGAGACCTCTTAAACCCAAAACAGGTGTCGGTGCATCAATGCACGCGAGTCCTGGGAAAGATGGTGGCATCATACGAAGCCATTCCCTTCGGCAGGTTCCATGCAAGGACCTTTCAGTGGGATCTGTTGGACAAGTGGTCCGGATCGCATCTTCAGATGCATCGGCTGATCACCCTATCCCCCAGGGCCAGGGTGTCTCTTCTGTGGTGGCTGCAGAGTGCTCACCTTCTCGAGGGCCGCAGGTTCGGCATACAGGACTGGGTCCTGGTGACCACGGATGCAAGCCTCCGAGGGTGGGGGGCAGTCACACAGGGAAGAAACTTCCAGGGGCTGTGGTCAAGTCAGGAGACTTGTCTGCACATCAATATCCTGGAACTAAGGGCCATATACAACGCCCTGAGTCAAGCAGAGCCTCTGCTTTGCAACCAACCGGTGCTGATTCAGTCAGACAACATCACCGCAGTGGCTCATGTAAACCGCCAGGGCGGCACAAGAAGCAGGGTGGCAATGGCAGAAGCCACCAGAATTCTTCGCTGGGCGGAGAATCACATGCAAGCACTGGCAGCAGTGTTCATTCCGGGAGTGGACAACTGGGAAGCAGACTTCCTCAGCAGGCACGACCTCCACCCGGGAGAGTGGGGACTTCATCAAGAAGTCTTCACACAGATTACAAATCGATGGGAACTGCCACAGGTGGACATGATGGCATCCCGCCTCAACAAAAAGCTACAAAGGTATTGTGCCAGGTCAAGAGACCCTCAGGCGATAGCTGTGGACGCACTAGTGACACCGTGGGTGTTCCAGTCGGTTTTTCTTCCTCTCATACACAAGGTGCTGAGAATCGTAAGAAAAAGAGGAGTGAGAACAATACTCATTGTTCCGGATTGGCCAAGAAGGGCTTGGTATCCGACTCTGCTAGAAATGCTCACAGAGGACCCATGGCCTCTGCCTCTCAGACAGGATCTGTTGCAATAGAGGCCCTGTCTGTTCCAAGACTTACCGCGGCTGTGTTTGACGGCATGGCGGTTAAACACCGGATCCTAGCGGAGAAAGGCATTCCGGATGAGGTTATTCCTACGCTGATAAAGGCTAGGAAGGACGTGACAGCAAAACATTATCACCGTATATGGCGAAAATATGTTGCTTGGTGTCAGGCCAGGAAGGCCCCTACAGAGGAATTCCAGCTGGGCCGTTTCCTTCACTTCCTACAGGCGGGAGTGACTATGGGCTTAAAATTAGGGTCCATTAAGGTCCAGATTTCGGCCCTATCCATTTTCTTTCAAAAGGAACTGGCTTCTCTTCCTGAAGTTCAGACGTTTGTAAAGGGAGTGCTACATATTCAGCCCCCTTTTGTGCCACCAGTGGCACCTTGGGATCTTAACGTGGTGTTGAGTTTCCTGAAATCTCACTGGTTTGAGCCACTTCAGACCGTGGAGTTAAAATATCTCACGTGGAAGGTGGTCATGCTATTGGCCTTAGCTTCGGCTAGGCGTGTGTCTGAATTGGCGGCTTTGTCATGTAAAAGCCCCTATCTGGTTTTCCATATGGACAGGGCAGAGTTACGGACTCGTCCGCAATTTCTGCCGAAGGTGGTGTCATCCTTTCATTTGAACCAACCTATTGTGGTGCCTGCGGCTACTCGTGACTTGGAGGATTCCAAGTTACTAGATGTAGTCAGGGCTTTGAAGATCTATGTAGCCAGAACGGCTGGAGTCAGGAAAACTGACTCGCTGTTTATCCTGTATGCATCCAACAAGCTGGGTGCTCCTGCTTCAAAGCAAACTATTGCTCGCTGCATCTGTAACACGATTCAGCAGGCTCATTCTGCGGCTGGATTGCCGCATCCAAAATCAGTAAAAGCCCATTCCACAAGGAAGGTGGGCTCTTCTTGGGCGGCTGCCCGAGGGGTCTCGGCATTACAGCTTTGCCGAGCAGCTACTTGGTCGGGTTCAAACACCTTTGCAAAGTTCTACAAGTTTGATACCCTGGCTGAGGAGGACCTTGAGTTTGCTCATTCGGTGCTGCAGAGTCATCCGCACTCTCCCGCCCGTTTGGGTGCTTTGGTATAATCCCCATGGTCCTTACGGAGTCCCCAGCATCCACTAGGACGTTAGAGAAAATAAGATTTTACTTACCGGTAAATCTATTTCTCGTAGTCCGTAGTGGATGCTGGGCGCCCGTCCCAAGTGCGGACTTCTTCTGCAATACTTGTATATAGTTATTGCTTACATAAGGGTTATGTTATGGTTGCATCAGGTTTGTCTGATGCTCTGTTGTTGTTCATACTGTTAACTGGGTAAGTTTATCACGAGTTATACGGTGTGATTGGTGTGGCTGGTATGAGTCTTACCCTGGATTCCAAAATCCTTTCCTTGTACTGTCAGCTCTTCCGGGCACAGTTTCCTTAACTGAGGTCTGGAGGAGGGACATAGAGGGAGGAGCCAGAGCACACCAGTATTCCTAATTCTTTCTTAAAGTGCCCTGTCTCCTGCGGAGCCCGTCTATTCCCCATGGTCCTTACGGAGTCCACAGCATCCACTACGGACTACGAGAAATAGATTTACCGGTAAGTAAAATCTTATTATTTCCCTGATGGCCCTGATGGTATTATTCATTGGCAGCAATTCATGATTACTAATGATGGACATACAGGCATTTTATCTGACCGTGTATGCCTGGCATTATGCTTTCATTTAGGGGCAACTTGATACATACAGCTATGAAGGTGTATTTCTGAAGTTTCAGATTAAACACATAAGTACCTCTTAAAAACAGATGATTTTCATGTACCAGGAAGTATAAAAAAAATCATATATTGTATAGGTACAGTATACAGCCACATAGATCCCTAAAAATATCATCCACAACAACTTTGTAAATTATTATGATAGTCCTATGCATTTGCTGACAGATTGTATATAATTATTATTATTTGTTTATACGATGTGACAAGGGTTCTGTAGCTCCGTTCATAATCATTGGTACAGTAAATAGAACACATTACAGAGTACCTAAGTAATCAAGCAGCACCAGTATCGGCAACATTGCACTTATGTTGCCTGTCAGTCATGTTGACATTTCAATAATCTGCACATGTCGATATTTCAACAATGTCGGCATCCTAACTGTTGACATTGTGTTGTTTACATTATGAATGTCGTCAATGTAAATGTCAACATAATGACAGCATCCCTTTAGATGTGCTTTTGGCCTGCTGGAAAAACGCCAGCTCGGCTTGAAGACAGTTCTGGACACTTTGTTTTGGGAGGAATTATTCTTTACATAAACATTTAAATAACGCTGCATATAAAGTTTACAATGTTATGGGTTAGGGCACTGTGACAAAGTTTACTGTGACAACTGTAACATACAGTAAAATAATGAATTTTGACAAGCGTACTGCAGGCTAGACTCAGGGGTAGAGAGAAAGGACGTCTAAGGGGTAAATAGATGGGACATCTAACTTGGATACAGTTGGTCTAAATAGGGGGTAATAAATCATTTATTTAATAAATGATTTTCAAGTCTATTTTTTTCAGGTATTGTAGTGTTGCAGCTGCTAAGCAGCCATCTGATAATGATAAGCTACCTGTTTTATTCCCTGTAATGTTAATATTAAGCACAGCTTGTGGCAAATGAGTGCATCACACATTGGGGGAAGTTTATGAAACCTTCTAAGAAGTGTAGAAGTGGGTCAATGGAGCAATCAGTCTGCTTCTAGTAAGCATTATCAGGTACAGTCTACAAAGGTATAGGTAGAAGCTGAGTATTTACTATTGGCACCTTCTTCTCTTGTCCACTTCGCCACTCTTTAGTAGGCTTGAAACATCACAAACCATACAATCCACAGTCAAACAGTTAATACTGCCCCCATCAGAGTTAAAACTCATTGATATAAATATCTCTAATTCCCAAACTGATTATTTAACAAAGCAACCAACTGAGGGAAAAACCTGTTTCAATGCCTAGAAGGTTTAACCCGGCATGATCTAAAGTGCCTACCCGATGGAAGTAACTAAAATAGCGTATGACCTGGATGTGCGTATTCCGCCACAATATTGCAATATTGCTGCTGGATTATTTTTCAAGGAGTGATCACTCCTTGAAAAAGAAACAGCAGCGATTCGAAACGCATTGGATTTCAGTTAGCAGGTGGAAGACAGCGGTCTCAAGCTCCCCAGCATCTGACGTCACCAGCAGCCACCACCAGGATCCTGAAGCATGCCCATACCTCCGCAGCATTCAGGGCAATACCATCAATGGTGTTTTAGGGTAAGACAGGGAGAGCTTGCTACCAGCCTAGTGGGGCATCTAATGGACTAAAGAACTGTGCCGTCCACCAAACAATAACTTAAAAGTTCCTTTTAAGATAAATAATTACCCAGGGAACGCAATCAACAATTTATTACAGTTAAAAAATATATATAAAAAACACATTAAATACACATGTATGGAAAATGTTCATAAAAACAGCAATTAATAAACAGTATTCTGTTCCTCAATCTCCAGCGGAAACAATGTAATTTGAATATCCCTCAGTCCATGTGGTGCTTATATTCAGATATATAAATTTATATTTGATAGATTTCTGATGAAACCGCTGCTTCAAAATAGTGGAGAAACACGTAAGAAATGCAGATAATCTATTCTGGACTTTGATACAGATGACTCTCCAGCGGACACGTTCATAGCACTGAGTGACTGATCCCCAACTCCACCGTATTGCACAGAGGAAGACGGGCACGCATCTGACCTGACAGTGAAGGTCTTAGCCAGTAAAGGATTCTCCTCCGGCTGTGAGTATACGGGATCAACTACAAATGGGCAGCAGCGGCGGGGACGAGGTCTGAAGTTGAACCTAGCACTGTGATTATCAGTGTGCACATACGGCCTCCCCGGGAAACTTTCAAATAGTAACTAAGAGCCGCATTAACAGACACTTTGTAACTGCTGCAAGTATCTTTTACAAGTGGACTCTCAGGGGGTCATTCCGAGTTGTTCGCTTGCTAGCTGCTTTTAGCAGCATTGCACATGCTAGGCCACCGCCCTCTGGGAGTGTATCTTAGCTTAGCAGAATTGCGAACGAAAGATTAGCAGAACTGCTACTAAATAATTCTTTGCAGTTTCTGAGTATCTCCAGACCTACTCACAGATTGCGAACAGCCCAGTCAGTTTAGTTCCTGTTTTGACGTCACAAACACGCCCTGCGTTCGGCCAGCCACTCCCCCGTTTCTCCAGACACTCCCGCGTTTTTCCCTGGCACGCCTGCGTTTTTTAGCACACTCCCAGAAAACGCTCAGTTACTGTTTTGTTCATATGTTTGCAAATCCAGTCATAAGGACACAGAGACATGTGAGTTCACTGCTGTGTTGTTTTATTCCATCACCAACTCCAGGCACACTGCACACTGGACCACCCACTTCCCAGCATCCCCCTGGTCCCAGGGACCATCACTGAAGATTCAGGCTTACACATATTAGTAAGGGAGTGTCTACAAATATTAAGCATTCTAATACACTAACATCACATCCTCTTTTCTTTAACGATAAGCCCTGTACGCTTCAATGCAACAATTAACAACGTCATATTAAGAACATCTTCTAACACGTTTCAATGAGTCTCTCAGGTCTGTGTATTTCCCTTTTGGGTCTTTCATACACAGTCTGTGTTTCATCAACCATGTTGGACCTTTCTAGAATTGTGGTTTGTTCACCATTATCAGGATCATCATACATGTCAGATGAAGGGTATTCTTCAGTCATGTTGTCTTCATTATGGTTAGGTTGAGATCTTAAATCCACCCGATTTCTTCTTACTTCCGTTCCACGCTCTGTACGTATAGTATAAGATCTTGGTGCTACTTGTGCTTGCACAATACCTTTCTGCACCCAAATATTTTTCTCGTGATCTCTGAGACGGACTTGGTCACCCAATTTTAGATCAGATAAGCGTTTTGCTCGCCTGTCATGGAACAGTTTCTGTTTCGCCTGTTGACGTTCCTTACTCAGTCTGACCAACGCTGAGTTATGTGTATTAAGCAGTTCATCATGTATCGGGAGATTTGCTCTAATCCTCCTTCCCATTAGCATTTGTGTAGGAGAAAGTCCATTCTGTAAAGGTGTACTATGGTAGATTAAAAGACTTTTGTAGAAATCTTCTTTACCTTCTTGAGCTTTTTTCATGAGACTCTTTACAGTTTTTACTGAACTTTCCACCAACCCATTTGACCGTGGATAGTGGGGACTTGACGTAGTATGGACAAATTCCCGCTCATCAGCAAATTGTCTAAATTCAGCACTGGAAAACTGAGGACCATTGTCAGTGAACACTTCCATAGGAACATCATGCCTTGCAAAGATTGACTTCATGCAATTGATTACGGCTTTACTAGTAGTTGTATGTAGTGTCTTCACCTCAGGGTAGTTAGAGTAATAATCAGTCATGACCAGGGCCAGACTGGCCATCTGGCACTTCTGGCAGATGCCAGAAGGGCCGATGGCCACGTGGGCCGGTCCAGTGGTCACTGAGACGCGCTGCCGCTCAGTCCGGCGGCAGCGCGTCTCAGCTGTCAGGCTTGGAGAGCTGTGAGGGACGGGGGTCAGAACGCCGGGCGCCCGACAGCACGGCTGTGTCTGGCGCGGCGCGTATAGCGGACTTCAAAGCAGCCGCCGGTTCGTGAGCCAATCAGAGCTCGCGGACCGGCAGCCAATCAGAAGCCGCCGGTCCGCGAGCTCTGATTGGCTCACGAACCGGCGGCTGGTTTGAACGCTATACGCTGCCGCGCCAGACACAGCCGTGCTGGCGGGCGCCCGGCATTCTCACCCCGTCCCTCACAGCCCGGAGGAGGAGGAGCAGCAGCAGCAGCAACAGCAGCAGTGCAGCAGCGGTAAGCAGCTGCAGCACTGGCTGCTGTGGGGGCAATTGTATACCTGGCACTGTGGGGGCAATTGGCTGGCACTGTGGGGCAATTGTATACCTGGCACTGTGGGGGCAATTGGCTGGCACTGTGGGGCATTTGTATACCTGGCACTGTGGGGGGCATTTGTGGATCTGGCACTGTGGGGGCATTTGTGTACCTGGCTCTGTGGGGGCAATTGTTTACCTGGCACTGTGGGGGCAATTGGTTACCTGGCACTGTGGGGGCATTTGTATACCTGGCACTGTGGGGTCATCTGTATACCTGGCACTGTGGGGGCATCTGTATACCTGGCACTGCGGGGGCATTTGTATACCTGGCACTGTGGGGGCATTTGTGGATCTGGCACTGTGGGGGCATTTGTATACATGGCACTGTGGGGGCATTTGTATACCTGGCACTGTGGGGGCATTTGTATACCTGGCACTGTGGGGGGCATTTGTATACCTGGCACTGTGGGGGGCATTTGTGGATCTGGCACTGTGGGGGCATTTGTGTACCTGGCACTGTGGGGGCAATTGTTTACCTGGCACTGTGGGGGCAATTGTTTACCTGGCACTGTGGGGGCATCTGTATACCTGGCACTGTGGGGGCATTTGTATACCTGGCACTGTGGGGGCATTTGTATACCTGGCACTGCACTATCGGGGGCATATAATGTAAATTTCGACTCATACCGGGTGCTGTAATGTGAATTTTGTCTCATACTGTGTGGTATAATGTGAAAGGGGCAGCACTACTAGATAGTATAAGGGGTCCTACTATTGTGGTGCATAATGCGTATAAGGGGTGTATGGTGTGGTAAATTACACTGAAGACCACACCCCCTTTTGAGTGACCACGCCCCCTTTGAATGGCCACGCCCCCTTTTCCGGAACGCGCGCGCGCCTTCGGCGCGCGCTTCATTACAAGCCTCACATTTCCATACCCCCACTTAAAAATTTCCACTTCAACCACTGGTTGTGTATATTTTAATAGAGAATGATGTACGCCTGTATGTTGTTAGAATATTAATTATATTTGTAAGAACATAGACTAATAAGTGGGAGGAGTCAGGAATAGTAAGGGGAGGAGTCACAGAGGTGGGCCTGTGTGCTTCAAAAATGCCAGGGCCTATTTTTAGTCCCAGTCCGGCCCTGGTCATGACAATGTACGTTTTCACATTAAAATCAAACAAATCTGCGCCAACTTTCTGGTACGGTCTCTCTGGCACTGCGTGAGGACTCAGTGGCTCGACTTGTTGTTTCGGTCTATACGTAAGACATAATTCACATGTAGCTGTAGTCTGTGCTATGTCTTGGTTCATTCTTGGCCAATACATAACTTCACGCGCTCTCCGCTTACATTTTTCTTCTTCTAAGTTGCCTTCATGTATCTTGCACAGCATAGTTTTTCTTAGTCGTGCAGGTATGACAAACCTATTAGGCTCCTCCCACTATACTCTGTTCGTGGACTCGTTCATATTGGCACTGCTCCAATTTACCAGAGACTGCTCCGGCCAGCGCTTTCATTCAGCACCTCCTCTCTGCTGTTTGTGGCCGTCACCAATCTACCAGAGACTGCTCCGGCCAGCGCCTTTACTCAGCGCCTCCTCTCCGCTTCTTGTGGCCGTTACCGCCTCAGCAGACTCCAGCCTCAGCCAGAGGACTTATCCTGCTACACCCGGCAGCCCCGGTTAGTGCCGATGCACGGCGCCTCTAGCTACCCATGTTAACAGCATAATTGACGGCACCGGATGGCACACTTTTCTCCGCATGTGAGTGGGCACACCAAAGGATTTCTACCAGCCCCGTGGAGATTTCAGGAAAAAGTTTCTTGATATAAAGATACCTCTTACCACACGGGAATAACTTTTATTAGAGCAATTTGCTCAAATTACCATCTTTTATTAATTCAAAGAGAAGGCTATAGTGGACTGCACCGGGGACGCTCGGTGTTAATAGCCCAGGAGAGGTAACTATACAATTTTCTTGAATTAAACCATATGTTGCCGGGACTTTCATTAATCTTAAGTACATGTTGCCTCTGCACTTATAGATAGCCTGCAGTCTCACATTTTATGTGAATGATACAATTCTAGTGAGCAGCCATATGAATGTTACATGGATGTTACTTTATTTTAACATTATTACCAATAACAAACTCACTTTGTGGATACTGTTATTTGTTTATTGACAACTGTAGTCCTTTCAGAGTATATATAAACGTATCACCTTGCTACACATTGTGTTTAAAATTAAATTCCTATTGGTGTATTAACATTTTAATAAAAATTCCTTTATATATATATTATTGTGTCTGTCAGCTCTCCAATTAACACAATATTTTTACAACATTATAAGCGCAGCCAATCTTTTTTCTTCTTCTTTTATGACAAACCTATTGCCTTTGTAAATAATACCATCGACAACTGTAAGGTCACTGCGGTACATCCAATAATCATGGATAGACAGCGGGCATGCATGTTTTTCTGCTGGCCAACCTTTCAGAATGATATCTTTCAACACTTTCATTGTGTCATCTGTCTCAGTTTCTTTCCTAATCTGTTCTTGTCTTGCAAGAGACACTGGTAGAGAAGCTATGATCAAATTAACATAGGCTTCTATCTCTTCATCCATCAGACTTTTGGAACCTTCACTTTTGTCCACAGCACGAGAAAGTGTATCAGCAATGTACATGTATTTGCCGGGACAGTACAGCAAGTGTACATCATATTTCTGTAGTCTGATAAGCATTCGTTGAATTCTCATGGGACAGTCATGTAATGATTTAGTCATGATAGCTACCAATGGCTTGTGGTCAGTTTCCACTGTAAATGTTTGACCATACACAAACTGATGAAATCGCTCACATGCATATGTGATCGCTAGAAGTTTTTTTTCTATCTGAGCATACCTTGTTTCAGCACTTGTCAGTGCTCTTGATGCATAGATTACTAGTTGCCATGTATCCTCATGTTCTTGTAACAGCACTGGGCCTAGGCCAAATTGCGAAGCATCTGCTGAAATTCTTATTTTCGCAGGATCAAAGAATTTTAGCACTGGTTGGTGTGTAATGATCTGTTTCAAGTTTTGCCAACTTTCTTCTTGTTCATGTGACCACATCCACTCGTTATCTTTGTCCAACAACCATCTAAGAGAGGCTGTTCATTCAGAGAGTTGAGAAATAAACTTTCCTAAGTAAGTAATCATTCATAGTAATCTTCTGACATCGTCTTTGTTGTTAGGACGTTCCATGTTCACTATGGCTGATATTTTCCTTGGGTCTGGTTTTACACCTTGATCCGAGACCACGTCGCCCATAAAGGTAAGTGTATTCACGCCAAATTCACATTTGTCCTTGTTTAGCTTTAGATTAACTTTCTTGACAAGTTCCATTACTTGTCTCAATCTAGAATCATGTTCTTCCTTTGTAGATCCCCAGACAATAATGTCATCCATCATTGTTTCAACACCTGGAATATGTTCAAAAATCATGTGTATCTGGAGCAGACATTTTTCCATATGGTAGTCGAAGAAATCTGTATCGACCTTCTGGTGTATTAAATGTACAAAGCTTTGAGCTGGCCTCATCTAGCTTCATTTGCCAGAATCCTGAAGATGCGTCCAATTTACTGAACCATTTTGCTCCCGCAAATTGCGACATGATTTCATCTCTGGTTGGTAGTTTGAAATGTTCTCGTTTAATAGCTTTGTTTAAATCTCTGGGGTCTAGACATATTCTGAGTTGTACATTTTTCTTTTTAACAATAACTAAGGAGCTTACCCATTCAGTAGGCTCATCAACTTTCTTGTATCACACCCAAGGCTTCCATGCGATTTAACTCGTTTCAGTTTTTCTCTCAGCGCAAACGGCACTTTTCTACAGGGGTGTATCACTGAAGAAACTTGCATGTCTATATTTATTTTATGCTCTCCAGGCAAACAACCTAGACCTTCAAACAAGTCTCTGTATTCTGCAAACATCGATTTGCAGTCATCTTCTACTTGTGATGTCACCATAAAAAAATTTCTTTAGCAAGCTTAGTTTCTCACAGGAACTTAATCCTAGAATCGGTTGCACATTTTTATCCACAATCAGTAGAGATGTTTTAAACTGTTGTCCCTTATATTTCAGTGTCACTAAGCATGTACCTTTCACAGGAATTTCCTCCCCAGTGTACCCTGTAACTTTCACTTTGGCTGGATGAATTTTAGGTTTTACTCTAAAAGTCTTGTGGTCTTGAAACGATATTAAATTCACCTGCGCGCCAGTATCAAACTTAAAGGGAATGACAATCTCGTTCACAGTTAAAGGGACAATCCATTCTTTCTTATCTGCACTGCAAAGTTCAATGCAATCCACAAAGAATTCCTCTGTTTGTTTAACAGCATGCACATTGGTTGTTTCCCTTTTCATTTTACAGCATTTGGCAAAGTGATTAAGTCTACCACATTTCATGCAGGTTTTACCATAAGCCGGGCACATTTTAGGATTGTGAGCATTTCCACATCTACTACACATTTCCTTATTAGACTGTGGCTTAGACTGCTTCATTCTTGCGAATGGAGGTTTGCTTGGCTCTGTTTTCTGCACTACATAGACAGCACCATCAGCGTCCTTGTGTAACTTTTTGGCTTGAAATCTAGTTATTTCTGCAGATCTACACATAGTCACTGCCTTGTCTAGTGTTAGGTCTTGCTCTCTCAGCAGTCTCTCTCTGAGTCCATTATCAGGTATTCCACAGACAGTACGATCTCTAATCAGTGAATCCTTTAAATCACCAAACTCACAGGTTTTATGGAGTGATTGCAGCTCTGTAACATACTGATCAAATCCATCTACAGACTTCTGATCACATGTGAAAAACTTATATCTTTCATATGTCACATTTTTCCTTGGCACAAAGTAATCTTCAAACTTTTGCATTATAGAAGATAGCACCATATTCTGCCCCTCAGCAAACTGAAAACTATTATAAATGTCCAGCACATCCTCTCCTATCACATGGAGGAAAATGGATGCCTTAGTTTTGTCAGCCTCTGTATCAGCTCCACATGCAGCAAGATATATATTGAAGATATATATTAAACCTTTGCTTAAATCTTTTCCAGTTTTCAGACAAGTTACCAGACATCAGCTTGCCGGTTGGAGGAGCTAGTTTATCCATGGTTACTCACTGTTTGAAGAGAGGAGAACACGGCAGGCTTTGCAGACACTGAGTATCACAGCCTTACAGACTTCTGCAAGATTCTTTAACACCCTGAGAGCACTAGCAGTCCAAGTTAAACTTCTTCTGACACCATGTTTTGTTCATATGTTTGTAAATCCAGTCATAAGGACACAGAGACATGTGAGTTCACTGCTGTGTTGTTTTATTCCATCACCAACTCCAGGCACACTGCACACTGGACCACCCACTTCCCAGCATCCCCCTGGTCCCAGGGACCATCACTGAAGATTCAGGCTTACACATATTAGTAAGGGAGTGTCTACAAATATTAAGCATTCTAATACACTAACATCACAGCTACCACCCAGAAACGCCCCTTTCCTGTCAATCATTCGCCGATCAGCAGTGCGTCTGAAAATCGTCGCTCGAACACCAGCAAATCTACTAAGTTTTGTGTAAAATAACTTAGCGCATGCACTCTGCGTACCATGCACATGCGCAGTTAGCAACAAATCGCAGCATAGCGAAAATCGGCAACCAGCGAACAACTCGGAATGACCCCCTCAGTGCATTATATGCATCATATGAGTACTAAACTTGGCCCAGGAGAGAAATATAAGTTGATATATCTGAATAAAAACACCACATGGACTGAGGGATATTCAAATTACAGTGAGATCATTGTTGTTTCTGCTGGAGACTGAGTAACAGAATACTGTCTATTCATTGTTTTTTTTATGAACATTTTCCATACATGTGTATTTAATGTGTTTTTTATATATATTTTTTAACTGTAATAAATTGTTGATTGCGCTCCCTGGGTAATTATTTATCTTAAAAGGAGTTTTTTGTGGTGGGCGGAGCAGTACTGCCCCATTGGGAGCTGCATGATATATATATATATATATATATATATATACATATATATATATTTATAGAAAAAAACAATTGACGAATCGAGCTTGGTGGCTTAGTAGCGCTTGGATTTATTTTATGTTTTTTGTTTGAAGAACATAAAAGAGTTGTTTAAATTTGTTTTTGCTCATTTATATATTTTTATATTTTTTTATTATTTTCCTATTTATTTATTTTTATCAAGTGCTATTTTTGTTTTCCATTTCCCTTTTTTTTGCTTAAACTATCAGCTGCTATTTTCTCTTTTTTTTTTGCTCAATCTATCAGCTGTTATACCTGAATATCGGGAACTCAGAGGAGTGGGTGGCAACTGGAGAGTTCCAGCACTCACGAGTGAAGCTGCAGCTAGATAAAGATAACCACAGCTAACCTACTCTAACCACTGACTCCGTTATTCCTCCCAGTGGTCGGTTGGTGCCTGCAGAGCTAGTCTTCTCCTATAGCAGTCACGTTGGAATGGGCGAATTCGGTCCGCCCAGACTCCGATGCCCCCAGGTCTTACAAGGTAACAAGGCACCAACTGAGACTGAGGGTCAATAAGGGGAAAGCTAACTAAGACTAGTGTGACTACCAATAGGAGAGAATACAGAGAAAACCACAAACAGATTATGTGTGGCGTGGCCGCCAAAATCCCAACATAGGAACCAAAGCAGTGTTGAAAGCTATGACACTGAATATATGAGTGATTGTGAATGCAACAATGCATAAGATGTAATAAGCAACTTAATAAACTGTGAAAGCAACAATGCTCAAAGGTGTAATAAGCTACTAAATAAACTGTGAAAGCAACAATGCTCAAAGGTGTTATAATACAGAAATGCAGACAAGCAGTGTCTATGTGGAAACTTCACAAAAACCTGAATACAAGGCTAGCTGGTTCTGGTCAGGTAATCAATCTGGCAAGGTCTCTGAGCCATGAGTTCAACACAGGCAGACAGGATCTCATATGAGCTGACAAGTTCTCACTGAAGCAGGAACTCATGTGACGGGTAATGAATTCAAGATTCTGTCAGGACAGGGTACAAAGGAATCCAACTATACATCACAAGTAGTACAATAGCACCAATTGCACAGGTTCAAGATTTCACCACAGGACAGGGCCCGGACACAGGTACAAACAGGAATATGTAGCTATCACTGGCATCAGATGAAGGGCAGGCTGGGTAATAAAGGAAGCATGCCCCAATCAGGATGGTTGGAAGCCAGACACAAGGCAATGGCCTAATTATCTGACAGGTGAGACTGCACAGGCCACACATACAGGAGACAGGCTGTAATTACACAGACTCACCACATAATGTTTTAATTATCTGACAGGTGAGACTGCACAGGCCACACATACAGGATACATGAGAAAACCTGGAATGCTAACAGAAATACAACATAAAATGCATAAACAGACTGCAAACAGGAATAAGCCACAGCAGTGGCTCATGACAACAGCATTCCTCATCCTCTGTCTCTCTCTCCTAGGCAAGCCTTGGTGAGGGAGGTATGTTTGGTGCAGGCTGTTATTACTTAAAAACAAGTAAACAGTTGGTTGAGTTGCAGATATGCAATACATTGGGGATTATTTTAAGGTGAAGATGCGTGTTTTCAACAAACTCCCCTTGACATTATTGGCTGGGTAAATGTAGTTAAAATGAGTTTCCTCCCCAGATTCTTATATGTATTTTAGCAAGTCCCCATTTCCTTGGCTATTTTGCCATATTGATAGCTATCTTTGCTCATTTGTATGGCCAGAATGTAAGGCCTAGAATCAAATTGAAGACCTTGTGTAGACCTTGGATTGTGGTAGCCTTATAAGGCCCTAAAAATAAACTTTACTGCATCTCAGTGGGCCCATTTGTCCAAGTGGGTTGTAGAGAATGGGAGTCAGGAGGCTTCACATGCTTTTAATAACTAGAATACTGGAGTTCATTCGCTGAAGATGGCAACTGCCCCAGGAGACTTCCCGCTTTAGTGGTGCAGACCTGATCACCATTTGGCATTGATTAAAACTAAATGGAATGCAGATTTGGGTCTGCTTGTAGTTGAGGACAGAGATTTAAAGCTGAAAAATCCTGCCTATTCAGCTTTTTTTTTTTTTTTTTTTTATTCTTTATTTTGTATGGTCAGGTAAAGTAGAAACAGTACAAATAGAAGTAGCAAACGGGCAACCAAAGCCCAAAGATTACCATATTATTTTAAGGAATAATATAAACAAAAACAACATTGAATAAGTATCGAATGGGTAATGAGGTGGGGGGGGTGATGAAGAGGAATGGGGGGAAAGAAAGGAGGAGGGAAGAGGGGAACCACGATACAGTCTTACAATAACAAGTATATAGCAAACTTTCATACGAAGAATAAGAGGGAGAAGCAAAGGAGAGAATAAAAAGACCAGAGAAAAGTATGGGAAGCAAGAGCTAGAAGAAGGGGGAACAACAGTTGTTGTCTACTGGTCTGCGGCAGTAATTAAAAACATAAAGGGGGAGTGATGGTCTACGCTCTGCAAAGAGCCAAGGAGCCCAAACCTAGTCAAAAGCATATCCTTGGTCATGGAGGTAGTAGGTGATTTTCTCCATTGCTGCAACATGGCAGATTTTGGATTTGAGGGCAAAGTGAGGAGGGGGAGAGGTTTTCGTCCAATTAAGAGCAATCAGTGATTTTGGCGCTGTTAAGATGTGTGTTGCCAGTTTTTTTTAAATTTATCAAGGGTCGGGGGGGGGGGGAAGGGGGGGATAACACAGTAGAAAGACCCAAGGGTCTTTCAGCAGAGGGGTTTCCAGGAGGGAGTTCAAGAGGGCATGAACTAAGTCCCAAAAAGGGGTAATTATCGGACAGGTCCACCATATGTGGAGCATAGTACCTCTACAGCCACAACCCCTCCAGCAATTTGGAGAAGAAGATGGAAAGAGCTTATTGAGTCTGTCAGGAGTATAATACCAGCGATAATAAATCTTTTATGAAGTCTTTGATATTGGTTGCAATAGAGCTCTTTGCAATCCC